>NC_142502.1:7500-307500 GCF_057876585.1 Rhinolophus sinicus | reverse complement strand
AAGCACTTCTAAATAATCCTTGGGTCAAAGAAGTCTCAGGGGAGTTAGAAAAGATTTAGAAATTAGAAAATATTAGAAAAATGCATAAAAATGAAAATGTAATATATTAAAATTTGTGTGTTGCAGCCAAAGCTAGAGGGGAAAGTATACCATTAAATGTTGTATTCTAAAAGAAAAAAGGACTCAAAACCATAACCTAAGCTTCCAATCTAACATATCAGGAAAATAAACCTAAGTTCATATACATGAAAACCAAGACACAGTAGCAATGTCAGGAACAAAGGAGGCAGCATCAGTACAAGAGCTGCAGACTCTGAACGGACCACAGGGGAGGCCTGCAGACGCCAGACCCAGAAAATCACACTGCACATGCCACCGAGATCATAGAAAAATAACAGCATTTCTACAAAATGTCTTCCAGAAAACAGGAGAGGAAGGGAAAGTATTCACTCCGTTTGTGAGGCCCACATCTCCCTGACACCAAAACCAGACAAAGACAGCAGGAGAAAAGTACCAATCAATACCCTCATGAACGCAGGCTCAAAACCCTTGACAAACGCTGGGGAAGGAATGCTCTCGTCTATACATCGGCACTGTACCCTTTTATGATACAACATTTAATGTTTTCACCCCAAGATGGGGCCTAAGGCACGACGCCCACTCTCTCCCATTCAGAGTCATACTGGAAGCTCTAGTCAGGGATGTGGGCGGGAAGGAAGAAACGAAACTGTTCCTGTTCAGAGACAACATGGCTGTCTACACATATAACCTCAAGAAACACATACAAAAAGTGTCCTACAACTAAGATTCACGTTTAGCAAGTGTATGAGATACAAGGTCAATATATAAAAGCAAATCTTAACCTATAGTAGCGATCCAGAATGGCAACTGAAATTAAAAAGGAATACCACTTCTGAGAGCACCAAACATGAAATATTTAGTCATAAATCTAACAAAATGTGTAGCATCTATCTGCTAAAAACTGAGAAATGCAAATGGGACTGATGAATGCAGTAAATAGGGCAGAGACATACCCATGTTTATCACGTGGGAAACTTAACATAAGAAGCATGTCAACTCCCTCCAAATTAACATGCATATTTAATGCAATTGCAGTAAAAATCCCAGACAGACTCTTTTGTGTATATTCAGAGACGCTGATTTGAAATTTCTATGGAAGAGCAAACTAGAGTAGCCAAAACGATATTAAAAAAGAAGAAGGAGGATTCATGCAACCCAATTTTAAGAGCTCCCGTAACTAAGAAAGCAGCAGCAGAGTGGACGGCCCAGACATGGACCCCTCAATGTGGCCACGGGATTCCCACAGCGGCTCAAAGAAAATTCCGTGGGGAAAGGATAACCTTGAGTAAACGTGACACCAAAATCACAACCCATAAAAAAATAATAATAATAATGACAGATGTCATTGAAATGAAAAACTTCTGTCAAAAACACTGTTGAGAATGAAAAGACAAGCCACAGAGTGGCAGAAAATATTTGAAAATCGTGACTCCACCAGAGTTTTACCTGACAAAGAACACTCAAAACTCAATAGTAAGAAAACAAACAGCCCAAGTAAAAAAGGGGGGAACCCTGAGCAGATGCTTTGCCCAGAGGATATGGAGATGGAAAATCAGCATGTGAGAAGATATTTATGTCCTCAGCCCGAGGGGTGTGCCAGTGACAGCCCTGGTGCGAGCTGATTACACACCTGTTCAAATGACTAAAATAGGAAGTCCGGGGGACCCTCTGCAGGGAGGGTGTGGCGTGGCTGTGTGGTGGGTGCACAGTGGGCAGTGCTCTGGGGACAGCGTGACACACAGGTTCCAAGGCGGCAGCCACCCACAAGCCAGTATTTACTGTGGGGACATGAAGACACACCCACCTCAAACCCTGAGCATAGTACTTACAGCAGTTGTCTTCATAATCGGCAAGAGCTGGGGACAACGCAACTCTGTCCCTCGGTGAAGGAACCAACACCCTATGGCCCATTCCCATGGAATGCCACTCGGCAGGGACAGGAAGGCACCTGCAGTGATGTGGGTGACACACAAGGCGTTTTGCAAAACAAAAGCCAGACTCCAAGTTCACATACCAAACCATTCCGCTATGACACTGTGACACACATTGACAAGACAAAACTAGGGAGAAAGGCCGGCATTGCCAGGGCTTTGGGGTGGAGTGTGACAGCAGAAGCGTTGGGCAGGGGAATTTTGGGGTGCTGGGGTGCTGTTTCCTGGTTGTGAGGGTGGTTACACAAATCTGCACGTGTGTTAACATTCACAGAACCGCACACTATTGACAGCTCCATGTATCGTGTTGTTGAAAACACCACCAGCCGGCACTGCTGGCGGGAGGCAGCTGTCAGGCTGGGAACTGGGGTCGGGTTAGGGAGTGCTGTGGGGAGGCTGGGGCAGGCTGCAGGGACAGTGCTGGGGCCTGGGCTCCTGGAGGTCTGCCCAGAGGGGATGTGCCGGCCCCCGCCTGGTCCCCTGGCCCGCTCTGACCCCACTCTTGTTGATGGAAGGCAGGCTGCCTGCATGTGGGTCCTGGACCCCGGAAAGCCCCGAGCATGCAGAGGGGAACAGGGGCTCTCAGCGGGGTGAGGGCACCTCATTCTGGATTGTTAAGTGGAGGAAATATTAGGTCTTTGACAGAAATAGCCTCTGTGGGGTCAGTGGAAACAGCCCGCTGCAGCCAGGAACCACGGCCTCTTCCGGTGACCCAGGCGCAGCCTCCAGCCCGGCCCTTCTCTTCAGGACGGCCTCTCCAGCCGGCCAGGTCCCCATGAGGCTGCGCCCTGCCTGCTGCTGAATGACGCGGGTGATGGTCTCATTTGTGGTGTATGGGGGCCCCCCAGGACCCCTTCCTCACAGCAGTTCCCTTTCCAGCTATGCCCAGAGCTGTGCCCACATGGAGCCCTGTGTGAACACAGCGATCCAGCACTCAGGCCGCCTGGGGAAGCTGGAGAACGGCAGCGCCACGTCCCCGGTGGGTGACGGGGGTGGGGTAGCGGAGGCACCGGCACCATCAGAGCCCAGCGGCAGTGTGGGCCACAGCAGCGTCAGTCCAGGCAGCAGACACCAGTGGTGGCCTCTGGGCCTCTGCTGACAAACAGATTCCCTCACTTGGGGTGATTGTGCACCTACGAGATTCCCTAATATCCCATTCCGGCTAGGCCATGGCCCTGAGCTGCAGGACACCTCCTTGCTTACTGTTTGCCTTGCTGGTGCCTGGAGAGGTCTGGAGTTTCCAGGTGGGGTCTCGTGAAGCGAACTTTAAGAGTTCACAGTTTTGTAACCTGATTCTCATTGTGCATCAGAAACATACCCGATTGTCTTTCCTGCAAGTGAATAGACGTGGTGTCAGATGCTCTCTCTGGAAAGACCTTGCTCTGTGCAAGTTGCGTGCGTAAAAGGGCACTGAACATGGCAGACTCTGCTTTGGATGCGTCCTCCTTAAAACTGAGGGCTGTTTACACAACAGGAGAGTTCGCCTTCGTTTCCTGTTCCTGCGGTGTGTTCGTTCGTGACCTCTGGCTGAAGACAGAGATGCTGGCAGGCAGGGGCCCTTGGTACCTGCTGGTCAGAGGGGACCTGGGAGAGAAAATGGCAGCTGCCCCTGAGACAGGGGTCTGGAATGGAGGATCCACACCCCAGGACGCCAAGGCCCTGGGACCCTGAGGTCCAGGGTTTCCCAAAATCAGGATAGAGCAGGTCTGCTGAGGCCTCTCTCAGCCAGGCACGAGCCGGCCTATGTATAGACTGTCTGCTCAGCTGTTATGTCCGCCCGGGAGTTCGGTGCAGATTTCATCCATTTCCAGTGAGGGCACTGCGGTTCAGGGTGTCAAATGACTTGCCCAGGTCACCCATGTACTAAGAGCTGGGATGCAAACTCTGAAAGTCGAGGCCTCCGCTGGCCTCCTGTGGAATGTCAGCTCTGCAAAGTTCTAGAAGGTCCCTCTCTGCTGAGTGTGCTCCCTGAGCCAGCAGCCCGTGACACCTGGGTTCCCATTAGAAATGCAGTCTCGGGCCCCACCGCAGTTCTCCTGCATCAGGACTGCATTCTAACAAGACCCAGAGACTCACACGCTTTCCAGGTTCCCACTCTCTCCTCGGGTCCAGGCTGCTGGCTCGGCTGGGTCTCAAAAGAAATTCCAAGTAATGCTTTGTCTTTGGGGCTAATTTGATGGAGCACATATTTGGAGTTTGTCTATAAATAAAATTACAAGGTTCAAAACCAGAGTCATAAGAAAGGACTCAGGGAAATGACGCCTGGTAGCCAGGAGTGGGTGTGGGGACCCAGGAAGGCTTTCTAACCTCATGACACCGAAAGTCAGGCAGTGGGGGGTGGGGTGGGACGTGGGCCAGGATGGCCTCAGTTTAAGGAAGCAGACGGCAGGAGACCTGCAGGCCTGCTCCCACCACCAGGAATGGCCAGGAGAGCAGCCACAGAGCTTTGGGGCTGGGATGAGGGAGGGTCAGCGGCCTGTGGGGGAACGCGGGAGGCAGGCAGCGGGAGGGCAGACACAGCTGCACACGCAGGGCACGCATTGGCACCCGGCCGGGGGGGAGGGGCGTTCTGGGGCTGCCGCGGAGGCCGGCACATTCTCACGTAGACGGCATTTGCCTTCACTTGCAGGTGGAGGTGGGGTCCCAACGGCAGGTAGAGTGTGTGAGCAGAGGACAGGTAGGGCTTCACCGACCGTCTGAGTGGAATATTTAAGAATGTGTGTGGCCTGGACCAAAGCTGGGGTTGCCAAGGTAAAATGGGCCGCAGGCCGAGGACCCCAGGATAGGCTCCTCCTAACGGGGTGGGAGCCCCCAGGACTGTGACCAGCCTTTGCTGGTGATGTTTCAACTGACAACTCCCGTCTCCACTGGGGGCTCCGGTGGCTGCGCCCCACACACACATCTCTGGGGACAGCTGTCCAGCAGAAACCCCCTCATAAAGAACGTGTCACCTCTCCCCAGCCACCTGTTTGCTCACGGCTGTCATTGCTTGTCCCTCAGGCCGTCAGCCTGACCCCTGGGCTGGGAGCCGGTAGTCAGGTGCCTGCGACCAGTGAAAACAGGAATGTGCCAGATTCAGGTTGCGTCCACGTGCCCTTGAGGGCGTTTGCACCAACTCGTGTAACAAACCAGTGTTCCTTCACTTGCCTGCAGACTTCGAAACAGCTCGTTGGCCAGGAGCCCTGCTGGGGACCGTTCCTGCGGAGGTTGGCTTGGGATGCTTGCCTTGGTGATAAGAAGGAACTGTGCCAATTACAGCCATCCTTTGGGGGCTGGGGAGGGCATAAAAGAGTAAGCCCGACCCTGCAAACCCTCTAATTAGCAGTGGCCTGGGATCAACAATTTGCATTCCCAGCGCAGCAGGGCCGCAGACCCAGGCAGGTTTGCACATCTGTGTGCCCCGTGTTTGACCCACGTGACACTGCGGATGGATGTGGCACTCTCCCCTCATTCGCCAGCCCCTGCTTCCTGCTGCGCCAGCCCCCGAGTGACTGTCTGTCCTCAAGCTCTGGCCGCCCCTCGCCATCCTGCAGTTGGAAATATCTTCTCACAGGAAAACCTGCAGCCTTTCACAGTGAGCAAGTCCCACGGGGACACGCACCACCTTCCACGGGGCACCGTGCTCTCCGTGCTCCTGGCTCCATGGACAGCGTAGCCTGCTGGTGGGCAGATGCAGGCGGAGGTGAGCCTGACTGTGCTCTATTCCTCGACAGGTTTTGGTCACTTAGGCGGCTCGGGGGCCACGTCTAACAAGCCAGCGGGAAGCAGATGAGTGTGTCAGCCTCTCAGTCCTCGAGCAAGGGCGTAGGGTGCCCTGTGCTGTCCCTCACTTGAGACCTCTCTTGGCCTCATAACACCTGCTGCATGTGACGTCGCGCCCTAGTCTGTGGAACTGCTGGCATAGGAGACCTCCGAGTTCTCGGGGGGTGCTATGCAGTGACAGGGCACCCTAGTCCAGTACCCTCTGGAAAGAGTCCAGACGGGCTGTGGAAACCTTGGAGGTTATGAGGGTTCCCACCACCTTAACCTGCCCGTCAGCCATCAGTGGCCATCTGAATAATGACAGCCTGAAATTCCAGTTTCCTAGCGCAGTGCATAGCGGAGGGGAGCAGCTGTGGGGAGCATGGCACACGCTCTATCGCGTGGCTGGACAAACCGCCGACCTCCCAGGTTTCCGTCTGCAGCCTGGTCGACGCTGCACTTTGTTGGATGTCCAGTGGTCCAGTGCAAAGCACATCACAGAAATGGCTGCCTGCCGTCCTCACAACCCCAGTAAATGCAGTGTCTGGCCCCATGTGCAGTGCAGGAGAATGGGGACCCAAGCCCTGTCATCTGGGGTGCAGCTGCCTGCCTGGCCTTGACTGCCCTCCCGGGGGCTGAAGGAGGCCTGCTCTGATCCTCTCAGGACATCTCAGGACGGCAAGAGATGCAAAACAGGGTGAGGAAAGGTGACCCTTGGAGAGGTGGAAGGTCAGAAAGTCTGCTTGTGTTTCTCAAACTTGAAAATATAGGCTGCACATTTTTAAAAGTGTGAAACAAAGTAAGAATAACATCCTGAATGACAATAACACACCGTCTAAGAAAAACACTCGAGAAATCATCAGTAAATAAGGCACTGGCTTAACTTAACATTTAAGGAGAAGGGGCTGATGGAAAACCGGGTTCCAGGAGCGATACAGGGAACATGAGGGTCTGCTCTGGGGACAGCGGCCCCGTCCAGTGAGCTAAGGAACAAGCGCCCACGTCCTTTTCTCTTTGAGGAGCACCGCTCAGTGCCTGGGAAGCCGAACGAGCCGGTAGGTTATAAAACAACGGCATCCAAAGTATTGAGTCACCAAAGGGCACACGCAGTTAGGACAAGAAGCCTCCGCCTTAACTTACAATTTGAAGTAAACACGTAAATCTTAAAATGTAGGTTAATAAACAGAACTTGAAAAAACAAGCAAACAAAACCAAAAGATCCCCACGTTGCTCAGAAACACCTTCGCCGCGTGCAGGGTCCTGGCTGCCTGGGCCCCCGCCCGGCCGGGCCCCGCTGCGAGCTGCCCGGAACCCACGCTGGGTCCCTGGCTCCAAGGGCAGCTCCGGGGCCCCAGAGGCACAAGGCAGCCGTCCTCAGTGGGAAAGCCTTGCATAAAAAAGTTCTGCAGCTGCGGCGGCCATTTGCTGCCACGAGCAGAAAACTGACGTGCGTGGAGCAGGCGACCGACCTCAGGAGCGCGCAGGCGCCGGGGCGGGGCTGGTCCACGCGGGGCGGACCCTGGAGCCGGTGCCTCCGCCAAGCGCCTGGCTGCGCGGCTTCTTGCCCGGCGGTCATGTGCCCAGGATCCCTATCCGCTCTCCTTCTCAGCAAATGGGGACGCTGAGCGCGTCCTAGGTCCCTGCATATGTGTTAACACGGCAAAGTGCTTGGCACACTGCCAGCCACAGTGAGTGCTCGGGAGGCAGGAGCTCCGCTTCCCGCCACGGCAGGGGGCCTCGTTTCGGAGGCAGCTGCACACCCGCCATCGCCAGGCTCCAGGGCCCTAAATGTCCTCTCTGTTGCTGTCCAAATAGTCCCAGCACGTGTGATTCCCTGGCTGGCAGCGCCCACCCGGGTC
The DNA here is from genome assembly GCF_057876585.1 of Rhinolophus sinicus. NCBI lineage: Eukaryota > Metazoa > Chordata > Mammalia > Chiroptera > Rhinolophidae > Rhinolophus > Rhinolophus sinicus. The sequence goes on along the minus strand of NC_142502.1, from coordinate 299,888 downwards.
AGACTGCAGGCTCCCTGGGGGCTGGGACCGCATCTGTCTCTGTTCTGGCTTCCCCTCCACCCCATGCAGAACAGTGACACACAGTTGGCCCGGGACACAGGTGACAAGGTAGCAGCTTTGCCCATTGTCTTGTGGCCTCAGCTGGACTGCACTATTCCCACTAGAGGACCCCATCTCACATAACAGGGGCATCGCTGCCCTCCGCACTGCCCTCCAGGTGCTCTGCCACCTGCCTACTCAAAGTGCCTACCCTGGGGCCCACTGCTGTGTCAGAACCTAATCTTCTGGGGGGCACGGGGGGAGGGCAGCACCCAGCATGAGCTCCATGCACAGTGAGCACCCAGCACGCTCAGGGGCGCAGCAGCCAGGGTGCTGGACCATGGACCAGGCAGCCCCAAGTCCAAATGCTATTGATTCCGAGCAGGAAAGGTCAGAGCACTGCTGACGCTAGGGTCACGGTGAGGGGCCCGGAGCCGGTGTGGCGTCTTCCTGTGGACACCACCACTGTCCTCGCCACGTCGGGCGCGTCTAAGAGCAGGCCGATGTCCTGGCCACAGCTCCTGTGGACACCGCCACTGTCCTCACCACGTCGGGCGCGTCTAAGAGCAGGCCGATGTCCTGGCCACAGCTCCTGTGGACACCGCCACTGTCCTCACCACGTCGGGCGCGTCTAAGAGCAGGCCGATGTCCTGGCCACAGCTCCTGTGGACACCGCCACTGTCCTCGCTACGTCAGGCGCGTCTAAGAGCAGGCCGATGTCCTGGCCACAGCTCCTGTGGACACCGCCACTGTCCTCACCACGTCGGGCGCGTCTAAGAGCAGGCCGATGTCCTGGCCACAGCTCCTGTGGACACCGCCACTGTCCTCACCACGTCGGGCGCGTCTAAGAGCAGGCCGATGTCCTGGCCACAGCTCCTGTGGACACCGCCACTGTCCTCACCACGTCGGGCGCGTCTAAGAGCAGGCCGATGTCCTGGCCACAGCTCCTGTGGACACCGCCAACCACGGCCACTGTCCTACCTGAAACCCCCCCCCCCCAGGCTCCGGATCCCAGACGATGCTGAGTCAACAGCGAGGCCTCCACGCGTCAACTCGCTGAGTTATCGCTCCTATTCAGTCTCATTTGAGCACAACTTCTCCTTTAAACTCCCCTGCAATTCACTGGGCTGCTCCATAGGTTTGCTGAATAAACTCGCTACAGCTCAGGCCCGTGGGAGAAATTCAGGGTCATTAATCCTCAGTGAAGAGAAGACAAGGACCCGCCAGGACACGTTCACCTCGGGACACGATTCTAGGTGACCACGCACGCCCTCTGACCTGACCCAGCCTGTCGTGAGGAGAAATGCACAAGCCAGGTCCTGAGCCCTTCCCATGTCCCCAAAACACAGGGACAGGGGACAAACTACCTCCTCAAGACGAAAAGGCCCAACGCGCCACACACAGGACCTCAGACCCAGACTGGGGCCAGGCCACGGGGATGCACAGAGCCCAGGAGCTGCCTTTCTTCTGGGCTAGGGGTCGGGGAGAAGTGCTGTTTCTTTCTTTGTAGTTCATTTCGTGTTTAAGTTCAAACGAACTGAGAAAAGGTGGGGCATGAAGAAGCATGTCGCCATAGGAGGACTCGTCAGCTGGAGAGCTGAGTGCTGGCAGGCCCCTTCTGGACGCCCGTTCTCCTGGGGCCTGAAAAGCCTATTTACTGTGAAGTGGGGGAGCCCCTCCCCCCCGCAGCACGCCAGCCTCTCAACCGTGCTCTCAGGAGCTCCCCTCAGGGGTGAGGCTCCCTCCTTCCTGTGTTTCCACCAGGTCTGACCCCTGGGCGAGGCTGGGCCAGCCTAAGGTCACACCTGCTTTGTCTCACAGGTAAGCCTCCCGGCCTTGCCTGGCTCCTGAGACGCAGACAACAGACAGGGCAGCCGGCCTCTGCCTCCGCTCGCACAGCACAGCCAGAGAGTGTCAAGTGGCTGAGGCCACCGGGTCTCACGTGCACTTTTTGGAACCCTCTTGGTCCTGACCATTGAAAAAGCTGTTTAACCTGTCCATGTTTTTACCGTGTTTCCCCGAAAATAAGACCTAGCTGGACCATCAGCTCTAAAGCGTCTTTTGGAGCAAAAATTAACATAAGACCCAGTCTTATTTTACTATAAGATCAGGTCATGTAATATTATATAATATAAAATATAAGACCGGGTTTTATTTTAATTTTTGCTCCAAAAGACACATGAGACCTCATTGTCCTGCTAGGTCTTACTTTCAGGGAAACATGGTATGTCACCATCAGAAGAGGCAAAGTAGTGATCTGGGTCCGCACATTCCCTGGCACACAGTGACCACTGCCTCCCAACCGGTCAGCAGGTTACGTGCTGTAGCGCTTGTGCAGAGCCTGTGCCCCATCCATGCCCCCTCGCAGACCCACCCTCTGCCTCCAGGACGCCTGGGCAGACTGCGCTACTTGAAGAGCCTACCCTGGGCCCCCCGCTCATGGCTTACACCCCGACCAGCCCATCTCTGCCCCCGGGGCTGCTTGCTCTGTGTCCACGGGAGGCATTGCTGGTTCACATGGGCGTCACCAGCGTGTCACAGAGTGAGACTGTGCACATAGGTGTTCATTACAGCATTACAACAGACAGTGATTTCAAAAAAGAAAAAAATCCCAAATGTCACATAGGAGTTTGCCGGTTATCACTGGGAATTCCAATGGATTTTTCCAGAGCAGAACAAGATGGCTACATCACACCTGGAAGAACTGAAGCTAGGACAGCACTGACTGTCACACAGGTGGCCACAGCTGACCTCCTCAGGGAACTCGTTCACAGCCCTCAGCCCCCTACGAGCGGAGAAGACCCCTCTCCCTGGGCATATTCTTCCCTAAAGCTCGTACCCCAGTCCAGCCATGATGAAACATCAAACACAGGTTTAGGAACATCTTCTAAAGTCTCTGACCAGTGCACCTCAAAACTATCAAGGTCATAAAAATAAAAAAGAAAGAAAGAAAGAAAAAGAAAGACTGCCACAGCCAAGAAGAGGCTGAGGAGACATGAGTGGGATCTGGGGACAGAAAAAGGAAATTAGGGGAAAACAAGTGAAATTAAACATCGGCAGTGTCATTAATAGTTAGGTACCAAGGCTGGTTTCTTAGTTCTGACAAACTTGCTGTGGAATTGTAAGATATCCGAGACAGGGATGCTTGGTAAGGCTGTAGCGAACCCTACACTATCTTCGCAACTTTTCTGGCAACCTAAAATTATTCCAAAATAAAGTTCATTTTTCAAAAATAACATTGACATCATCAACAGCAATACTAGATGCCAAAAATAATACCTAGAAGTTATGTGGAAAAAACATTTTCACCAAGAACCAAGCAAACCACCAATGAAGCGTAAGGCCGAAGTGAAGACAGTTTCAGACTCAAAGCCTCAGAAAGCGACCTCCTGGGCACCCTTCTTTGGTATGCTATTAGAGGACAGAAACATGAAGGGACACATCAGGGAAACACGTGCCAGCCTCCAGATAGTGGACGCACCACGAGGCTGAGCACAGCCCCAATCAGAGTTCTGCCCGGCCCAGTGTGTCCAAAGGGGAGCAGGGAGCAGCTGTGCGTTTACTTTGTGGAAGAAGAGTGCTGGCCCCTGCACAGGTTTGCAGGGGCATTTGGAGTAAACATAATGCTCAGTATAGACAAATCTAAAGAAATAAAATTGCCTTAATTATTATTCCCAGGAAAATCTAAAGATTTACAGGTACGCAGTGCACTCGGCTCAGCAGTGAAGGGGTCACATGAGCTGGTTACTTATCAGAAGTTGTGATGTAACTGTAGTGAGAATGTGTGGAAAAGATCATGCTACGGGAGTAAAATTACATCTGCATCCATCGTAAGTGGAAATAAAAATCAGCTGCATATAATTTATAAACAGTATATTATTTTATAATGGTTGCCTCTGGAAAGCCAAACAGGGGATGTGGAGAGCAGGGAAGGATGACTGCTGTGATTTCACAGAAATCTTTTACTATTTTTAAACATATATACTACTTTAACAACATTTTTAAGTTTTAAAAGAAAATGTTTTGGATACAACATTGGAAAAGCAAAGCAAAGGAGAGATCCAAGATGGCAGAGTGGATAAACACTGGGCCTGCATCCTTCCATAAACACATTCGAATTACAACTAAATTACAGAACAATCAACCTTGAGAACCATTTGAACTCTAGCCAAACAGAAGCCCTATAACTGAAAACATAAAAAAGCCACGTCGAGACTGGTAGGAGGGGCAGTGACACAGAACAGGCCCCACACCTGCGTGTGGTGGATGAGAATGAGGTGGGATATCTCAGCCGCAGAGATTCCCCCTGGAGAAGAGAGGGACCCAAGGCTCACAGCGACCTCCCCAACCCAGAGCACTGGTGCCGGGAAGAGGAGCCCCACAACATCTGACTGAAAAACAGTGGGGATTCTGACCATCCAGGTGGGACGGAAGGTGGTGGGAAACCCAGGCGTCCTCTTAAACGACCCCCACACAGACTCACTCACAGGCACTTACCTTGGGCTCCAGCAAAGTGGCATTGACTCAAGAGGTATCGGAGACATGCGACGGCAGACTGAAGGGTGTGGCTTTGGGGGGGGGGGGGGTGACTGAGAATAGTCAGCATTTTCCCTGTGAGGAATCTCCCTCCCATGCAGGTGGACACCATCTTTCCTGTGTTGAGCCCGCCCCCTACGCTTACTGCCAAATCTGAATCGGATTGGCCTGGTGAGCACCACAGCTCCACCCTGCTGACTCAGCTGGGACCCCTCCCCACTGAATTCCTCCAATTGCTGGAGGCACTTTCTCATATAAAAGAACAAGTCAGAAGTAAAGAATACAATAACTGAAATGAAGAATGCACTACCCTGTCTCCCCAAAAATAAGACCTAGCCAGACAATCAGCTCTAATGCATCTTTTGGAGCAAAAATTAATATAAGACTGGGTCTTACTTTAATATAAGACCGGGTATAATATAATAATATAATATAATACTGGGTCTGTCGTGCGGGGAGACCTGCAGGGTCTCAGCTCCCGCTCCCCACATAAGAACGAAGGACACGGTGAGGCCAAAAAGGAACACCCATGGAGCCATAGGTAGGGGAGTCATACCACTATAGTCTCACTGGCAGCATCCGCCTCTCGCAATCTGCGCTTGCTAGCTCAGCCACCATCTTCTTGCCAGCCCCCATTTTCTGCTAGCATAGCCACAGCAGTTATATTAGTGGCCACTAGCTCACTGGTTACAGCTGATGGCCATGTAATCACAGTTGATGGCCATTTACTACCTGAGCCAGCACCTTTCCAGGTGAGGCCGAGAGCCTGGAAACTGCACTCCTGGCTCTGTCCCCACAGGGTCTTATATTAATTTTTGCTCCAAAAGACACATTAGAACTGATTGTCCGGCTAGGTCTTATTTTCCAGAAAACACAGTAGAAGGAATCACCATCAGACTAGATGAAGCAGAGGATCGAATCAGCAATTTGGAAAATAAGGTAGCAGAAAACACCCAATCAGAACAGCAAAAATATTAAAAGAATAATTAAAAAAAAATGAGGATAGTTTAAGAGGCCTCCGGGACAACATGAAGCGTAACAACATTCGCATCACAGGGGCACCAGAAGGAGAAGAGAGAAAGGAAGAGATGAGAACCTAGTTGAAGAAATAATGACTGAAAACTTTCCTAACCTGGCAAAGGAAATAAATGTACAAGCCCAGGAAGCACAGAGAGTCCCAAATAAGATGAACCCAAAGAGACCAATACTAAGACACATAATTAAAATACCAAAGGTTAAAGACAAAGAGAAAATCCTAAAAGCAGCAAGAGAAAAGCAATTAGTTACCTACAAGGGAGCTCCCATAAGACTGTCAGCTGCTTTCTCAACAGAAACTTTGCAGACCAGAAGGATTGGCAGGAAATATTCAACATGATGAAAAGCAAGGACCTACAACCAAGATTACTCTACCCAGCAAAGCTATCATTTAGAATCAAAAGACAGATAAAGAGCTTCCCAGACAAGAAAAAGCTAAAGGAGCTCATCACCACCAAACCAGTATTACAAGGAATGTTTACAGGGACTTTTGTAAGACGGAAAAACAAATCAAAATTATGAAGAATAAAATGGCAATAGCTACATATCTATCAACAATTACTTTCAATGTAAATGGATTAAATGCTCCACTCAAAAGACATAGGGGGGCCAAATGGATAAGAAAATAAGACTCTTACATATACTGTCTGTAAGAGACTCACTTCAGATTAAAAGACACACACAGACTGAAAGTAAAGGGATGGAAAAAGATATTTCATGAAAACGGAAATGAAAATAACAAAAAATAGATGGGGCAGCAATACTTACAGCAGACAAAATAGACTTTAAAACAAGGGCTATAAGAAGAGACAGTGAAGGACCCAGCAATCCTCCTTCAGGGTATTTATCTGAAGAAACCCAAATGCTCCTTCAAGGGGACATGTGCGTCCATATGTTCATTGCAGTGTTGTTTACAATGGCCAAGATGTGGAGGCAGCCTGGGTGTCCAACAGATGAATGGATAAAGACAGGTGGTACATAGATACAATGGAATATTGCTCGACCAGGGAAGGGAATGGGTCCTTGCCATCTGCAGCACCATGGATGGACCTGGAGGGCATTGTGCTGAGTGGAGTGTCAGATGGAGAAAGACAGATGCAATGAGATTTCGCTCATATGCGGAATCTAAAGAACAAAAAACACAAATAAAACAGAAACAAACTCAGGGAACAAATACAGGGAACATTTTGATGGTTGATAGATGTGAGGGGGTTTGGGGATGAGTGAAAAAGAGGAAGGGATTAAGAAGTACAAATTGGTAGTTACAAAGTAATCATGGGGATGTAGGGTACAGCATACGGGATATAGTCAATAATATTGTAACAACTATGTATGGTGTCAGAGGGGTACTAGATTTGTTGGGGTGATAGATGGGAGGAGGTTGGGGGAAGTGTGAAAAAGGTGATGACATTAAAAAGTACAAATTGGTCATGGAGATGTAAAATACAGCACAGGAAATACAGTCAATAATATGATAATAATTATGTATAGTGCCAGGTGGGTACTAGACCAGTCTGGGGATCACGTCTTAAATTATACAAATATCTAACCACTATGCTGTATAGGTTAAATTAATATAAAATAATGTTGAATATCAACTGTAATTGATAAATTTATAAAAGGGGGGAAGGGAGAAGGGGAATAAGAGGTCCAAATTTGCAGGCATAAATCAAATAAATCACGGGGATGTAATGTACTCGGGGAATATAGTCAATAATACTGTGATAGTGGGATGGGGTCGGATGGTGGCTGGACTTACGGTGATCACTTCTTTAGGAATAAAATGTTCACTAACTATGGTGTCCCCCTGAAACTGAGATAATGTTGTATGTGAGCTATAGTTATAATAAAAGGCTTAAAAAGAAAAAGAAAAGAAAACCTGAAATTGCATGTGCAGATTATAAATTAGACACAGCTAGTGTTAATCTCTGACCATTGTTAACAGCCAATCCACTCAGTTTGCTGGAAACCCATTCTGGTGCTTGGTGCTGGGTCTGAGGTCGGCGCCCGGGGCTGAGGTCGGCGCCCGGGGCTGAGGTCGGCGCCCGGGGCTGAGGTCGGCGCCTATTCTGATGTTTCTGGAGGACATGATCGCCCTCTGAAGAACCAGAAGATGAAAAGGACCAGGCCAAAGAAGAGCCCTAATTTCCCCTCCCATTTCCCCACCCCACCCCTCTTCCTCCTCCTGTCCCTCACCCTCCATCCTCGTCCTTCCCTCCAGTAAGTACTTACTGGACCTTCTGTGACAGGCACTATTTCTCAGCAAAGAGGACACCAGCCATCAGCTAAGGGGAGGAGGAGGTGTTGGTGACTTGACACAGAGAAGGAGGGGAGCAGAAGGAGGAAGGGAGAGCAGGAGAGGGAGGGGAGCAGGCGGGGGGTCAGACCCTCCAGTGCTGGCCTGACACTCATCACGGCTCCAGGCAAGTCCTTGCTCGCACGTGTGTCTCACCTGAAGCATCCAGAATGCTGTCTTCTGGCGTGTGTCTGTCCCCTCGAGCCGTGTCCATCCTGGCCTACCTGCCCGGCATGTGGGTGCTCTGTGCACACCCCCCTTTGCAAGTCCCCTGGCTTCACAATGCCCCACCTCCCTCTAGATTGCAGTATTCGCACCCCACGCCCCTCAGTCCCTGGCAGCCTGAATTCTCTCCCGTAGATTCATGACAGTTTGAGACCAGGACTTATTTAATTTCCTGCACAGATATTCCCAGGTATCTAAATATAAGAAGTCGTATAGTCAAGTCTGGGTATTTCTTAATGCTACGTCCTCCGGAGAATCAGGGTGCGGCCATGATGCAGTAGGAGAGTTTGTGTGCACGGCAGACGGAGTCGTCACTGGGTCTGTGTGAGAGGGAAGCCTGCCAACCGCCTCAGGGGACAACCGGCCTGAACCAACCGATTGCCGCATCCCACGTGGACAAGCACTCTGTCCACTGCCCCCAGACATCTGCAGAGAGAACAGAGAGAGCACGTGTCTCCCTGTGCGAAGACCCGTTGGTTCTCGGAGCCCCCGAACCACCACAGTTCACAGTACCTGGTGGAGGACAGCTGACCCCCAGGTGAGCCCAAGGGTGAGCTGAGCTCTTGGGTCAGCCTCAGGTGAGCCCCCAGGTGAGCCCTCAGGGGAAGCTGTGAAGGGGCGGAGTTCCCCAGACTCTGAAGGAAACCCAAATGGAGATCAGTGCGTTGCTGCCTGTGCTTCTAAATTTACCTTTCGTTTAAAAATCAAGTGAGAGGGAGAACAACACTCCAGACAAGGTGACCCGTCCTTCCAGGCTCTGGCAGGGATGTCACACGATACTTGTTCTCTCTGGAGAAGGGCCTCAGAGGGCACGGGGCACAGCGTGTGACCCCCGTCACCACAGGCCTCATGTCCTTCTCAGTGTAGTCCCTGAGCCAGTGTAGCCAGAAGGCTGCCCACCCTGAGTCCCTGGCTCCAGCAGGGGGACTCTGTCTCCCAGTCCTCGAGCGGCCACACCAAGGGCGGAGTGTGGGGAGGAGGGGGCCAGGGTAGCAGCTGTTGGATGAGGAGGAAACTCTGCAATAAATATACCACAGTGCTCCAGAATGTTCCGTGACATCATCGCATAATCCCCAGTGTGCAGTGAAGCCAGCCCATGGCTGGGCCGTGACCGGGGCCTGCTGGGTAGGCTGTGACAGTGCTGTCCACTGCTGGAGCACTCAGGTGACAGCCTGCCACCGACCTCCTGCCACGTGGGGCTGGAGCACCCTGAGTGGGGTGAGGAGTGTAGGCATCTGACATGGGTGCCGCCCCATAAGACCAAAGTGCCGTTTCTGGGGCTGCCACTTCTGGGTTCTGTGGCCCCTAGTCACTCTGTTAAGTGAGGCACAGATAAAGAGAAGACAAAGACACAGATTCCCTGACCCTCAGGCGTCCCCGCTGCAGGCTCCATCCTGAGGCACCTCTGCCCTGCTCTCCGCAGCCCTTTCCCGTAATGGCCAGAAACAAATGACTTCAATAAAGGGCACTTTAAATTTGCCATTTGACTGTTTGCTTTTTCCTGATGGGGCCCAAATTGTGAAATTCAAGAAGCCTGGAAGTTTTTCTTCAAACACACACACACAAAAACTGTGTATTTTTCTTAAAAACTTCTAAGTGATGAATTCCCCTGAGGCAGCACCACTGCCCTGCGGGTGCAGGAGCAGGGGCTTGTGACCCAGCTTCTGGGAAGGGGCAGGGCGGGGCTGCCGAATTGCTCCTGAAAGGTTAAAACGTGCTGGATTCTTGGGGAGCCAGGAGAGAAGTGGAGCAGGTAGTTGGGGGGTTGTCCTTGGGGGAACGGCTGGGCAACACGGGGGTTCAGAGTCCTAGGTGATGGGCAGAGGGGGCACTCAGGAGGTGGCATCTTTGGGGCCTGTGTGTTTGGTTCCTGGGGCTTTGTGTCGCTGGGGCGGAAGGCCAGGCCTTGGCAGGCACTTCTTCTGCCCTGATCCAGCCCTGCCCTCCCCGTGGCCCCTCTTTCATCTGAGCCAAACAAAAGTCAGCATCTTCTCCCTGCTTTGCAAGGTAAGCCTGGGGGAGTTTCATTTCAGGTGAGAAATGAGGACTGGTGTCCGTTTTCTGCCTTATTTAGGTAAGAGCTTCTTTTTAACCAGTTAGGTTGCCCTCCAGCTGCTCACGGACGTGTGCAGACACTCCCTTGTCTGTCCACAGGGAGAGAGTCTGGGGGGCTAGTGAGCCCTTCCACCCATTTGAAGGGGGGACACCCGGACTGTTCTCGGGCAGCGCTCAACCCCAAATCTCCAAGGGCAATGTGGCCCAGTGGACAGGGAAGGGGTGCTGACCACCCTCCGTCTCAGCCTCTTTCCATGAAACACCCCAACCAGGGCTCACCCCTGCACCACGGGGCTCTGCTCCCACAGGCTCCCCTGTGCACAGCCTGCCAGGACCTGCTGCCCGCTGGCCACACGTGGAGCCCGGTGTGGCTGCACATTGGGGTCAGTGCTCGTCCGCAGCCTCCGCAGGGAGAGTCACCCAGCAGAGCACTTGGCAAGGCAGCCTTGAACCTCATCGCCAGTTCCGTGCACGGTAGCCAGTCCTAGACGCCCACTCTGCTCTCCTGCTCCATGAGGTGACAGGCTCCCAGGGCCCTTCCAGCCAGGCCCACAGCCCTGATGGGTGTGGGGGATTGAGGGGCCAACTGTCACCTCTCCCCAACCTAGAATGTACTTTATTTTTACATTTTTAAAGGTACAAGCATACAGGTATGGGGTGAGGGCTTCTTAGACCAACCAAAGAGAGAAGACTAGGAAGGAAGGAGACGAAGCCCCGCTACCAAGATGCTTCCTTAGCAAATGAGTTCTGTGGATTAATACCTGTCACACCGTCCTGTGGAGCCATCACCGTCTGCTTGCCCCCCACCACTGTCTGCTGGCTGCGATGACTTTAGCTGCTGGCGTTGGCCTTTTCTCTGGGCCAAATCTCAGGCAAGCTGGCTGGGAGAACTTGAAGCAGAAATATTAGTTCAGAAAGGGTCATCTAACAGAAGTAACCATGCTGCCCCTGAGGGCGAAAGCCGCTGACGGTCCGTCACAATGTGGGGCAGACTCAGGGATCCAAGTCTCAGGACAGTGTCCCCTGGCCATTTCATCAGCAGGCCAGTCTCCTCTGTACCGGTCAGCTTCTTCCTGGCCGTGCAGGCAGACGGTCTGGACGTGAGGTGAGCCCATGCATTCAGCAGGTGCCATGGCTGCCCCAGGCCCTGGGTGGGGTGTTCGTGGCCCCACAGGACAGCCAGATGGTCCTCGTTCTGGGGTCCAGCCAGCACCGTTCCTCGGTGCCTTGGGGGACGCAGTTGGCCCATCCCATGAAGCACAGGTAGCCTCAGCCCCCCGGCCGGTGTCCACAGGTCCCTGTTTAAGGATCAGAGTGGGATGAGCTAAAAGGTAAACGCTGGCAATTAGCCACCACTAACCATAAGCCAGCAACACACAAACCAGGCCACGTGCCCAGGCCACGCCACGTCAGAGAGAAGTCACTTCTGCAGGATCCAACTGCCCCAAACTGTCCCTGTCCCCACCTCGGGGTCCCTGGGGAGGGGCCGAGCTGCCCTCTGCCTTCCTCTCAGGTTCCAGCCACTTCAGAGCATGAGGCCATCACTGGCCTGGCAGAAGTGGGGCACCAGCTCTAACTGTGACTTGATCCTGTTGTGTTTTCTCTGTGATTAAGAAGGAAAGAACTTCAGCCTGGTGGCCTGGGCTCCTGACACCGTCCTATTTAATGGTTGGGGGATTGTCGGGGGAGCGGCTTCACCCTTGGGAGGTGGCCCGATGCCCCACAGGGAGCAGGTTGCTCCTCCAGCAGCAGCAGCGCACGAGCTTGCTGGTCTTGAGCTCCTTTCTGACGATGGGTCTGGCCAACAAGGGCCGACTGCTGGGGCTGCTGTGGGGCGGGTGCCCTGCCCTGCCTGCTGGTCCCAAGGACACGGGTACCTTTCGCCTATTGGCCGGTGGACACTTCAACCTCCTGAATTTCCCAAACAAATGTGCAGAGAGATCACAGGCCTGGCCATGCTCCTGAGTCAAAGACAGCAGCTCAGCTCTGTAACTGCACGGTCTCTGAGACCCAGAGCCATGCGGAGACACGCAGCAATTCTGGGAATCGGGAATTGGGAATCGAAGGGCTCACAGCCACAACTGCCAGTTCCGGTGGCTAATTCCAGGGGTGAGGGGCTGTCTGACTCACCCTCTGGAATATGGGATCCATTTCTAATCGAGATGAAGGGGCAGGGACACCGGGTCTGGCCGTTTCAGAGTATTCAGGGAAGCAATTCCCAGGTGGAACCTGGGAGACCAGCTGGTACTCATGATGGAGCCAAGGCTAAGTTTGTTCCTAACTGTAAGCATTGGGTCTTATTCCGGAAGAAGGATCTTCCCACCACTGTCTCCACAGAAAGTCCAGGTGTCCATCATGACGACAGGCTGTTGCTCTGGGCCAGGGAGACACAGCTCTGTTAGGGCCAAGGAAACATCCGGAGATGCAGCAGGGAGCCCACCGCGTCCCCAGCCGTGCTGACCTTCCCGGGAGGACGCAGGCCTAGGAGGGAGTTTGGGCAGATGAATGCTGCTGACACCACTGGATATAGGGACGTCGCCCACATCTCACAGCCTTGTTCGCTCCGCTGTAGCCAAGATCGGCAATGGCCTACGGAGGACTTCCCAAGGGGCTTCCGAGAGCCGGTCAGCGGTGGCCTGCCTGCCCCTCCCGTGTAGTCAGAAAGGGGCTGACGGATGCAGACGGGACCTGGCACTGGGCCGGTGAGGGGGAAGGGGGCCGCTCCATAAGGGTCCCCAAAACAAAAGCTTCACATTTGGGACCAGGGAGGGACAGCATTCTCCTGTTATGAGAGAGGCAGGACACAGGGTGTGGAAGAGAAGATGGAGCTGGGGGAAGATGAACCCAGAGGAGGAACTGGGTGCCGTGGGCTCTGCTTCCTGGGCCTCAGAGGTAGGCTTTCATCATTTTGACCAAATCGGTGGTCATTTCAGATTGAAAGCAATTTCTGTCACATGCAGGCCATCAGCTCATACGTTAAAAGGGCCAAGCAGATGAAGAACCTGTCTTAATTTTTCAAGTTAGAAATGAGTCAGGCCCTTAAAGTCTCTGTCCTCGGCCATTTCAAACACCCGAATCGCCCCTCCTGCCACCGTTTCTGCCAGCTCCAGGCCTGCCCTCTCGAGTTGCCCCTCCCATGGCCATTTTAGAGTGTCCGATGTGGGGCTTAGGCCACAGTTGTTCTCAGGTTTGGGTGGGAATCAGAATCACCTGGGAAACATGCAGAAACCACAGCAGGGAGCTCCCCCACCACCACCCCTCCCCACCCCCGTCAGCAAATGTATGAGTTCCTGCTGCCGTAGCAAACACTCCCAGACTCAATGGCTGACACATCACCACGTCCCACCTTCAGTCTGCAGGTCAGAAGCCCGACGAGGGTCCCCCTGGCTGAAAGCTAAGGTGTTGGCTGGTTCCTCGTGGGGCTCCGGGAGACCCCGCCTTCCTCAGCTTGTGGCGCCTTCCCCACCTTCAAACGGTGTCACACCCACCTCTGCCTCCGTATGCCAGTAGGTTGTCACATCCCTCTGACTCTTCCTGCCCTCTTCCACTTAAAAGGACCCTCGTGACTGCTTTCAGGATCAGTTCCCATCTCAGGACCGTTGGTTTAATGACATCTGCGAATCCTTTGTGCCCTGTACGTGACAGTCACAGGGCCAGGACAGGTGTGGATGCCTTTGGAGGCCATTATGTGTCTCCCAGAATAAGCCTGGTACTTGGACATGCGTCTTGTTCAACAGGCCCCCAGAGCTTCAGGGCCAAGGCTTGAGGCTAATGGACTGTAAGAGTCATCCAACCTGTCCCCAGTTCTCCACCCGGCTGTTCTCTTAGTAAATGAAAAGAGTACTTACATTGAGTATTTACATCAAATGTAAAAAAGACCCAGTGCCAATAACAATAACCCACATTTGTATCCAGATTTAGAGTTTGCAAAGCACATTAACACACAGTATGTGATTAACACGGGGTATATTATTGGGCTCGAAACAAACCTCTGAGAATGTAGGCACTGCAGGTGGGACAGTGGCCGGGCAAGGTCATGGCACTTACTCAAGGTCACAGCACTTATTCAAGGTCACGGCACTTACTCAAGGTCACCTGCTGTGCGATGCTACTGAGAGGCGATTTCCGACTGCACCACACACAGACATTAGAAGAACCATATTTGATTTTGAAAAAAGGATTGTTTTCAAAATTAAACTCAGTTCACTGTCTAAGACTTAGAAACAAAAGTGGTAAGAATGTAAGTGATTCCCCAAAACTATTCTAATAGTATTATAATGCTTCACCAAGAGAAGACGCCCCACAACCCTACAGACAGAGTAGCTGGGGAGACCAGGAACAGCTCCGGGCTCTTCAGGGCCGGGAACGTCCTCGCCAGCGTGTCCTCCCTCTCACCCTGCTCTAGTCGAGCTCATTAAATCAGAAAACCGTGTCTGCACATTCTCTCCCCAGAGCAACAAGGAGACCTCGCAGCGATGGGTAATGTGCCCCCTGTGCCTGCCCTGCTGTCACCTGCTCTTTAATTAGGAAGCCCAGCCCCCAGGGCCTGTGGCAGCCCCACCCTCCCTCGTTAGTGAGTGCTCTTAGTTGATTAAATGGATGATTGAGTGTCAGGCCCGAGCGTTTCTGTTCCAGATCCCCGTTTGCTCGGGATGGTAAGTGACGCTTAACCTCCGTTAGGAGTGCCAGGCATCTATCACTGCTGCCCATCAGACGCGCAGGGAGGCTGCCATGGGCACCGAGCCGTGACGGTCCCCGCCTCCTCTCCAGCAGGTGCTTGGCCTCCATCAGTTTTGCTGTTTTCATGTCAGCGTGCCACCAGGAGGCCTGTCAGATGCCGCCGGGGCAGGACATGCTGCTCCCAGCATCCAACAGCTAGAGGCCCAGAGCCCCCATCTTCCGCCCCCAATCACAGGGGTCCAGGGCCCCGGCACCCCCTTCGGGAGGGGGCCACAGTGACGGGATGAGGGGACATCACCCAGGGGTCACAGGACGCACGCCCCTTCCACCCTTGTCGTCCACAACATTACCTTCCCGGCAGTGACCAAATTGAGTTTGCCAGTACTGGGGTTGGACCTGCAGCGGGGGCCCAGGGTGTCCTATACAGTGGGTGATGGCAGCATGTGCTGCTCACCCGTCTTCTGTCTACACTGACCTGGAATCAAGTGTCATCTCCAACTATCTACACTGCCCTGGGTCTCTGTCCCCTGCACACTGTCTACACTGCGTAGAGTGTCAGCTATGTCTGCTGACTGTCCACCCACCTTCAGTGAAGAAAGGCTTGTTCTCAGTGACTGTCCGCAGGTCATGGGCAGTGGTAACACGACACCGTGAGGGTCCCTCCATAGCACGAGAGTAACGCTGTCTCACCATGGTAACTATACTGTGATGGTTACACTGTCCCATCGTGATGCCTGGTGGCAGCTCCACCAAAGAGCAGGGAAGTGAGGAATGCAGGTGGCGCCTGTGTCATGGTGCTGCCTGTCAGGGGTGACCAGCCACTTCTGCTCTTGTCCGATCAGAAGAGGGCAGGTTCCAACTTGTGCCTGGAGCCTGAGAATCAGAGTCCCCACCTCCCAAACTTTTCCCGGCCCAGTCAGCTTGGCAGCCACACAAGTATCACATGCCCCAGACAAAGGACTTTCGCTCACCCACCCTCAGGTGTTTGTCCACCCCTGGGTGTTTCTGGATCTTTCTTGCTTCACCCACAAATGTCCAGTTTGTGTTTCTTTAAAGTGAAGTTGTCATGCCAGATGTCATGCGGGGTCTCAGTTCTTGCTCCCCGCACAAGATATGGTGGATATGGTCAGGACATGGTGAGGCCAAAAAGGAGCACCAATGGAGCCACAGATAGGGGAGTCACACCACTATAGTCTCGCTGGCGGCTGGGTTGGAGACACAGGAAGCAGGAGCCACACGATCCGCAATCTGCTCTCTGCTTCTCTGCCAACCAACCAAGCAACCACTATAGCCACAGCAGTTATATCAGTGGCTAATGACTAACCGGTAACAGCTGATGGCCAACTAGTCACAGCTGATGGCCATCTACTACCCGAGCCAGCACCTTTCCACGTGAGGCTGAGAGCCTGGAAACTGCTCTCTTGGGGCTCTGTCCCCACAGAAGCAATGATTGAAAGGCAAAAGTGAAGTGATCTGAGTTCAGGCCCATCTGTGTTTTACAATTTTCTCCTCAACTTCCTAACAGCTGTCTTGCCCATGGCAAATTTAGAAACAATGGCTTTAACAACTTGACTTTATGGAGTGTTTCCAAAGCATTCAATTCAATTTTCATAAAGATATCAGTTCTTTCTCTTTTCAGACTTAATTGGTTTTCGTGCCACCTAAATAAATTTCATAGGACAATAGTATCATGCGAGAGACCCTGCTCACTGCGCCATTTGTCGTGCAGGGCGGCAGGTGGGGTCTCAGCTCCCGCTCCCCACATAAGAATGCAGGATGTGGCTAGGCCAAAAAGGAACACCCACGGAGCCTTAGGTAGGGGAGTCATGCCACTATAGTCTCACTGGAGGCTGGATTCACATGATGTACGACCTGCTGTCTGCTTTTCTGCCAACTGACTGACTTGATAACTGCACTCCACCTCTCTGCAATCCGCAATACACGTTAGCCCTTGTCAGCCACCAGCTTCTTGCTAGCCCCCATTTTCTGCTAGCGTAGCCTCGGCAGTTATATTAGTGTCCAATGGCTCAATGGTTACAGCTGACGGCCAACCAATCACAGCTGATGACCATCTACTACCCGAGCCAGCACCTTTCCACGTGAGGCCGAGAGCCTGGAAACTGCTCTCTGGGGCTCTGTCCCCACAACAGCCACAGTCAGACACAGGCTTGGACCACATGCACTGCTTTTGGTTGTGAACAAATCAGCAGGGGAGGCAGCAGTGACGGGCGCCTCGGGGACCAGGGCCTCAGCGAGGGCATGACGCTGGCTGGCCAAGCCAGAGGGCCTGACACAGAAGGGAGATGAGCCATGTGTGTGGCCAGCGGCCACACTAATGAGAGCATCTTCATGGGCAAGAGAGCCGTTTTGAGATGAAAAGCATTCAGTCAAGGTCCCTCTATGCAGGTGACTACTCAGACACGAGGAGCATTCACAAGGCAGCCTTCTCCTGGGAGCCCAATTTCACGAGGGTGGCGGAGGGCCTGCTACGCAAAGGCCACTCCGAGGGCCACTGGAGGCGACGTGGCCCGTGCGGTGGCCCGAGTGGTGGGCCAGGCTTCTCCTGGTGCTGCTCGGTGCCCTTGGCAAGCTGGCATCTTCCGGAAGCGTCATGAGGGTCCTGAGAGCAGGTGTACGGGAAATAACCTGTTGTCCCACCCAGTGAAGCAGAAACTCGGTGGAGAAGGGCATGTTTGCTTTTGCCAAGTGGTGAGTAATGGTCCAAACACTTCGGGGTTTCCCTAAGAATGGAAAACACACTAGAAGCCCCAGCTTTCTAAAATCCTTCACATCACACTTTAGCCCTTATTTTATTTGGGGAGTTTATTTCAACTGAAGACATTTTCAATTTGAAAATTTTTATATATATGTAGGTATGTAATATATACATTATGTATTATTATGTGTAATTGGAAACTTGAACTAATAAACCATCCACAATTCACTCTCTCGTTTAGACACAGCGTCTTCTCAGGTCCTGCCAGCTTAGCCAAGGGTCACCCACTGCGACCCGTGGATGTCGTCACTGAGAAGACGCTCTGAGAGCCAGAGTCCCTCCACAGCCCAGCTAGACGCTGCCCACCCAGAGGCCCTGCGCCTGGTAGACCAACTCCTGGAACTAGCAGCCCTTCAAAGGGTTTCCAGGCTACGTGCTGAGCCGGGTGTCAGTCAACACCCACAAATGAGCGTCTGCAGGAAGCAAACCTCCAGTGGAAGCGAACACGCCTGCCCTTCTGGACCACGTCCTTCCAGATCCGGTACCCAGGCCCCTGGGCCAATGTTCACACTGGGAATCGTGCTCTGGGGACTGACTGGCGATGTGTTTGTCCAGAGCCCCCAATAGGGCAGGCGGTGTGGACATGGGGCGGTGCCTGGAACCTGCTGTCCTGTGAGGCTCCATTCCCGCCATGCCCCCACCCCCGTGCTCTTCCCGAGACACCAATGACAAGAATTGGGTCCACATGCCTCTCCTCCAGGAAGTTTTTTCTATTTGGACTTGTGTATTTGGGGAAACTTTCCCATAAAAAAACTACGACTGGAGAACCATTCTGTTGGTGGCCCTCCCAGCACCACACACGGGAAGACCCTGGCACATTCTGGAACCTGCCCCTGGGGTGGGACTCCTGATGCCTGCGTCCCCTCACAGTGGAGGCCAGGCTGGGCCCGGACAAGGAGAGGCAGGGTGTCTGCGGCAGCCTCATTAGCCCCCCACAGAGAGCTGACCTACCAGCAGGTCAGCTTCCTACTGCCTGGCCCCTGCCTCCTGCTCATTCTTCCACAGATTAATTCCCCAAATTGACAAACTCCAGTGCCCGGTGTGCCCAGGGTCACTCAGCCACCCTGGGTTCTGGTCAGTGTCAACCAGGGCTTTACCCAAGGGTTGGGGGCGGTGACGGGAGGAGAAGGCCTCCAAACACATAGCAGGTGTGAGCCAAGCCCAGAGTGAGGCAGCCAGGAGAACACCCTCAAAACTAATGAAACAGCAAGACACTGCCAGGCGGCGTTCCTGAGACTTACTAAGTGCCAGCGTATCTGGGATTAAACAAAGGACATGCCCATTTGGTAAGAATAGCAAATCCATTAAAGACTTTTAATTGAGTGCTTCTATGTGCAAAGAACTGTGCTAACTAATGTGCGAGAGATGAGAGATTAAGACGTGTGAGATGGGGCCCCGCTCTAACTGGGACCTGACACGCAGACCCAGAGAAGTATGCAGTCTAGGAGGGGCCAGGATCAGCCCACCCTGGGGCAAGGCGGCTGCAGAGTCCTGAGCTGAGGCCTGGGTGCTGGGCCCTTCCGCCGGCACCCACCCCATAGGGCCCAGCCTGCAGCCCCTGCTCTGGCCAGAGAAACAAACGCATGAGACACAAGGCCGGAAGTCAGGCCCTCCTCCGAGGACCAGCAGCTGGGCCCCTTCACCCTGTCACTCGTTTGTCTGATCAAGCAGCCCCCCACTCTGACCTTGGTATATGAGGACAGCGGGTGCCGCTGGGCTCCAGGAGTTGGGGTGCGAGGAGGCTGGGGCACAGGGAGGCTGGGGCACGCGGAAGCTGGGGTGCATGTTGTCTGGGGGGGTGTATTCTGGGTGCATGTGGCCTGGGGCGTGGGTGGCTGGGGAACAGCCCTTGGCATCAGGGTTCTGAAGGTGCCCATGGGGCCAAGGTGGAGCTGCACGGCGCTGGCACACGGCACGTGCCCTCCGTGGTAATGATCTTAGACTCCTGGGCATTTACGCACCAGACACCATGGGGCGTACTTCACATACATAAAATGAGTTAATATAATCCTTGTGACAACTCGGAAGGCACATCTGTCACCCCAACTACAGTGGTAAACGCCAAGGCCGAGGAGATAGGGGCTACTCGGGGACACATGGCAGTGAACGTCCAGAGGACGCGAGCCCAGGCTCCTCCCATTAGACGCATCATCCCGCCAAACGACTGTGACACTGGCCCTCCAATCACACTCCTCTCTGCAGTCACTTTATTCTGTGCTAATTCTGCTCCAACAGGTAAGTATATTTCTCCTGATCTCAATGTCCGTTTTTTATCACCTTAACACTTAGAACCATGATCCACGACTACTGCATGTATATATCTGTGAACACACACACATTCATGTGTATTTCTGGCTTTGCAGGATCATAAAATGTGCCTCCCCAGGGAACAAAAAGGTCAGTCAGCACAAGAAGGTCTGAATGTTGCCTTTAAGACCCTGACTGCTCCGCTGCCTGCATATCCACTTGCAAGGCATTCCCGAGCCTTGGAACGCACACTCACAAGCGCCCTGGCACCAGCTGCCTTAAGCCAGATCGGCTCTCCAACAAAAGGGGGGCATTAGAGCTCTGCTCGTCCTGCATATTTTCATTTTTATAATAGCATTCCTCCGACCCGAAGCTACTATAGGTGGAAAGAAGGCGCAGTGAGGACTTGACTCAGAGAAAGACAAGAAGATTTATGGGGAGACCGAGGCCTGACACCTGCGGGGCTCCCACCCTCAGCAGAGAAGCAAGAAGCTCGAGAAGTAGTCTCGGGTGAGAACAGACACACACGCACACACTACAGGTACCCGGTTTCCACAGGACAGGGCCCAATCCCACAGGCAGCACCCAGTAGGCGTCTCCCACAAAGGCTCCGTCTCCATCCTTGTGTCACCCCAGCCCACACACACACACACTGCGAGGGACCGTGCACACTGATACGTGTAGGTGTTCTGGGTTTAATGACTGAACATGTGGATTACACACTTGTCTGGCCTCTCTCCTGGCATCACAGGACACCGTTGCACACGTGGGCACAGTTGCAGGAGAGCAGGAATGTAGGCCCCTCCCCAAATGTGGCACGTCCCAAGCTTCGGTACCTATGACTGTGTCACGTTGCACAGAAAGGGGGCTTCAGGTCGCAGATCAGCTGGCCTGACGCAGAGGACCAGAATGGTCAGCATGGGAGCGACGCTGCCCCAGGCACGGGCTCTGGAACGCAGCCCCAGAGGCTGGGGAGCAGACACAGATCATGGAAGGCGCCAGAAGGAGCCAGCCCTGCCCACACGTGGAATCGGCCCCATGAGACCTGCGTGGGCATTCTGTCCTAGAGAATCATAAGAGAATAAATCGCATTCTTCTAAGGCACTAAGTTTGTGACAATTTGTTACAACAGCAGTCGTCAACAAATTCAGTCCCCACCCCTCGGAGAATTTCAGAATCTGTCCCATGAACCCGAAAGGAGGGTTTGTGAATGAGAGAATGAGAGGAATGGGTGTCCCGGGTCCCTGCACAGCTTCCTCCCCTGGCGCCCTCTGTTTGGCACGAGGGCTGGCCCTGCGGCTGAGCCCTACTGTCCCCTGGTCCTACTCGCAGAGGACACTGGTTCAGAGCCCGGCCCTCACGTGGCAGTGGCAGCAGATCTGAGTGAAGATGGTTAGGTTCACCAACTGCCCACCGAGGGGCTCAGAGCCCACCCTCCTCTGCAGCCCTCTGTCCCGCTCACTGGACGGCGGGAGGGGTCACTGAGGACACCGCAGTTCTGTGTTGCCACAGCCGCCTTTCCGGGAGGGGACACATGGCACAAGCGCCCCCTTCTCCCAGGGCTGCAGCCAGGCAGCCTCGCGGAGCCCTGACCAGAGCTTTGCAGACGCGCTTGCGCACACACACTCGGAGGCCTGTGCGCACGCCCCGCCCCCACACAGTCCTGCGGGGCCCGGGCGTGGAGTCCATCTGCTCACCGTGTTTAGCCAGCGCGTCCGCGGGTCCGTTTGCCCTCAAGTCCAAAGGCGGTTCCGGCGTGGTGGCCAGGGGGCAGCCTGGAGATGTGGGCCGCGGGGAGGAACCGTCCCGTCTCTATAGCAGGAGGTGGCATGTCCCTGAGAAGCGTCCCCAGCCTCCCCAGAGCGTGTCCCGACGCAGACACCCGCCCCCTGCGGTGGCGCCTGGGAGAAGCAGTTCGGTGGGGAAACAATGGCCCAGCCATGCAGGGATTGTCCTCCGCCCGCGGCCTGGGCTCTGCCCTTGCAGGCACACCGACCGCCTGCCCTGCACGCGGGCGGAGGACCCTGTGACGGGCACGGCTCGGCGGGAGAGGGCTGAGAGGTATGCACGGGGCGCACGTGGTCCTGGCTGCCATGGACGCGCCGCCCCAGTGAGGGCCGCTCTTGGTCCCACATTCTGTCCGTGTCATCTTGAATTCTAAGGACAATGTGAGCCGCTAACACACCACGTATTGCACAGGAAGAAACTGAGGTTGACAGACGTGAGACCAGTTGAAGGTCACGGAGCAGCGGGTGGCCCAGCCCAGAGCTTGAACAGCACAGGACACGCCCGCCTCAGGCAGCCCCAGGGCTCCCCTCCTGCCGCTTGTCTTTCTATCTGAGTGTTTCTGTGGGCCCACCCCACCCCCACACCTCCACACCCACCATTCCCCCAACCCCCCACCTCCCCACCTTTGTCCGGCGCGGCCTGCGAGGCCTCTAGTCCTGCTCCACACATAAGAACACAGGACATGGTGAGGCCAAAAAGGAACACCCACGGAGCCATAGATGGGGGAGTCACACCACTATATTCTCTCTGACGGCTGGGCAGGACACACGCAGTAGTAGCCACACAATCTGCAGTCTGTCATTCACTTCTCTGCCTGCCAACCAACCAATCAACGGAGCCCTGCAGTTACATCAGTAGGCAATTGGCTAACTGGTTACAGCTGATGGCCAACCCATCACAGCTGATGGTCATTCACCACCAGAGCCAGCACCTCCCCTGGCGAGGCCGAGAGCCTGGAAACTGCTCTCTGGGACTCTGTCCCCACATCCACCTCACCCCACCCCCACCCCCCACTTCACCCCACCCCCACCCCACCCACCTCACCCCATCCAACTGCTCTGGGGCCCTGACTCAGTGTTGACACCTTTGCTGTGTCCTCATTTCCTGAGGACTCCACTTTGCCCAGAAACAACACAGTAAAATCCCAGTGAGAAGGCCAGCGAGAGCCACCCCAGCATGAGGGGAGAGTCATTTATTTTTTAAAAAATAAAATAAACAAGATGAGCTAAGAATGTAGGAAAAGCAATTGTTTAAAAGCCAGCAGCAGCTGAGAAGTGCAAGTCTGGGTAGGAGGTGGCTTCTTCCCGTCACAGCCACACCTGCTGTCCCCCAGCAGCTCTCAGCCAAGACCTGCCCAGAGGGAACAGCGTGGGGGTCATGTGTGGGTCAGCGCTGACCCTCGAGAAGTGCAGGTCCCTCATTGGCCTGGCGCCCTTGGCTCTGGGTGCCCACCTCCACCATCATCCACACTGACGGCCACCCGGCCACCTGGCACACAGGGCCTCAGCCAGGGCCAGCCTGGCTGCCACCCCGCAGAGGCGGCTGTGTGGCGATCACCGCTACGGACACCAGGTGGCTGACCGGAGCTCCTGCCCAGAGGGCTGGGATCACGGAGCCACTGGCACTGGGGTGGACAGCGGCCAGGCTGGTGAGCACAGCATCTCCAAGGCCAGTCCACACTGCAAAAACTTGGTCTCCACAGAGCTAGAATCGTCAGGAAAAGTCACCGGGTGTCTCTATGGGAGCCCCACCTGCTCTCGAGCTGAGGGTAACGCCTGAACTGGCCTGGCCACTGTGAGGTGCTCGATTGAGCTCTTGTGGGGGTGCAGTGGTGGTGGCTGTTCCCTAGGGGCGGCTGCTTGCACAGATGGTGACACTTTCTGGTAGTGGACTCATTGCGCCGATGAGGAAAACAGTCCCCAGGCAGTGCAGACACGAGACGGGCGATAGGCCCATGGGCTGTCGGGAGTCAGACCCTCAGCTGCCTCCCGGAAACGGGGCTTCACAGACACTTGGTGTCACCGCGAGCAGGAATCGAATGCCTTCCATGCTGGGAGCCCGGAGCAGGTCAGCTGCTGCTGTCACTAAAGCCACTGCTGCAGGATTTGGGCCGGGTGAGGAGGTGGCCCCAGACGTGGGAATCTGCCAGACAGGGGGCTTGTGCAGCCCAGGCCCTGCTCCGTCCTAGGTTTCCGCCATTCTCCTCACTGCCTTGGGAGCTGGCGTGAGGACCACCTGATTTGCACAAGCTGGTCACCTGCACCATCCATGCTGCCGCTCGCCAAGCCTCGGCCCGAGGGGCCCTGGATCTGAGAGGTAGACAGTGCAGTCTGCCACTGGCTGTGCCAGGCAGGAGACCTGCTTTGTTCCTGGAAGAACGGAAAGGATGCAGCCTCCTGCTGGTGTTCTACCTCTTGCTCACACCTCTGTTTCCTGCATTATAAAGAGACCCCGCTGAGCTGCGAGCCCACCAGGCCAGAGGTGGGCCAGGTGCCCTGCGCTCTTTCCTTCCTGGGTGTTGAGTCCTGGATGCTCACTGCTTTCACCTCAAACCCTCCCCTCAGAGTTGACTCTATGTCCCTTGCTGTCCATGTGCGCAAGACACTTGGGGACAGTTGGCAGATGCCCAGCTTCCACTTAGACACACCCTGACGGACAACAAGCTTCCCCTCATTTCCTCATCTCTTAGTCCAGGACAGGGAGACTCAGAACTTCCAAGCACAACATTCCTGGGCTCTAAAAATAAAGTCTGCAGGGGCCTCGGGTGGCGTGGGCACAGGCAGGGGACCGCTGCAGGAGGTGGGGCAGCCCCATGTGCAGTTCGGATGGTCCCCGTGGGCAGTGCACCGTCCACGTGCTCCCCAGACAGCGGCCATGGGTGCTGCGGCTGCCGACCTGAATGTTAATTATTTATAAAACAATCTGGTCAGGCAGGCGGGGGGCTGTGGTTTCAATGAGAAGCAACGTCAGATCAGGGGCAAACAACACAGTCGTTGCTGAGGGAGCCGCAGAAATGCAGATAGGAGGGTGGGAGCCAGCCTCGTGTTCTGTCAACAGAGCAGAGTGGAGACTACAGGGCATTTAGTTAGTTTAGTTAGTTGGTGCCCAAGCAAAGCAATTTGGTAAAACATGAGATAACGCTGACAGATCCTTTATCTTTATTCTCTAAGTGCCTTCAAATTTTGGTGTTTCTTTTGAACAATTTAGAATGACGATTTCATGATGTCTTTTAAGAGACAGAGAAATTCTGAAAATAAATAGTTTTAGACAATGCTGGGCTGATGTTTTAGTCTATATATGACACTGACAAATGTGAAATCACACGTATTCCTCAGCTCAAAGCGAATGGGAAAAGCGTGATGAAACAATGGTTAAAACTCCTGGTGCTGATAACCCCTCAAAGTCCTGTGCTCGAGGGGCCCCGGCCGCCGGGCAGTGCACAGCTTACAGCTCAGTCAGCTCTGGGGCAAGGCAGTGGCTGAGGGGTCCCCCAGACCTCTGCAGAGATCATGCCACTTCCCACAGGAACCCATGGAGCAGACGTCGGAAGGCCAGCCAGGACCAGTGCCCAGTGACCTGGAAGTGCCTGCTCTGTGTTTTCTCCCCTTGTTTTCTCCTATCCATTCTATTCCTTCATGTCCGTCCTTCTAAGCCAGCCTATGCTTGGGCCCCAGGACTGAAGAGACCTGAGTGTGTCCTGAGTCTGCAATCCACCTCAGCCCCGCATCCATGGCCGCTGCAGGCAGCTGCGAGTCCTACAAACTGCCTTTGGAACGTTAGGTGCTTGGAGCTTCTGGAGCCGGTGAGTCCTGAGAGCTGGGACACACCACCCCACTCTCAGCTTGCAGCCAAGAGGCCAGCAGGACGTGTGCCCATCTGCTCCCCAGCCTTGCTCTTCCTGCCCGAAGTCCTCCAGAAAGGGGCCCTCCTTCCTCGGCCTGGCCTCAGGCAGCAGGGAGCTCTGTTGTTGACAAGCTAAGGGGGCAGGTGAGGAATTTATGGTCCCTCCTGAGATGGAAGTGCTGGCAAGGCTCCCATCTCCGCTGGTCCTCAGAGCAAATCTCAGGAGTCAGGCAGACAGAGGGGCCTTAGCCCAAAGTCTAAAAGTGAAAGATCGAGGAAGTTTTAAAATATCTTTCTTTATGTACCCATCGTGCTCACAATTAGTAGTGTTTAATATATTCTACTTATTATTTCTCAAAAAAGAAAGAGGGGAGGGTGTTCTGCAGTCCGACAGCTTTTCTCCCTAAAAGCCTCCTCCACACGCAACCCCCTCCAGAAAGTGGGGTGAGCAGCATTTCCTAAACACACCAACCTGGGAACCACACATCAGAACTGGGGTGCAACAGGATGCCCTGGGGGAAAGGTGCTAAGTTTGGGGCGGGGGGAGGCAGGCCCCAGGCCCAGGAGCTTCAGCCCAAGCTGGATAATGCTGTGTTGGTGACATGGAAGCCTCTGTATTCTACCAAGCTGGCCTGCCCCGTTAGCCCAGGAAGCTCAACTCAGAAATGCTTTAGAAATGAGTGTTGTTTAAAAGGGAGAATCAATGTTAAAACTGCTTCCTCTGAAATTCAGAAACCTCAGCTCAAGGAGTTCCCCGCTCCACCCACCCCTCCATTCCTGCCTCACTATTCTGGCACTTTCAGTTTCCATTTCAACTGGAAGAGAAAATGTGGGGCCCACACCATCCGTGGGAAAGTCAGGCTTGTCACTTCCCTCTTGGTTTGCAGGACAGAGGGGTTCAGATG
The DNA here is from genome assembly GCF_057876585.1 of Rhinolophus sinicus. NCBI lineage: Eukaryota > Metazoa > Chordata > Mammalia > Chiroptera > Rhinolophidae > Rhinolophus > Rhinolophus sinicus. The sequence goes on along the minus strand of NC_142502.1, from coordinate 273,463 downwards.
GTGGCAGACACGCTGGGTCCTCACCCCAGAGCAGTCCTGGGCCATGGGCTCCCGCCCAACATGCCACCGTACACCCATCCTGCTACCTGAGTCCAACCCAAAACTCTGTACGGGGAGATGAACCAAGTCAACAACCAGAGAGAGCTCTGTGCTCAGGTGAAGTCCCAGCCAGCCACACAGATACACGGCCCTGGCCGTTGCCTGCAGTGGACAGTACGCCCGGAAGCATTAGCCTTCAGATTCATAAATGTTTAAGCCTGGGGATTTGATGCGCCTTTGAAATGTGACAGTCACATCGTGAAGACCTGACACATGCACACAGATCTGGGTACACAGACGGCCCTTCAGCCAAATTGGCATCTGTCCATCAAGACACCAACATGGGTCCAGTGCTTGTACATCTGCTGGGTCTGCAGGACACCGCACACTGGGGCTGGCAGGATGGAAACTTGTCGTGTCACAGTATGGAGGCCAGAGGTCCTGGTGTCCAGGGCCGATACCTCTGACGGCTCCACGGATGACCTGCCGAGCGCCATCTCCTCCATGGGTCTCTCCCCATCGTCTTCCTCTGGCCCAAATGTCCCCTTTTTATAAGAACAGCAGTCATTGGATTAAGGCCACCCTACTCCAGTGTGACCTCATCTGAACTAATTACATCTGCAAGGACCCTATTTGCAAATAAGGCCACACACTGAGGTGCCGGGAGTCAGGGCCTCAACATGTGAATTGGGGGGGGAACACACCTGAGCCCATGACAGACCCCATGTTTGTTCAGCAGGTGCTGGACAGTCTGCTTTCTGTTGGCAAGGTAAAGGACTGGGGTTATTACCACATCCTGGTGACCCCACCAGGCTTTGCACAGCCCCAGCCCACCTGCTGGGCCTGTGCTCACAGAGGGACGTAGGGCTATTTACACACATAGGAAACTTGTGTCATTTCCTGAGGCTCACACCTAACAGAGGTGGCCACAGGCAGGAACACTTGGCACAGAGGTGCCACAGATAGGGGTCACCTGCCTCTTGTCCAGAGGTTGTGGAACTGACTGAAGAAACAGGCTTCTCAAGAATCGGTTCTTCCTGGTAACAGACTCTGTCCTCCTGTTGGTGTCCGTGCCACCTGGACGGGACCTCCCTGCTGAAGCAAACGGGCCTATGGACTCTGCAAAGACGGGAAGCCCGGCCAGTGGTCGCTGGTGCTGCTTATTCTGGATGGTTGTGGACCCCAACAGGGCCTCCCCAAGGGCAGCTGCCATTGAAAACATGAAGGCTCTAATCCAGTCCTTTCCCTCTGCCCAGCCAGGAGCTGGCACAGCCTGGAAGGCTCCTAGGAGGTGAGTGAGGGTCGAGCTTACACAAACAGCTATTATGCTGATCAAAGGAGCTACTCGGACCTAATTACAGGCCTGAAAAATGGAGGAAGTGAGAGGTTTTGTCCACAATGGGGATAAAGGTGGAGTTAACATCTCAACCCACTGTGACAATGTGTGGCGCAGTCTCCACGGTCAGTTCCTCGGCCTCCTCTCCCCCTCCCCCATGTCAGCGGGCAGGACTGGGCAGTGGACAGTCCAAACTCAGACAGCCCAGTGTGTGCCACATACAACAGACACTCCAGACGAGAGGAGGTGAGCCTCCCAGAGTCCCGGTGACAGGGAGCAAGATGCCACCATTCAGACCGAAGATGCAAACACCAGGCCTGTGTCAGGATGCAGAAGGGAGAAGTGGGCTGAGGACTGCCTGGGTGTGTGTGTCCCCTCCGATGGCCTCCATGCCATCACCTGAGCAGCACTGAGGAGTTGGGGGGGCCATGAGGGCATCACACAGACCTCCCAATAGTGGGGGCAGGGCCCAGCACACATCCCGTGGATCCACCTGCCTGCTCATGATTTGTTCACTCCCGAGAGCCACTTCTGGCCAACGGCTGGACCCAGGGGGCCTGGGCAGTCCCCCCACACACACCATTTTGGCACGAGGACTCCCCATCAGCGTGGCCCAAACTGTCTGGGAACCACACTGCTGTGTGAGATGTTGGCCAGTCCAGCTTCCTTCCTCAGGAACAATGCCTGTGAAGGACAGCGAGGGGTGGGCAGGAGGCAGGGAGCGCACATCTGCCCATGAAGGGATGATCACGATAATGGTGATGATGGTGATGGTGACAGTGATGATGATGGTGATGGTGGTGATGGTGGTGGCAATGATGGTGGTGATGGTGGTGGTGATGGTGGTGATGGTGGTGATTATGGTGGTGGTGATGGTGGTGGTGGCAATGATGGTGGTGATGGTGATGATGGTGGTGGCAATGATGGTGGTGGTGGTGGTGGTGGTGATGGCAATGATGGTGGTGATGGTGATGATGGTGGTGATGGTGGTGATGGTGGTGGCAATGATGGTGGTGGTGGTGATGATGGTGGTGATAGTGATGGTGATGGTGATGGTGGTGGTGGTGGTGGTGATGGTGATGGTGATGATGGTGGTGGTGATGGTGATGGTGATGGTGGTGGTGGTGGTGGTGATGGTGGTGGTGATGGTGATGGTGATGATGGTGGTGGTGATGGTGATGGTGATGGTGATGGTGGTGGTGGTGGTGGTGATGGTGGTGGTGATGATGGTGGTGGTGATGGTGATGGTGATGGTGGTGGTGGTGGTGGTGATGGTGGTGGCAATGATGGTGGTGGTGGTGATGATGGTGGTGATGGTGATGGTGATGATGGTGGTGGTAGTGATGGTGATGATGATGGTGATGGTGGTGATGGTGGTGGCAATGATGGTGGTGGTGGTGATGATGGTGGTGATAGTGATGGTGATGGTGATGGTGGTGGTGGTGGTGGTGATGGTGATGGTGATGATGGTGGTGGTGATGGTGATGGTGATGGTGGTGGTGGTGGTGGTGGTGGTGGCAATGATGATGGTGATGGTGGTGGTGGTGGTGATAGTGATGGTGATGGTGATGGTGGTGGTGGTGGTGGTGATGGTGATGGTGATGATGGTGGTGGTGATGGTGATGGTGATGGTGGTGGTGGTGGTGATGGTGGTAATGATATTTATCTTAGGGCATGTGACAAAAACAAATGGATGACATTAATGCTTGAGTTATTAGATGAAATATATAATTAAAATACAGAATATTGGTATTTTATGTCATGTTTCCAGTCCCAAGTGCATTTCTGAATTATGGTTTACATGAGTGACAGACAATAAGCCATGGCACTCTCTTAGAAACCACAGCACACCCTCTTCCTACCACCAGCCACTTTTATTTGTCAACATCTACCAAAGACTGGAAAAGATTTTAGATGGTGGAGCACCTCGCTCCTGTTACCCTCTTGTTGTAAGTACTGAGAACTCCTCCCTGTGGATGTCAGTGTCAAACACAGACAAGCATATACCCATTTCGACAGCCAAGGAACGCCTCCCTCATTTCCATTTCTCAGTTGTTTATCCAGAGGTCTGGGAAAGAAAGGAGAGGACAAGACCAAAGTGACAACCCTGAAAGCGACACTCCTGCCAGCACTTCCCGAGCCAGAGCAGCAGGCTCCATTGTGTGCCTGGGCTCATTTACGTGGGGAAGTGAGGCAGGACTTGTCCACAGTAAACACAGAGGGGAGTAATCACAGCGAGATAGCTATGCCTTGGCTACAGCCACACGAGGGGCCACTGATGCCAGGACTGCAGACAGGTCGGCCACCAATTCCTGAGAGACTAGGAGACTTCATGATGCTGGGTGGACTTTTTCATTTAGTGATTTTTGACTTTGCTGTGGCAGAGGTGTCACCAATAGCTGGTGCATGTGGCAAACAGAAGGAGACTTATTCTCACTTCTGGAATTTACTGCAGTTGGGACAATGGGCAACTCACCACCCTCTTTAGGTCTATGTTTTCATCTATTAATGAATAAAAGTTAAATAATTAATGATTTTTTTCTCCCATAATCATGGAGTATCTAAGAGAGGTTTATGATTTATCCATAAATTTTCAGAAACTTAGGAAATTCAATTATCATTATTCGTTTGTAGTAAATAAGGGGGAAATAAGTGTAACACCCTCTTTGACAGAGACAGAAATCCCTTGCCAATTCCCGTTCCTCCCTTCTACAGGCTGAGTTTATGGTTCTCCCCCATGCTCAGAGGGACACACTTACACTTACTCACACACGCTTCTGTCCAAGCACTCACTACCCATACATGTCAACTCAGTACCCCCAGACTCAGCACATGGTACAGCAGAACAGGTGCTGGTGAGTGTTGGCAGAGTTGAGTATGGGATCCCAAGGAGCCTGGCTCCACTGCCTCACCAGCACTTGCCCCAGAGATCGATGTGCCATTCTCCTTTTCTCGGGAAAATGGTGGTGGCAACTGAGCTTCTGGGGAGTCAAGAAGAACCCAGGGAAATCCTGAGCCTGTGGCCTGAGCACTGAGAGCCAACTCTCCCTGTTGGTGTTGCAACCCCAGTGTGGCCTTCCAGGCACGTCAGCTGCTCCAGGACTCGGTAAGTAGTAATGCTCGCCACGGGGGCAGACCACACCATCCACTGAAGACACACACATTCAAGGCCATATGAGCTCCAATAAGAACCATCACACAGAGCACAGAGCGACCTGCTGGGAAGCCCAAAGCACCACACAGAGGAGCAGGGCTCAGGGGTGAACATCGTTCTGGGCTCACACACAAAAGGGCAGGCCTTCTGCCTTTCTCACAAATCATGGACATGGGGCTGAGTTGCTCTAAACACCTGACAGAAGGTAGACAATGGCCCCTGCCTCCCCTGAGATGCAGTGTCACAGGCTCCTTCTGGGAGCACGAAGCTGGTGAGCGGTGAGGGCTTCACTTGATGTACTCTTCCAGCTGCCACATGCTAGGCCTCCAGTTCTGGGTCTCTCCCAGGATCCCAGGAAGAAGCCTCCCCTGCCGAGCACTTTGTCAGGAGGCCAACGGAGCTTCCCTGGTCTTCCCAGTGAGGAAACGGGCTCCCGCCTCACTCTGTGCTCTAGCCACTGTCCCCTGCTGTCCTGGTTATCTGAGTCTTATCTCCTCAGCTGTGGGCGACCTGAGCTCAAGATCCGTATGTGATTTGTCTTCACCTCCCCTACACACAGCCCTTGGCACACAGGAAGTGTATAATGAATAAGCACAGAGCTGAGTGCAGGGTGGAGATCCAGAATACGATCTTAACGTGAAGTGACCCTGATTTCCAATCACGTACAAGATGAAGCTCCACAACCTTATTTCCCCCAAAGCCAGGACTTCCTCCTATGTCCTCAGAGCCAGCAGGGTTTGGAGGCTCCCCATGTGGGCATGGCCACTGGCATCCTGGTGCATCTCACGCAGTGAGAGCTGCCATCTTGGATCAGTGGCGGCACTGCCTGGCCTGCTCTGTACGGTACCATCTGGGCTCGCATTCCCAGCACCAGGCTGAGCACAGGCTAATTGACTCCATCCTTTGGGTGTCAGTCAAGAACCTGTGCCCAAAGCAGCCAGGGGAGATTTGGGAAATGGAGTGACCCTGATGGAACCCCATGGGCAGCAGTGCGTCACCTTGGCCTTGCAGCCCCAATAGCTCACTGCTCCCCACCTGGGTCCTCATGGACCTCAGTGCTCCTTCTGTGTCCAAGACGCTCCCCATGTGACCAGATGCAGCCGCACCTCCATTTCCCACCATGTGCGCTCCATGCCTTACGCCTCAGTCTCCCCCCAGGAGGTGCCCTCCTCTCTTGCCCAGTCTCTGTCCTACACTAGCTGTGTCCTTTTCCATCCTGCTGTGCTAAGCTGTCCTTTCTTCAAATCCCAGCACAGCCGGGCTTGGCTCCACACTCAGCATCAGGTGAAGATGTCTGGGGTCTGGTGTGGGGTCTGGTGTGAGGCTATGTATGTGGCTGTGGCCACAGGGCTCCCAGAAGCCCCCATGCCTTCATCTGCCTCCCATGGCATCACTAATCTGGATCACACCTGGAGGGGCCAGGAATGCAGTCTCTGCGGATCGCGTCCCTGTCCTGCAAGGGGGACGACCCCTTGAGGGAGTCCTCACTGGACTCTTGGCATGGCTGCTCAGGTGTGCAGACCCAGCTGCTGTTAGGAGACACACCTGCTGCTGCAGTTGGGGACATGGGCCTCTGCCCAGCCATACCTTCAGGGACAGGTGGCTCCTGCGCTGCCTCTGTGTCCACAGACAGAGACCTCCCTCCTACTCCCACATAAACACACGTTTCTACATGGGCTGTTCCAACCTCTGTAGCCAGGAGGGTGGGAGACAACAGGTCTCAGCCAGCTCAGGATACCCTCTTTGACGTGGTCCCTCATGTCCCCAGGTGGAGAAGAGGGGGCAGAAGTGCAGCCAGCAGTGGACGAGGACTTTGTGGGGAGGAGGACATTTGTAGCCAGAGCGAGGGCTCAAAAGGGCCAGGCCTGCCCAGACTGCAGCCTGCAACGTAATTCACTCAGGACCTCCAGCTGAACCCCAACCACATGCCCAAATGTGAAAGGCCAGGCATTATCCGTTAAGCCGCCCAGCCTACTGGAAAATCTCTCCTGTGTTAATGCCGAGGAAAAACAAAACCAGCTCCGGGAGCCCAGCCAGCACAGAGCGCACCACACGCCCCACACCGGTGGGGCCGGTGGGGCTGGTGGGGCCGCGGGCAGTTCCAGACAGGCAGCCACACTCACAAAGGATGCTGGGGCATGGCTGCAGGTCATCTGAGTTCCTCCCAGCCAGCAAGACCCCCACACCCACCCAGGTAATGCTGAGATCTGCACCCCAGGTAGCGCGGTGAGAAACACCCTGAGCCCCTCCCCAGCCTAGCGGCCCCACACCTGGCCTAGCCCTGAGAGCGGGCACATGCTCGTGTCCATCTACCCACTGGATTCCGGCATGTTTGAGGTACACCGTGTCCAGGCAGGTTCCAGGTGCTGACGCTGGGGGAGCAGGCCTGGCCGCTCGCCTCCAGGACTTGGTCTGGTTCAGGAGGCCGGGACCCTGCAGGTCAGCAGGACGCAGCTGGGAGACATGGAGCCCCGTGAGCAGTGCCCCAGTGAGGAGGACTGGGGACCTGGAGGCCCCTCCAGTGGGGACCCCCCAGGGACCACCGAGCAGAGACGCACAGCCCCCCGAGAGTGTTCCTGGGGGACTCCCAGAGGAGGGGGCAGCAGCCACTGTTTTGGCCACCTTCACAGTGAGACCTCATGACCGGGCTCGTAGAGCCCAGAACAACACAGGGCTGGTCCAGGCCTTGGAGAATTTGCACCCAGACCCCCCTAAGTCGGTGATGGTTTATTTTGGAAGAGCTGGCAGATGCCTGTAAGTCAACAAGGAAACACAGTCCCATCACTGCTACTAAGAACACTCTGTGCTCGCCAGATCCCCAGGCCATTCAGGCCCCTGTCCACCACCCTCCCCAGGCCTGTGTCCCAGAGGACCCCAGGCATCCTCCTGTCCACTTGTCCACAGCTGCCTGGCCTCCATGGTGCTGCCTCAGCAGCATCCCTCATGCCCTCTCCCACATGGGTACGCTGCCCACATGGCTCTGGGGTCTGCACTCCACAGAGCCCCTGCACACTGACTTCGGAGGCCTCTGGGCTCCACCTGAGGCGTGAACACAGCCCTACCTGGAATCTGTTTCTTGTGTGTGCTTGTTGGACACGCTGGAGGCACCTACACCATGAAGCACAGCAGGACAGAGAGCCGACTAGCACACACAGCCACCTGGGTGACCGTGCAGAGCATTATGTCCAGTGAAAAAAGCCAACCTCAAGAGGTTTCACACTGTATCGTTTTATTTATATGACATTCTTCTATAGCAATGGAGAGCAGACTAGTGCTTTCCAGGGCTCAAAGATGGGGGGGGCAGAAGGGGACAGGGTGTGGCTGTAAAAGGGCCCCATCGGGCCCCTGTGTGGATGGGATGTTTGCATCGTGAGTGCGTCAGTGTTATTATCTTGATTATGTGATTGCGCTACAGCTTTTCAAGATGTCACCATTGGTACAAATCGAGTAAGTGGCACACAGGTTTTCTCTGTATTATTTCTTACAGCGGAAGTGTCATCTATAATTATCTCCAAATCAAGCTCGACTTAAAAAAATAATACATAAATAAGAAAACAAACATTTTTTTAAAACCTTACTTATTTAAGAGATCACCCATGTAGGAAGTATTTCAAAGGATAAATGTCCTCTCCATGGTTTCTCTTTATCATTAAAAAAGAAAAATCTCCTGGTCTTCTAGATGAAGAGGGTGCAGTAAAGTTGCATCACAATTCTCTCCCACCAAATGCTCCAAAGAAAATTGTTTTTTTTAAAAGACAACAAAAAAAGTAATGAGTAGCAGTAAAATGAGAAAAATGCCACACATTTCCAAAATGGCAAGATGAAAAGCACAAGGAGGCCCTGTCTCAGTCCTCACTGCCACCCACACCCCACGTGTGGGGAGGAAAGACAACAAAAATGTGAGTCAGCCCCTGACAACACTCCCCAGCCCTCAAATCCAAAGAGGACGGAGTGATGAGCAAGTCAGGAGAAAGTCACTGAGTCCCTCGGGGGTATAAGCGTCCTGTCCCTGCGGCATCCGTGTGAGGGACCTCCGGGGCTCGTCCTCTCCCAGGGACCACGGGATGTAGGGGCCTTCCCTGTGGTGAAGTGAACCCGAGGACAGAACAAAATCCTAGGAGGAAGCGAGGCGCCCACACTGCAGCACAAGACCCCACCCCCCCAAAGTAAGGGACGCCTGTCAGCACGCACGCTGGCGCTCAGACAAGCAGTTGTCAGACAACCAGGCTGCATCTGATAGGCAGCTTACATCAGCGTCTGCGCGACGGAGACCCCACCCAGACCATCCTCTGACTGAAGAGCACGAGTGTAGGCTCCTGAGACTGAAACTGCCCGAGACGCAGCCTGTTTACAGCACGAAGCTGCCGATGAAGACGGAGACCTTGTGGGCACATTGATGGGAAAACAGGCTACTGAAAACGGGGGAGACATCGGCCCGGGTTGAAGCACAGTTGGTTCCAGAGAGAAAGGCGCCGTGACAGCCATGAACTCCTGGTGCGAAGTGTGGCTCAGGGCACATGCAGCCATGTCACGGGCCAAAGCCTGAGGCAGCCCCAACACGCATTCGAGAGCACACCCCGTCAGCCCTCCACAGGGGTCACGGCACTGAGGACAAAGCCCAGAGACGACAAAGGCAAGGAGCTGGGTCGGCTGGTTGAGAGCAGGGCACAGAGTAGGTCAAAGTGGACGTAACTGCAGCCAGGTTTCCCGGCGTTCTCCAGGAGCTGTGCCAGGTGCTGCTGCAACCTCAGCTGTGCCAGGAGGAAGTGGGGGCTTGAGGGCGCCATGGTGGTGGGAGCGGGTGTCAGTGTGTTAGGGGAGCCTGGGCTCCAACACTGCCCGCACCAGGCCCAGGCTCAGAGGGTCTCTCATGGGCAGTGTCTGAGGGGGGGCAGGCAGACATGGGCTCAGTGGGGACAAAAAGGCAGAGTTCGGGGCAGAGAGAAGTGGCCTCTGCTGAGGAGAGTGAGGGCATTTGAAGAATCAGAGGTCTGGTCTGACTGGAGTGTGAAGGGAAAAGGTGAGGCCGGGGCCGTGTCCCGAGTGCTGAAGTCCAGTGACCGAATTCTCTCCAGGGGCTACAGGGAGCCACCGAAGGGTTTTAAATGAGGGCATGACACATCAGGTATGTTCCCCACACATGGGCTTTGCGGCAGGGAAGGGACTTAGAAAGCTGTGGCACTGCAGACCACTGAGGGCAAGACGGGCTCCCCAGCAAGTGGCCCTGGGACGACTGTTTGTCCGCAGAGAAAACCAGGGCTTGCGTGCCTGTCACACCCACACATGCAGAGCAAGTGCTTACACGTAGAAACAAAAACCATAAAACTTCTAGAAGATAACAGCAGACAACATCTTTATAACCACAGCGTGAGGATTTCTTAAACAAGACTCAAAAAGTGTAAGTCATAAAAAGATTGAGAAATTCAAGGTTTTAAGGTTTTAAAAACATACCTCTGTGTTTTTTTTCAGTGACAAAGTAATTCACTTTATTTATGTGAGCGTTAGCTACAGAGGGAAAAAAGAAATTCAGTACTAAAACCCTATTTGAAGTCACAGCTGTGTGGCCCACCTTGGTGGGTATAAAATAACATTCGTATTTGTATGAAGTAACATTAAAAAGGAGAAAAAAAAACAAACTCCGTTCATCACCATAGAGTGAAAAGACAGTCAATATCAGGGCAGGATACTTACAACACACTTAACGGACAAAAAGCTTCCAGAATATATTCATCTAAATGCCTCCAAGAAACGATTGGAAAAAATGGCCTAAGAAGAAAGATGGCCAAAAGTCGTGAATAACATTTCACAGAAAAGAAGCCTCCTTAGTTAGTGACCAGGCAAATATAAATTAATACAGTGGTACCTCAGTTTTCAAACGTAATCCGTTCCGGAAGGCCGTTCGTGTTCCGAAGCGTTCGAAACAGCCGTCAGCGAGGCCTCGGGATCTTGCGTTCAGCCAAAGCCACATGACATGTTCGACTTCTGAGGTGTATTAGAAAACCGAAGCTTTTACTTCCGGGTTTACAGCATTCGTAAACCGAAACGTTCGTCAACGGAGACGTTCATAAACCCAGGTACTACTGTACATATGAATACACACCAAACTGGCAAAAAAATAAAAAAAATCAGACGGCAACCAAGCATGGCCAAGGGTATGGAGCAATGGGATTTCTTACGCACTGCTAGTGGGATTGCAAATTGCTACAGCTTTGAGTATACATGTGAGCACGTGTGTGAGTGTGACTGAGTGTGCGTGTGTGTGAGTGTGGCTGAGTGTGAGCACGTGTGTGAGTGTGGCTGAGTGTGCGTGTGTGTGAGTGTGGCTGAGTGTGAGCACGTGTGTGAGTGTGGCTGAGTGTGCGTGTGTGTGAGTGTGGCTGAGTGTGAGCACGTGTGTGAGTGTGGCTGAGTGTGCATGTGTGTGAGTGTGGCTGAGTGTGAGCACACGTGTGGGTGTGGCTGAGTGTGCGTGTGTGTGAGTGTGGCTGAGTGTGAGCACGCGTGTGAGTGTGGCTGAGTGTGCGTGTGTGTGAGTGTGGCTGAGTGTGAGCACGCGTGTGAGTGTGGCTGAGTGTGCGTGTGTGTGAGTGTGGCTGAGTGTGAGCACGCGTGTGAGTGTGGCTGAGTGTGCGTGTGTGTGAGTGTGGCTGAGTGTGAGCACGCGTGTGAGTGTGGCTGAGTGTGCGTGTGTGTGAGTGTGGCTGAGTGTGAGCACGTGTGTGAGTGTGGCTGAGTGTGCGTGTGTGTGAGTGTGGCTGAGTGCCTGTGAGCTCGTGTGGGCGCGTGTGCACGTGCTCTAATTGGAAGCCTAATTGTGATGCTCGGCTCCTCCCCTCCCCCTCTGCTGGCTGCAGCAGACAGACTTTCCTTCTCTCGTCCCCAGCATCTGTCCCTCTGGCATTGTCCCCGCTGACGGCCGTGCGGCCGGGGCCGGAGCGCGCCGGAATATGAAGGGCGGCATTGATGCCGCTCGCACCGCCCTGCATCGCTGGCCAATGCGCTGGCTGTGGGTTTTCAACTTTGGAGATAAGCTGCTGGGACCCATGCCAGCGTGACAACGGGGCTGCCCATCTTTCCTTTCCATTCCCGGTCAAAGGAAGCCCTCCTGCCTCGGCCTGGGGCTGCTCCGGGAGCAGGCCGCCCCGTGGGCTGCACGTGCCAGGGAGTTAGACAGAGGGCAGGTGTCGTGGGGACACAGACGCCAGGTGTGGGCTCCCAGGATGAACAGCGAGAAGCATGGCCTGTGGTGCAGTCCCCGGGTCCCGTCCATGTCAGTCCGCACGGTGCTGGGCACCAGCTTTGGGACCGACTGCTGGTGGCAGCAACCAGGTTTTCTCCTGAGGAAAGTGAAGCAACAGGGATGGGAAGACGCCTGGGGCCATAAACATCCAGAAACAGTCAGAATTGGGGAGCTGGCAGCTCCGAGACACAGACTCATCTGGGGCTGACAAGATTTCAACCAGTAATAAGTCATTGCCTATTTATTTGGCATTTTTCATGGCCCAGCTCTCAGCTGATAGGATGAGCTGTCAAGGAAGCCCCTTCTTGGGACCAGCGGCTGGACCAGGAGAGTCTGGGGATTGGGAGAGGGGCTCCCAATAGGTCCTTGCTCCCCTGCGAAGGGTCAGGGGACCCACGTTCCTGATCTACACTTTCAGTAGCACTGAAGCTCTTATACTCGGCAAAGGGATCTCCAGGCTTCCTCCCAGACGCCCGTCTCCTCTCAGGTTTCACCCACAGCCTCCCGTTCTGTGTCCGGGCGGGGGAGCAGGCTCCCCAAGTGGGCGTCTGACCCACACGCCAGTCCCTGGTGACGGGTCCGGTTCTCCACATCTGTAACAGGAGAGCAGTTGTTGCGGCGTCAGGATCACACAGATCACTTTTTCCAGAGAATCCTGGGCCTCACCGAAAACAAAGCAAAATAAAGCCGCAGCCCAGAGCCCACCCATGTGACACACCGGCCCCCACTTGGGTTTCCTTTGGCTTTGTTCATGGTAGGAATGTGGAAACATTGAAACTCAGCCTCTCCCCTGGAGACATGGATTTTGTTAATGTTTGGGAAAAAGTTAGACTAAGATCTGGGACAGACAGCCCAGCGATGTGACCGCTCTAGTCATCCGATCGCTAAGGGTCGGGGGCCGCCACCCCCCACCCCTGGGCTGGTGAACTCAGACCCAGACAGCATCCACCGGGGGCCAGGCGAGGGCCAGGCCCAGGACCGCCAGGTCGCTGCTGCCCCGGAGGAAGGCACCCTGGAGCTCCACGCCCCTCACAGGGCTGCTGTGTGAACGGGGCCTGCGGACGCTGGGGGGAGGTCCTTGATGGAGTCCGGATGCAGGCACCCTGAGAGGCTGCAGCGCGGACGGTACCCTCGGGTGACACATGTGAGCCCTGGTTCTCGTTAAGCACCTGCAGTGTCCTGTGGTCGGGGAGCAGACACTGCACATGTCTGTGCTGGCACCCAGACGGCCAGCCCGCTGAAGGTGGAGCAGGAGCTGCTTGTGACAGCAGGTGACACCGTGGCCACCACGACATGGAGGACAGGGAGGGCGCTGGGCACTCTGGTGGCTGCGGGGACGCACAGGTGCTGTGGGACGAGCCTGTGGGCACACGGGGCCACTCAGTGGGCAGGAATCTAAAGAACAGCTGCGTCATCTCAGACCGTCGCGACCTGGGTGCCTGCCCTGCCATTACTTCCCTCCAGCTTATAATTATCTTCATTCTCCCTGGAGGCTCGTGCTGACTGAAATGTCCTTGCCCTCACCAGACCTCAAAGCCTGTCCCCTTAGGGCAGGAGCCTGGGCGTGTGGGGTCGGAGCTCCATCCGGACCCACAGGGAGCGTGACTCTGGATCGTGAGGACCATGGTGGCTCGTGGGTCAGAGCTCAGATTCCAGAGCCGGACCATCTGCGTCTGAGCCCCAGAGCTGCCACACACAACTGGGGGCGTGGGAGACGTTATTTAAACGCTGAGCCTGAGCCACCCTCTCCAGAAGGAAATGTCAGCAGTGCGTCCTTGCAGAGCGTTAGGAAGACTCAATGAGCCAATGTCTGCAGGGGCTGGGAAGGGCACCTGGCATCTGCTACATACTGTGCAGGTGACAAACGGGACAGGGATTGGCCCCTTCAGAATCCCCGTGCACAGAGGCACAATGCTGTGGGAGCAGCGTGGGGACAGTGTGTGCAGGGAAGGGGGGCGTGTGGGTGTCCCCTTGCTCCCTGGCTGGGAGGCTCTGTGTGGGTGGTGCTTCTGTGGGCAGATGGTAACACCTGCCGATGGGCGCCCCTGGCTCCCTGGGCAGGGTCCTGGGACAGCATGACACTGCCCCTCCAAAGTGCCTGACCGGACGGACAGCTGATGGAAACGACCAGCCTATGCTGAGCGCGCGTGTTCCGGAAGTGGCGGGCCCAGCCGGCAGCAGGAGGACTCTCAGCGGGGGACCTGGAGTTGAGGTGGGCGTCTTCTCACCTCGCAGCGACGAGCAATGGGGCAGAAGGCCTGGAATAGATGTCCTGGGGCATCAGCCATCTGCAGGGCGGCGTCCTCCACCATCATCAAGGCGAGAACGGGAGGCCAGAGGTACCGCAGCAGCTGGTGCCCAGGTGTGTGGCAGGAGTGTGCTGGCACCCGTGTGGCCGGCCAGCGTGGGCTCCTAGGGAGCCTTTGGCGACCCCACCTTTTCCTTTCATTCGTCACAGCAAAGAGTTCAGCTCCTGCTGTGATGCGCGTGAGCCACCATCACGTCAGGAGGATCTGTGCATCTTGCTGCGGTCACTGAACCCTTGCTACCTTCAGAATGCTGTGCTCTGGGAGGGCCACCGACCAGCATGGCGTGGCCTCTGTCCCGGGGGCTCCCATCGCAGTGGGATGGAGGGAAGCAGGGCGAGGAGGTCGCTGCTGGTGCAGGACGTCTGGCCCAGTCCTGAGGTCCCGGCACCCGGCTCTGAGCTTCACCAGAGAGAACGGCTTCCGGGAGTCTCCAAACGGGCGCCATCTGTTTTAGGGCTCGATGGCTTAGACGGAGCAAGGCCGGTGCGAAAATTGTCACTGTCAGCCAGACGCAGTGGGGGCTGAGCACAGCAGTGAAATAGGACACATTTGGGGGAAAGCCCCGTGTTCGGGTGATCAGATGGAGAAGATAGGAAAGTCCAAATATTCAAATTTGTTAAAGTTTCAGCACTCTTCCTATAAGCTGGTATATCTCCTTAACGTGGGCAAAGTGACTAAGACCAGTAATTAATGCCAAGTGTCAAATTATAGTCCCTTGTCCCGATTTTGACATCTGTGCTCCAGCCACTAGGCCGCTCCTCACATTTCCACATTAACTAACAGCTTTATCACAGGGAGCAACTGAGCCTCAGGCTGGAGCCACCGGGGTTAGAAGCAGGGCCACTGGCCGTCCTCCACCGTCATCACCTGTGCTCTGGGCTCCAGACGCTGCTTCCGCAGTCTGCCCCCCTCCCAGGACAATTCCAGAGGCAGCGTTCCTTCCACCAGGCCCCTCTCCTACCCACGTACATGCACATCATGAGCAAGCTCTGCCTGTGAGCCCCGCAGGGAGAGGCACGTGTGGAGTGACAGGAGTGCAGGAACCAGCCACTCAAAGGCCCCAGACCTCAGGCTATCCCTTCACTGCCCCCCAGCTCTGTGCAGGGCATGAGAAACACCCAAAGTAAGATGCAGCACGTGTCCTCAGGAGACGGTCTCTCCCCACCCAGGGGCTTCTTGTCAGGAACACTTTTAAGTTGGTGTGAAATGTACTTTCAAGGCTAAGAGAGAGCACGTCCCATCGCTTTTCAGGTACCGTCCCCCAGGCACTGGTCTCCACGGGGCCAGCTGTCACTGCCACTGCTCAGCAAACACTGACACATGCACTGTCACCCGCAGACCCAGGCTTCCCAAGCTGACAGGAGACGTGGCCCAGTGAGCTGACTCTGAGCACGGCTCTGTCCACGTGACCACATGGCTCTGTGTTAGAAAAGAGCCTGTGCAGGGGCGCTCCAACCGAGGACAGGACAAGGTGACAAATAAGAGCCACACAGGAAACGAAGGTGAGCTGCCGCCACTGCAACCGCCCACCAGCCATGTGTGCCTGGACCACAGCTCGTCCGGATACCGGCCTCTTTCTGTGGTCTCCTCCCCACACCCCAGGGATTTGGCACATCTTGTCCCCTCTGCCCAGAAGGTTCTTACTCTGCTCCTCACCTACTTAACCCTCACTCTTCACTCAACCCAAGCCTCACACGTACATGGACGTTTGTCTGACATCCTGACAGGGTCTCAGTGTCACAAGCTTCTCTTTCCAGCAGTTTTCAATTTACTTTGAGTATTCCTAAGTATTACAATTACTCGCTTGTCTGTCTGTGGGGACAGAGCCCCAGAGAGCAGTTTCCAGGCTCTCAGCCTCATGTGGAAAGGTGCTGGCTCAGGCCATCAGCTGTGACTAGTTGGCCATCAGCTGTTACCGCTTAGCCATTGGCCACTGACATAACTGCCGTGGCTGAGCTAGCAAGCGCCGATTGCAGCTAGCAAGTGCAATTAGCAAGCAGATTGTGGATTTTGTTGATCCTATTTCCTGTGCCTCACTGGCTGCCAGCGAGATGGGGGTGCAGGAAGACCCCTCGTTGGGGTACTGGCGGATGTTTGCTTTTGTGTCTCAACCAGCTGCCATCGAGAATATAGTGGTATGGCTCCCCATCTATGGCTCTGTGGTTGTTCCTTTTTGGCCTCACCATGTCCTGCGTTCTTACATGGGGAGCGGGAGCTGAGACCCTGCATTCCAAAGAGACTGTATAAATGCTTATTATTTGTCCAGAATTCTGACTGAGAAAGTAAGGATAAAACTGGGGTAACAGATGGAGCAGATTCTAGAATAAAGAGAAATAATTTAAGTCTGAGAGTTTCATACAAACACGAGGGAAAATTCCAAGAGAAATTGAGCTTGTCCCCTGGGTGTAAGGGGAGAGATTCCTTCCCCCGGGAGAGGTGGGGATGCAATTAAGACAGGAGGACAGAAATCAGCAACCACCACGGCCCCACCGCCCTTCAAGCCTCATATGACGCTCTCTGCTTCTCACTTGCTAAAATTCTCCTCGGATGTTCACAACATAACAGGAAACGGTCGCCTTTGGACGCTGAGCTCAGGAACAGAAAGATCCAGTGGGTGGTCAGCGCTCCTCAGACGGGCCAGCCGATCTCTGAGGCTGGGAGGCCCCTGCCTGGGCGCCTGGGAGCTGAACTCAGAGGAACAGCTAGAGATGCCGTACCGAGTCACGCAGCCCCAGGGCACTGCACGGGCAGGTCTGTAGGACATCCAGCCGGTCCTCCAAGCCGAGTCCCAGGATGGCGGGATGGCGGGCGCACCCCTGCTCGTCTCTGAACTGTGTCCCCCAGCCTCTCTGTGTCCTGTCTAGCGCTGAGGGACTGCACTGTACCTGCACACCCCACATATACTACAAAGCCTGGCCTCTTCTGCTGACCCCAGCCCCTTTGCACAGTGAGGCAGACTGCACGTAGTGGGGCAGACTACACGCAGTGGGGCTGACAGCCCAGGCCGCGTGGTGCCCAGGCGTGTTGGGCAGTAACAAGGGTTTTGAGCACATCACTCAGGATTAGTGACTGGCTGGGCTGGGGGCCGAAGACACACAGCTGACAGCCCCTAACCCCATGAGCCATGAACCCCAGTAGAAGAGGATCGAACCTGAGTGGGAGCCCTCGTCCCAGAACCACAGACGCCCCCCACCTCCTGTGTGCTGTGGCCCCTCCCACCAGCCCAGCCAAGCACCCTGGTGGAGTCGGGGCCTGCAGCACCACACAGCTAATGCTAGATGGGTCTTCTCACACCATCACCACCTTGACCTCCAGTGCCCCTATTCACGGGGTACGTCCTCCACATGGCCCAGCTCAGTGACCCCACAGGGACGTCCTCCTCGTGACCCGGCTCAGTGACCCCACAGGGATGACCTCCACATGACCCTTCTCACCATCTCATGGGGGATGGCCCCACCTGGATAAAGCGTGGGCTTTTCCACCCCACTCCAGATGGGGTCACGTTCATGCCAGGCAAGCACTTCTATTTCTGCCACAAACTCAAGTGAACGGGAAGTCGGGTCCCTAGGCCAGGCCTGTGGGGTAAGTCATGTGAGCCCTGTTTACAGCTGGGACACTGAAAGGCCCTTACATCTGCAGGACACGAGGCCAAGACAGAGCCTGAAGTCCACAGCCTGGGGACCAACATGGAGGGAAATGAGCTTCAGGCCGAAGAGCGTGGTCTGGTGAGTGATGAGAGCGCTGGTGCTGTGGTGGTGCCGCGAGCTTTAACCATCCTTATGGGGGGGGCGGGGGGGCTGAGGAAGAGGCCGGTGCTGCGAGCGAGGCCCTAGGCAGAGGTTTGCTGGTCCCCCAGGGGCATCCCTGTCTGCTGCTTGGCCGTGGCCGCTGCATCTCCCCTCCCCTCTCTGCACAGGACCTGGGTGCTGACTCTGAGCCAGCTCCGCCCCCACTGAAGGAATGCCTAGGTGGTTTGGGA
This sequence comes from Rhinolophus sinicus, assembly GCF_057876585.1. Classification (NCBI taxonomy): domain Eukaryota; kingdom Metazoa; phylum Chordata; class Mammalia; order Chiroptera; family Rhinolophidae; genus Rhinolophus; species Rhinolophus sinicus. The sequence continues at coordinate 255,406 of NC_142502.1, read as the reverse complement.
GCCAGCTGACGGGACAGGCAGGCCGCCACCTGTCTCACAGGTCACTGGAAGCTCTGGAAGCTGGGTCAGGGTTGACACAAGTCCGTGCCTGCTTCTGGGCAGGCGTCCGGGCCCCTCACCTCCCCTCCTCCCGTCTGCTGTGCATCCCGGATGCCTGCAGCCCCAAATTCCTGCCGTGCTGCAGGCGGGCACCCCCCCTCCCCCTGAAGGTGCACAGCTCAGGAACCCACTCTCACCCGACCTGTCACAGCCTGAACCCACAGCCTGCGGCCCCAGCACAAGTCCCGTCTGCTCAGCCGGCAGCTGGCGAGCAGGCTGTGACTCAGGACAGGGAAGTCCCTGGGCCGCAGGGCAGAGCATACCCCCACCCAGCAGGCTGGTGGGCCCCCACTTTTGAACATCAAATAAGGCGAAAGTGACTCGTTGCAGTCAGGCTTCCGAGGAGAAGTCCATTCACAGGTGACATGGCCATCCCTCGGGGTGACTTCCCGTGTCTGGAGCTCTGGGTCTCCAGGTGTGAGCGCCCACAGCTGTGACTAGGCTGCCACGTGGGCCTCAGGAATGCTGTCAGCCCACAGGAATGTTATCTGCTGGGAAGGGCCCGAGCTCACATGAAGCCAGCTAACCCGCAAAAGCACAAACTCCAAAATCAACACGTTCGGAGGAACTGGCAGCAAAAAACAGGCTTAACCGCGAGAGCCCCTGAGGCAGCGGCGCCCGCCCTCCAGCTGCACCAGGACGCTCCCCTGGTCTGGAACACGCTGCTAGGCTCTCCCTGCCCCCCTTCCTGCCACAGCCTTTGGAGCCCCTGTGCCCAGGCGCCTGGGCTGCCCGCTGTGGGCACAGCAGGCTGGCAGGGGGCTGTCCTCGCCTCACTCGTCCCACTGAGGGTTCAGTGTGTCTGGTTCACAGTCGTGTTCCCAGAAATGAATGGAGTTTACAAACAGTTGTTCTTTCAATTTAGTCTTTTGTCATGTTTTTGCAATAAAGGCTGGATCTCCTAGGACCATCCTGATGACATTTCTCCCAACCAGCCGCCATTTATCAGAAAGTCAGGCCCATGGTCACCGGTCACCCCACATGATTTATGTGTCAGTGGTGACTCCTGTCAAACCGTCATCAGACGTGTGGGACATTTAGACCTGGAAGAGGCCTCCGGGGTCATCTGGGCCAGCGGCCTCATTCTGCACACAGGAAAATGAGAAATATTTCATTGCCTGTGGGTCACAAGGTCACCACCGGGAAGTGAGGATGGGCCCTCGGCCGCTCCCGGGCATCCTTAGATGAGTGGCAGCCCCGTGCCGAACGCCCACGCCAGCAGCATGAGTCACAGGCCTGCAGAGCCTCACAGCCCCCTCTCCATCCTCAACGAGCTCACACTTGCTAGTGGAATCTCGCTGTCCTGCCGTCCCGCCCCCGGCACCAACACCGGGTGCAACACTCGTGGGAGCTGGCAGGCGCGTTGGGTTCGAGGGCCAGCTCACGCTCCCTGCTGACACGCCAAGCGAAGGAATTTGGGAGAACAGACCTTTCCAAGACGAGCCTGAAGCTCCCAAGACTCTCGTCACTGCCGTAAACATGCTTTGCAATCTTTGGTCGGTACAGGTAAAAGCACCAGTAAACCTAAGGCGTATCTGGTAAACTCATGAAAGGTGGATGTACCACAGGCGGCACATGGGGCGCTGGGACCCTTTTCCTCATTGTAGCCTGCTGTCCCACGGTCGCCTGTGTCACACAGGCTGTGGCTGCTGGTGGCAGAGACCAAACTGCGTGCTCCTCTGCTTCCATGTGTCAGCCCATAGCTTGTGTTTTTCAAGATCTTAACAAGGTGTGGGGACAGAGCCCCAGAGAGTAGTTTACAGGCTCTCGGCCTCACGTGAAGGGTGCTGGCTTGGGTGGTGAATGGCCGTCGGCTGTGGCTGATTGGCCGTCGGCTGTGGCCGGTTAGCCGATTGGCCGCTGGTATAACTGCTGCGGCTACGAAGGATTGCCGAGGATTGCCGAGGAGCCGAGCAGAGCCGAAGAGAGCGGAAGAGGAGGGCCGAGGAGAGCGGAAGAGGAGAGCCGAGACAGAGGAACAGAGTCGAGAGAGTGGAGAAGAGTCGTCGGTCGGTCGGTTGGCGGAAAAGCGGACGGCAGGTCGTGCGTCCGGTGGGCCCAGCCTCTAGTGAGACCATAGTGGTATGACTCCCCTACCTATGGCTCCGTGGGTGTTCCTTTTCGGCCTCACCATATCCTGCGTTCTTGTGTGGGGAGCGGGAGCAGAGACCCCGCAGGCCACCCCGCCTGAAAGATGGCGCAGCGAGCAGGGTCTCCCGCACAACACAAGGGGTTCATTTTCTTTCAACTTATAGGGGGACTTTCTCCAAATGGTCCTCACCGCAGGTGTTACTGCCAGCTGTCCCCGACTGGGCCATGTGATCTGGGCAGCCGCTGTGAGCGCCCACGGAGCTGCGTCCCAGTTACCATCACCAGCCATCCAGATTGCCTAGGACTGTCCTGACTGTGGGACTGGAAGGCTGAGTCCTGGGAATTGCCTCCGTCCCTCAAACCAGATGTCTGGCCACCTGAAGGGGAGCCCCTCACACACGGGGCAGATTGTGACAACAGAAAGCTTTTCTCAAGTCCAAGTGAAAGTTTTGGTGAGAGAAGAAAATGGAAGGGTGAGTGGAGAGCTGTGTTCCAGGTCTTAGATGCAGGGGGAGGGGAGAGCACGGGGCTCAGTGGGTTTTCCACAGAAGCCGGAGGCCCCTCCCTCCTCTCCAGGGGGCATTGTCTTGTTAGTCACATGTCACATAGCTCCATATTCACCAGGCACAGGAAGACAGATGCTCCAACGGGTTTTTCTGTCCCCGATTCCTGTGATGTGACCAGCAGGGATGTCATCTGAAGGGCGTAGCTTCTGCTCAGCCATAAACATGGCCCCCCGACTGCCTCTGCAGCAGCTCTCGTCCCAGCCACCCGGCAAGACTCCCATGACACTGCGAGGCTGAGGTTGACACCTGCCAGCTCCTCAGCTCTCCTGGGGCTGGGTTACTCCTGCATCGGGCCACCAGCGCCAGGCTGGCACCTGCCACCGCAGCACATAGGACCGGGAAACGCCTCTGCGGACCGGGAGTCCAAGGGCTGCCACGTGGGGTCCAGAGGGTACTGTACTGGGTGGGCCGCTCCCTAGAGTCGTGGGGAGACACGCGGGCAGTTTCCAGGCAAGACCTCAGCAGGGCCTACTGATCCAGGGAGCCCAGCTATCTGGCCGTTGGCCCAAGCACTGCCAGCACCGTGCTTCTTTCCATCTCATTCCAGAAGCTGTAGCCGGGCAGGGTCCCAGGGACACTCTGGCACAAATTCACTCCCACATCTGCTCCAACACACACAGAGAGGGGACTAAAAGGACTGTGGGAAAGGTGCACGCATGCTCACACAGCGTCGGGTCCAGAGCAGCAAGGGATTGAAAGCAAGGGGGTCACGTGGTGTCCTTGAGTTCAGGGTAACGGGAGAAACGCATCATGGAAGGAAGACACGCAGGACTGCAGGGGGCGAAAGACAAGAAAACGTTATTGAAACAGGAGAGAAAGAGAAAGAAGGGAAGGTCTGAGGAAAGGCCACACAAAACCAAACAGGGGACCTGGGGACAAGAGGTGCTGAGCCCCACCCTGGAAATGCCGGCGGCGCCAACAGGTTGACCCCAGCACAGAGGGGCGAACGGACTGACCGCAGTGGGCTGACACCACATCCACCTCTCCTGGCATGTTTCCTTCTTCATTTCCAACATGTTGACGCATGCATTTACCAAGAACTGAATGTCTGAAGACCCCACATGTAAGAGCTATGAAGAACCAGCTGTTGGAAAATTTGCTTTTCCAAAATACGTGAACCACTCAGGCTTAACCTGGTCGGGATTCTGCAGGCAACACACCTTGCCATTACCCAGGCCTCCCACCTCGACCCAAAGCTGTGTCCACACAGGCGGTCACTGACTGGAAGCCGATGCCCCCTCATGAGCCCATCCTTTCTCCTGCCCGTTTTGTGCCCATTGAATCTCCCACCACAGACCCAGAATTAGTGCCAGCAAAACATGAGTAAAAACTCCCAATTGTGCAGAAAAAAACATGATGAAGTAACCTTCTCCATTTGGAAAACCAATTCACCCAAGAGAAAGAGATGGAATTCATAACAAGTACTTATTGCCACACCTTTTCAGGTAAAAGATAAAAGTAAAACGCCTCTGGTCAGGAGGCATAGAAAGCTGGAATAGGAAACGAAATAGCAGACAGCCCACTCGCCTGGTTCTGCGATCTCATCCATGTCCACCCCAGATGGGAAAGCCTCTCTGTGTCCACCCCACAGTGATAATGATTTGCCTGTCCGCCATGATGCAAATGGCCACAGTGCCGCTCAGCGTAGCAAGCTCTCTGGAACCCTGTGGACCCCCTTTACCTGCCGCCGCACCGACAATGGGAGAACGGTAAGCCCTCATGCCCTCCTCACGCAGAGGAGGCTGGTCAGTCAGTGAGTGTGACTGCCAGCTGGCTGGCAGTTCCTTTGACGTTATTCTTCTATATGTAACATTTTTTTACATCTCTTTGGGCCAGGCTGTCTGCTTACCTGAATTTCCGCCCCTCCACTGACCGGGTGGGATGACAGAGAAGCGACACAGGAACCAGATCACCGGTGACGGCCCACCGGGCACTGCGTTAGGCTCTCACCAACCGGCTCAACCCTGCGATTCTACCACAGTGAGGGACTCTGGGGTCTTCCAGTCGTTACGATATCTACCTCCGGTCCAGTGGGAATCAGAGAAGGTAAGAACTAGGCAAGACAGTTTCCAGTGGTTTCTGGGATTGTTGGGACTGTCACTTGCTATGTGGGAACTGCGGTCGGGCCGTTTTCTTACAATCCGTACGCCTCTCACTCTTCCGATATTTGTCCCCTTTCACTGTGATGCCCCATCAGTCCTATGTGCACCCAGGACAGGAGGGTCCGTGACTAGGGACTCACAGGATGTGTCCGTCACTCTCGCTCATTTACAGGAAAGTCTGTTCAGGAGCCAAACACCTGAGCGCAGGCACCTGCTCCTGCTGCCATGTTTGCTCTACAAGCTCCCAGAGCATGGGCGCAGCAGGCCTGGTCTCAGCACGATGCAGTCAGCAGAGAATCCCCAACCTCCTCCCCGGGGTGTGTCCCTGCGGCTATGGGTATGATGCCCTTCTCCAGGCAGTGGAGACCAAGGGTCCGGCTGTGGCCCCACCAGGAGGAAGGCCATTCTGGTGGGGTGTCAGCGGTTCTGCCCCTCGTCTGTGCTCAGACCCAAGGCTCAGATGGCTGAAAGACCTCAGGGAGGCTGGCGCCCAGGGTAGCGGGAGCCACCAGTGAGTCAGGTGATATCTGACATAAAGCCACCATCACATGAAGCTGTAACTTGAGCTCAGCAGCTGGTGGAACATGGTGGCCACAGGAAAAATCTCTGGGGACTATGCTGAAACCCTGGCTTTCTGCTGGCCTGCATGTGAGTGTGTGCAGCCCAGGAAGGCTTCTGAGTCAGCGGTCGGTGGCCCAGCTGGGTGACCACCACTGCTGACGGTGCACTCATCTGCAACGCATGGCAGGGCGTGGCCAGACGGCTGTCAGGCTGCTCAGACACTGAAACTGCCTGGTCACCCCCAAGCCCACAGCTGCTATGACAGAAATGCTGTCTTTGGTCACCCACCTGAGTGAAAGGCCGGCCAAGGCCGTGGAGGCACGGGGTCTGCTCCTCCCGGTGACAGTGTGTGGGAGCCGCGGCGGCTAGAGCAACGGCCTGACCAGTGTGCCTCCCGCCTGACCCGTGTGCCTCCCGCCTGCCAGGAGAAACTCACAGCATGATGGTTTTCATAAAAAAGGACTGAGTGAGTTCACGAGCTCACAGAGGAATCCTTGACACCCTGCGTGCAGGAAGAGCTGGGGGCTGTCGCAGAAGGCAGTGTCAGGTGCAGGAAGCTGGCGGCCCCCGGGCAGTGTGTGCTGTGGTCACTAGCAGTTAGTCACGACGTCTACCCCACGAAATAACTGCGTTGTCATCACGCCAGCTGGTTTAGTACTTCTGCAGGGTTCTGACTCAAATGTACACCTGAGACCCCAAATGTGTGAGTCAGCACCATATCCAGCCCTCTCTTGCAGTTTCTTCAGCCCAAATGTCCTGACGGTGCCTCCAGGCCAGGCCTGTGTCACCTTCTTCTTTGGGACAGGTGAGGACACCATCCCGTGTCCCCGCAGTCTGCAGGGCCGAGCTTCCTGTCTGAGCCTGTTTCCTCACCATGTGGGGGGACCCAAGGCCATGATCTTCTGACAGGGTGACATCAACAGTATGTTCGAACAGTTTTCAGACCCTAGAAACGAAACGCAGTGGAGGCCGATGCCTGCGTTCCTTCGGCCACCTGGAGTTTCCTGCAGGGTTTTCTCTGTCAAGGGCATGTCCTCTGCCTTGGTCTTCACCAGTCGTACTGAAGAAGCAGCTCCGCCTCCATGTCACAGCGACAGGCCCTGTGGAAACCGAACACAACACGGGAGGGCCGTTGTCCGTCAGCTCAGCTCTTTATCCAGTGAATGCCAAGGTGACGTAGAAAACGGGCCCTTTTCCACTAAAAACAAAGTGTAATGTATCTACTTCAAACACAGGAAGTTACTTTATATACAAGAGCCACTGGGATTGACCAAGCTTCCTAGTGCAGACAGCTCACTGCTTGTCAGACTATTCATAAACCAAACCACCTTTTGGGTTTTTGAAAAACGATCAAATCATGAATGCAAATACATGCCTACATTTTGACATCAAGCTTCACTTTTTTCCAGCCCAGGGAGGCTGGTTTCTCCCCTGGAATCCCGTCTGCTCTGGGCTCCTATGCTGCTCGGCCCCTGGCTTGGTGCAGGGTCACTGTGTCCGCCTGTGTTTCGCTCCTTCTGACGGTTGCCTTCAAGGTCAGGCCTGACCAGAGATCCTTGGCTCTGAACATAAAAATCCCTTCAAAGCAATTCAACTAATTTTTCAGGAAAATTCATTGAATTCCCCACTAAACATCACTTACCCAGACTAAAGGGAGTTACAAAATCTTTGCTCTGACTAGAGTCTGACAGAAGAATCGGAAAACTGTAAAGCATGTAATGTGATGGGATTTTATCTGAAGTAATGATAACGCTGTTAAAATATTTAATCAATTAATAAAGCATTCAAGGGAAACTGTGGCAATAAAAACAGGTCTTTGGGAGAGAACGTGCGATCCACCGAAAGCGGAGCGATCGGGGCCATCTGCTTGCTCTCGGTGGCCCCCACATCTCTTTTCTTTCCTTTCCTTTTTAAACACTGCCAATTAGTTGGATTTAAAATTCAACCCAGGCATTTTTTATTCAAAGGAGACCATTTTCGTTTGAAGAGGAGCGGATTTAAAGCAGAAATTCTCCCCTGCTGGGCCCTGATCAGCTATTGATTAGGGGGGCTGCCACCCCAAGTCATCAGTGCTGGATAATAGGCCCGGAGCTCACAGGCCTGAAGGGAGCACACTTGTTCCAGGGGAAGGAAAGCCGGCCTTTGTGGAAAACCAAAGGCCCTGGTCTCTCTTGAGGAAAAGAAATGTTAATTGAAAAATTCCTTAAATAGGTGAAGGCTCTGCTTTACATAAAAGGTGTGAAATCACAATCAGAGGGCAGGAGAGAAGGGGCCCTGCCGTTTACGCGGGAGACCCTCTGTAATGGTGCTGATTGCGTTCCATTCACCAGCGACCTGGGCTGATAGAAGCGGCCTTTCAGTAAAAGGGGCCAGTGACAGCTGGCCCGTGGACACGGGGAAGTCTGAGTTAATTGGCCCCTTGACAGGGAAAATTAAAACAAAGAAACTTCCCATTGAGTGCGGGGAAATACAGCCTGATGGTTTTCATAAATAATCGATGCATGTCGTCTTCATGTTGTCAGTTCACCAACCACCTCAGGAAAATAATCACATTGCCATCACGAAACTTTCTCAGATGACCCTTAAAATCACATTTGGGACAGTGACTTCATCCCCTCAGAGCATCTCTGTGTAACCAATGCCTCCAGACGAGAGGTGTGTTGAGTGCAGACAAACCAGGCAGAGCCCGGAAGGGCTTGTGCGGGAGCAGCTCAGGAGAACGTGCAGGGGACAGGGCACACACACATGCGTGGAAAGGAGTGTGTCACCTCAGTGCTTTTCCCAACCCTTCCCGCCTCTCCTGCTGTCTGTGCAAGCGCGGGACAAAAACGTGGGGTCCAGGCGCTACTGGCCCCTGCGAGCCCTCCTGTCCTGTCTTGCTTCCCTTTTCTCTGACCCCAACACTGTCCACACCTTAGACCAAATTTGGTGGAAGGAAAACATTTCAATTCCTTCTGTGTCGGCAGAAAACCAACCACCAAAGAGGCTAAAGCCCCCCCAAGGGCACCTGGGCGCTGGCACTGGGTGTCAGGACGGGCCAGCTTTCCAGACTCACCCTGCGGGGCAGGGAGATGGCAGGGATCCAGGAGAATAACAGGACATGCCACCCAGCCTGTGAGTCACAGGAAAAGGCCTGAGGCAGCACTCGCCTGCGGTGGCAAACCTGCTGGCACCCCAGCCCCCCCACACGTGGTCACTTCCCTTTTGCTTTGGAGACATCGGAGCCCATGGAAGGACACAATGTAACAAAGATTTAGAGTACGCTCTCTAGTAGCAGTTGATTATTAGAAACACTCACTCAGCACTGCCAGCTGAACAAGTAGACATTGGAAGCGTGGCTGTGACGCCTCAGGTCTCCCTGCTCCCCAAGGAACAGCCGCTTCTGCACAGACACCCTTCCTGTTAAAAACAAGAGGAACGCACACTTGGAAGTTTTCCGTTAGAACTAGTGCTTCTCGCTAATTCAGAAGGGAGACTCCTTAAAACCAGTGTTTTCTGTTCCCCCTCCTGACCCCAGGCTCTAAGGAGTGAAACGCGGTGGGCGGAGGGGCTGACGGCCCAGTTTGGGTGAACAGGCTTGAGGCCCAAGAACACGTGACAGTAACAAGTCCACACGCTGCCCCTTACCACAGAGCCCAGCCGAGTGGCTGCGGTCTTCACTGGAAGGAGGCTCTGTGACCGGGTGTGGGTCACAAGATTGGGATGCCACTGATCTCAACGTAAGAGGAGCCCCACCTCCTGAGGTGGGTCCCCCTGGGCCTCAGGGTTCAGAATGACAGCACTCTCCATCCCTGCAGTTCTCGGCCCCTGAGAGTCAGGGGTCCTGTTGGGGCCTTAATTTTCCTAACAAATGAAGAGAAGAGACAATGTCACTCAACCTGCACTTGGGTGAGGAGGGGTCCTGAGTGTGTCTTCAGGGCAAAGCGCCAGACCTGGTCAGCACAGGGCCAGGGTCCACGTCCCCTGAGTCAGAGCAGAAGGAGGCTGTGCTGTGACAGCCGTGCCTCGTCCCAGGCTCAGCATCTCTGGAGTGTTCTAGGCCGGCCAGTTCACCAAGAGGACACACACGTGAACTCCATAAGTAGTAAAAGTGCAAATTAAAATTTCCCAAGTTTGCAGCATCTTGACGCATCTATACTTAGTGTCAGCATGGAGCGGGCCGTGAGCCTGTCGTGTGCGCTGGGGACGTAATGAACCAGGAGCTAAGGACCTTGACAGGGCTTGGGCTCTTAATCAGGAATTCTGCTTCCTGAAATTTATCTTAAAGAAACCATTAAAAGTTTATGCAACAATATGTATGCCAGGACATTCATCACAGGTTCATTTTATAATAATACTAAGTAGACAGGACTTTAATAACCCACAAAAGAGGACTCGTTAAATAAATTTTAGAACATCTACATGGTAGGATACTCTGCACACATTATGAAATTGTATTTTTAAAATATTTAGTGGGGTAGGGAAATGCTTGCAGTGAGTTAGAAAGATGGTTACATTGCACAACAGTGTGTGTCGTTGACAATATTATAACGTAACCTAGAGATTGTTGGCAGGTAAATTTTGTTATTTTTTGCCACAATTAAAAAAATAAAACACTAGTTTCAAAAGTGAACAACCCCAATTTTGATAAAAATATATGTAATATAAACAGAGAGAGGGAGACTCTGGACAACCTGTTCATTTCCCTTCCTCCCCCACCCATGTGTAGCCTCGCTTCTTTCCATCTCGTCTCGGTGAGCTCACGTCTTCCCATTCAAACCCATTTTAAGCCAGCCTTCCATCCCTAGAAAATCAGCCTCAGGAAGTAAATTCAACTCTAGAAAAAAATTTATTTCAGAACAAGTTTATGCCAGAATTCTTAGTAGGAGTAAAGAATGTTACGGTTTTAAATATTCAAATAAATATTCAAAAGAAGAAAATGTTTAAAAAAAACAATTATTTTGAGTTCAGTGGACTATTGTGTAGACAAGATAATGAATGAAGGGCAGAGAAATGCTTATATCATCATATAAAGCAAAACAATCAAAATATAAAATTACACATGATGCACGTAATTATCTAAAAACAACCAGCGTTGTACATGGAGAACCGCCCGGAAGACGGTGGGACACAAATGACTTCATTTTTCTACTTGTCTCTGTTTCTAGATTTTCTAGAAATGAGCAGCTATTGCTTTTGACTTGGCACACACAATACATTTTATTTCTAAGTACAAAAGTCACATCTAGGTGTCTTTCCTCATGGAAGGAAACTGTTTCTCTAACGTCAGAGATGTCAGATTTGTCCCATCGCCGCTGCTCTGTCTTCAGTGGCCCAGCAGACACTTCCCTGGGGCAGAGCGCGTTGAGCTTGGCCCTGCTCACCCACCGGGAGACCCGCCGCCACACCACGCCACACCACGAGGTTCCCACAGGGTGGCGAGAAACGCTCTATGCCTGGAAAAGAAGCAAGTACAGCTTAGAATATTAAAACATACACTGTAAGAACTCCTGCTCATTTCTGAAAGCATGTAAAGCCTCAGCTGTGTTTTTCACATGGCCACACGTACCCACAGCACACGCACGCACGCACACCAGGGCACCCGGCACACGTGCAAACATGCCGAAGCACGTGCCCCATCTCGTGTGTGGGGCGCTGCCACAGACTCACCCTCTTAAGGGACTAAAAAGAGCCCCAGGAAAGCTACCAAAGTGGGATTTCCACCCCCCGGAGGTCGTGCACGGCCCTTTCTGTTAGAACCCACAGTTTACGGGAATTTCCCTGCGAGCACAGAGGATGCCGAGAGCCTGGACACCACAGCTGCACACCTTCGCAAGGTCGGGGCGGGGGTGGAGAGGGCAGCGCAGGTGGCAAGATGCACCTGAGCTCACAGTAAAAAGGCAGCCGGCACTTGTCCTGCAATGAGAACAACGGGACCTCAGGCAACCAGATGATACAACGCATCAAACTGAACACATGAGGCTTTTAAACTTTCACATTTGGAACTGGCCAACATCAATTATTTAAACACAAATTGAATTAACAAAATATTCAACATATGTTCTTTTTAAACTCCGCTAAATCTGACGAGACTCCTAAAAGCTGATCTAGGGGTCAGCCCGCTGAAAGAGAGGGGCCAGGGCCCAGTGAGTAAAAGCAGCCGTCGGTGGTCAGCTCCGCGCTGTTGGAGACCTAAACTCGCCGTCCCCAGAGGAACGGGTGATTCATGCTGCCACCAAATGTGTGCCCATACCTGACCCTGAGCTCATCAAATCCTGCTGCCACCATCTGCTGTTTGTAATTCCTCTGCAATATTTGTGTTTGCTGCCTCGTGTGACAAACCGGGAGGGGGTGGGGAGCGGTCCCTGCCCGGCGAGGGCGGGCGCTTGGCTGGCTGAGCCCGGCCAGAAGGCATCTGTTGCTCATAGGCCTGCAGCATCTGCCACTATTTCTCACTTTCCCGCTCGCTGTGGGATACGGTTTCTCCCAAAGGTGGCCTTTCCATGCTCGCCATCAGTCCCGTCATTGTCCTACCCGCCCGTTCCCACGGTGTGGCCTGGACGCCATGCCACCCGCCTGTGCGGGCTGCTGTCTGTAACCCAAGATATTGTGTGATCGGGTTATGCCATTAACCCTTTTCCTGCTCATCAGGACATTCAATTACGCCCGGCAGGGGAAGCAGATTGAGAGGGAGGACAGCCAATCCCAGGAAGCTAGAAAGTTTACAGGATAATAATGACAGCAACCGCCGAGCTGTCAAAATAACGCTTACTTTCAGAGAAACAGAAATGCTTTTTGACAGGGCAGCTTTTTCTTCTTTCACTTTTTTTTTTTTAACTTAAAATGCTCTAAAAGGACACATTGTCTTTCTCCTGAATACGGCTGTTAAGAACGATGATAAGATGTGTGGGGGGCGCGGTTATTTATGTGTCTGATCTTTGAACACCTGCTAACGGGGTGCAGCCTGGCGGCCGACGCGTACACTGTCCCAAGCTGTCATCTTTCCTTGACCTTCTGCCAAAGCCCAAGCACGTCAAGGGCTTCTGTTCAGAACTTTTAGAGGTGACGTCCTCACACAAGGCCCCGTCCTTCTTCCCAGAAGTTACTTCTAAGTGTGACACCGTCCTTACTCCTTGTGTGGACAGGTCTTCAGGCTGAGCAGGCAGACAGGGAGGAGAGCAGTGTGGCCACCAACCACAGCGGCACCCTTCCCAAGAGTTCTGGGGAGGCCCCAGGAACTCCACCGAACACTCCTGACAGCCCCCCAGGCTGCGGCCATTCCCCTGGACGGTGTGAGCTTGTAACCGCTCTGTGCTCTGTCCCCTCCCCAGGACCCCAGGCTGCGGAGCCTCCAGACACCCACCTCGCTCCAGGCCCTGTGGCACCTTCGTTTGAGTTCGAAAGACCCCAAGGCCACATGATTACTTTGCATACGATGACGGCACAGCCAGATTTGGGAAAGTAAGTATTGAGCAGAAGATTTTCTTAAATTAAAACATTGTTGACGTTCCCAAGTAATTCAATATTGAGTATCGGCTCAGTTATTCTGGGTATTCTAAATTGGTAAGTAATTGGCAGTTCGTAAAGAGAGGGGAATTTTGTTGAATGCCTACTGTGTACCGGGCAGTATATGAACAAGTAATTGACTTTCGCTCATGCCAAAGCTGGAGGTGACGTGGTCGCCCCCCCTTGCAGATGAGACAGGCATCCAGCCAGGGCTTGCTCCCCGAGCCTTTGTTACGGCAGAACATGGATGAAAAAATAAATCCCCAGAAGGCAGGATGTCCCACCTCGATTGGTGGGATGGATGATGGGCTCTGACACAGCCCCTTGGATGTTTTCACAGCTTCTTAGCTGAAGGTGGGAGAGAGAATGGGCTGCAGAAATGCAGCTGAGGGTGTGGGGTCCCCAACCCGCGAAGACAACTCAGCCCTCCCTGGCCTGGCTGTGTCGTCTGTCCCGAGTGGCTCCCCAGTGTCCCCGGGCGTCCAGCAGGAAGGAAGGGAGGTTGTTTCATGGTGGCTGTGCCTGTCCCTTCCCTGGGGGGAGCGTGGGAAACCCAATTTTATGAGTTTGGCTGTTTGCCTCACAAACCAACTCGTGTGATCTTCCACAATCGTGTTATGAGTTACGTCACATGGACACCAATTGGCATTTCACGCCCACACACAACGCGAGCTCGGTGCCGGGCCGTGCGGCATCTCGCTGCTGCCCCCAGAGAGCGTGAGCCCCACCCCCACCCCACCCCGGCCGTCACAGCGGCGCCATCCGCCCATGGAGACAAAGCCAGCATGCAGGTCGCCCCCACCCTCTGGGATCCAGGACAGCATAGCCGGGGCGCCAAGTACCATTCACTGAGCGGCCATGTGGTTACAGGGAGGCAGGCGGTGTGGCAAAGGCCCTGGCCGCCTGTGCACCTGGGAGGTGCTCGCTCCTTTCTGTGAGACCGGAGCTGCGTGTAAGCTTGCCCATCGCGAGCTCCACGTCACCCTGGGCAGAAGGACCCCACAGGGAAGCTGAGCTTGCCAGGACACACAGGGTTTCAGTGGTAGGTCCAGGAGATACCTCAGCATCTGTCAAAGACCCAGGATGCCTCCTGCAGCCCAAGCCCTGAGTCATGGCTTCTCCATGTGTGAGAGACTCTGCCCCACGGGCAGGCCTTGGGCAGCAGCACAGAGAAATCACACGACGGTCCTTCACGTGCCACAAATCACCCTGCAGTTTGAAACAGAAATCACCACATTCAGGCTCCCAGAGCTGCAGCTTCAGCACTGGACCCAGGGCCTGGCCCACTCCCGGCACATGGTTTCATCCCGTATGCACGCAGGAGTGAGTGAAGGAGGGGACGACACAGGAGCCCCTGGGCCACACCCTGAACTACAAGCAGAAGCCATGACCGGCAAAGGTAAGGGACAGCCCTGCCAGGGCAGACGGGCTCCGTGCGCATGTGGGCCTGCTGGGGGCAGCCTGGAGATTTGAAATGCCCGCTAATGAGGCGAGGGCTTAATTCTGGGAGCGGGAACACTGTTCTGGGCAGCCAGGGTCTGTGGTGTGTCAGAGGGAGGATGCACACAGCCCGACGAGGGAAACGTCCACACCACCAAAAAGCAATGCGACTTGTTTCCTGTGGGCTGTCACCCTGACCTTGTCCTTGGGAGCAGAAACTGGTTGTCTAACTCACTCTAACATCAGCTGCAAGAGCGCTGCGTGGACGCCGGCGATTACCCCCACTGAGCAAGCTTTGTACCCGCGGGGCACACGGCAGCACACGGTCCTTGAGCAGCGGCAGGAATGTGTGAGCAGCGCCCAGGCTGTGCCCTGCAGGCCTTCATTTGGGGACCGTCAGGGTGACAGTGCCCGCTGGGTGTCCTTTCCAGGCTGCGCAGGAGCAGATCACGGAAACGCAGACTCGTGCTGGCCTCGGAGAGCACACTTCCGGTCCCCTTCCAAGGTGGCGTTAACTTAAACCCCAGCGACAGGGCAGCTGGAAGTCTTGTTTCCCGTGAACACTGGCTGCACACCTGCCCTGGGAAAAGGGAGCACAAGCGAAGTGAGGCGGCAGCAGCAGCAGACAGGTCGCAGAAGGGAGATGGCTTCCTTCCCTCATGCCTTCTTCCCCACAGGGAGCAGACCTGCCCTGCCCTGGCCCTGAGGCCCCGCCAGGGCTCTCACCTGAGCCTGGGCTCTCACCTGGAGCGTGGCAGGGTGTTTCAGCTCCCAAACCCCCTCCCCTCACCCCTCCACAGTCTCCTCATGTGTTTGGGTTATAAGTGCAGCCCCCCCCTTCTAACCAGGACTCTGTCCCCCTGTGGCAGAGCAATGCCCCAGGCCTCCCCCCACTTTGTCTGCTCATCTTTAGTTGCACAGATATCTGCCTCCCTTGCCCTCGCCCCCCAGAGGGGAAGGGGGTCGGACGGGAGAAGGGGAGGCAAGGGGGTGGGAGAGTGGGGCAGGGGGGTGGGGTGGGGCAGGACCTGTGAATGAAGGCCTGCCGACTCGTCCACCTTGCCCCACCCCCAGTCCCCAAAGTGAAGCCAGCACAGGTGACTAGAATGAAGACAGAGGCCCGCCATACCAGCCTCTCAGGAGTCCCTACTCCCCAAGCCGTCTCTCTGAGTGACACTGGCCACAGAGCTAGGGCAGCAGCGGCTGGGGTTTGAGGGGACTGGGGGTCCTTAGGGGTTGGGGGGCTTGAGGGCTAGGCTCCACAAGGACGTGGGGCTGGGAGCATGAAGGCTGGGGTCCCCAGGGGCGTACGCTGGGGCCTGGGGGCTGGGGGCTGAGGTCTGCGTGCTCTTGGCCTCGGATCCCACAGGGAGGACGTGCCCGGAGCTGGCACAGCTGACGTTGGCAGCATCTTGCTCTGTGAGCAGGGTCAGTGCTGGTCGTGCTCACGGGGTTTGCAGCACACCCCCCACCTCCACAGGCCTGGGCCTGTCCCTCTCCTTTCCCCACTTTCTACTGGGTGTTAAACACACAGCCAGGTCCAGGGTGGGAAGTCTACCTTCCCAACTAAAAATATAGGTTTCCCAGGTGAGATACCCCCTCCACGCTAGGGCCTGGGAAATGCAGACATACCCAAAACTCAGACCAAAATCTGGGCTTCTAATCCAGCTTTGCTTCTCACCCAAAAGACAGAGTCTTACATGAAAACCAGGAGTGACTTAATAACGGATGGTATCAGGTGAGTCTTGAAGAGGCAACTAGGTGGGGAAACTGAGGCAGAGGCCAGCTGTCACACGTCACAGCCTGCATGGAAAACATGCTACTCGCAGAAGCCCACCCCTAAATGAGGGACAGCTTTTCATGTGAAGTCACAGGACCCAGTTAATGAATGTGGATGTGTGTCGCTTTTGAGAAGCCCTTCGTACGGAGAGAAGGGAGCTGCCGGCCCCTGTCCTTGTTCGGGAATTGGTGTGTTTCCCTTGCACCATTTTTTTCCTTTGAGGAGTCACCTAGAAAGGGTTTTAAGGGAAGACTGTGAATGTCTGTTTTTCCAGGACCCTCTCCGTGACGGACCTGCAGTGTGCTAGCGTCACTGCCCGTCACACATGCCAGGCCATGTCCCTGCTCTTCCCGGACACAGGGCCCAGCTTCTGAACCCCCACAGAGGGCAGGGGATGCAGTCCCCAGGGCGGACTCCCCAGGGCCAGGCAGACGTGGGTCTCACCCAACTTGAAGGACCAGTCACTCAGAGGCCTGCCTGTGGCACCACAGAGCCTTTTCATTTGCCTTAAAGGCTGTTAGAATTTATCAAAAGAAAAATAAGTTTTATTTACTTAACTTTTTTAAGTTCCTGTTGGGCACATTTTACTTTTAAAAGAAGGTTGGTAGTTGTAATTGCTGAGGCCCAGAGATGAGCCGCTAGGAACACAGGCCTGTGAGGGGCAGGCAGGGGGGCAGGGCTGTGGCTCGGCCGGGTGACCGTCGGGCACAGGGTGTGTAAGTCGGCCGCCGAGCTTTGGCTATACCTTGTCCTGTTTGTGGAAATAACCTAATTCATCTTCAGTGCTGGCGGGCAAAGGAGAGGGCCGTCCTGCGAGGGGAACATCCAGACGTGAGTGAGTTGATTCGATAAGGAAAAGGAAGAAAGACCGTGGGTGCCCCCATCACGTTTCAGAGCCCCCATGTGCAACACTTGTCACTGCGCAAACTCAGAGGCCCCCCAGGTGGCTCAGCACCTGAGGCGGAAATCGAAGTGCATGCTCCTTGTCCGGTGACATGGGGCATTTGCTGAATGACTGGGGTCAGTGATTCCTCCTTAGTTTCAAATAAAATTAAAACAGAGTTAGACGCTGCAGCCCAGCGCTGTGCTCTTGATCAGAGGGCAGCTTGTCCCCACAGGGCAGCCTGGGGGTGCGAGGCCCAGGCTGTGTTCCTGCCTCCCCTCCCGTGTTGGCCCTGGGACCATGTCGCCCATGTGTGAAGTGAGCTTCTCTCAGTTGGAAGACGGGGCAGCAGTCCGATGGAACCACGAGTGACAAGCACTCGTCTGGGATGGCACAAGGGGAACACTACCTGTCGGACCTACGACCCCGTCTGGCTGGGGTGCCACACGCCCCGTCCCGGGGAGTGAGCACCCAGGAGAAGGACGCCCACCTCACACAGGCCCAGGGCCCCTGCCGTCCACACAGGCAGGGACGTGCTCCCCGGAATCCACACGCTCTCCATCTTGGCCATATCCAAGAAAACCCACGAAACCCTGTGGCCTGATCCCTGCCAAGCGCTCACGCCCAGTGATTGAGCAGACGGGTGAGTGTGTGGGCACCAAGCCCATTGTGGAAGGGACACACGCTTCCAGAAGCCAGGGCCAGTGTGCAGGCCCAGAAGGACCAGGAATCGGGGGACTCCTTGCTGCTGTCCCCTAGAGAGGTGCTGAGATGACCTCGCCAGCCACGTGTGCCAGAGCTGCTATGAGCCGGGAAGGCCTCTGCCAGCGTTCCATGTCACCGTCACAGCTTAGGGCTCCTGGTGCCTGACGCATGTTGTCCCGAAGCTCAGGGCCTTGATGTATGTCAGCTGCTTTGGTGACCCTTTCTGAAGGAATTCCATGTGTGTCTCCAGGGATATGCGTGGTCAGTGGCGGTCAGAGCCCTCAGTGCGAGAAAGGGCCCCAGCCTGGCAGAGGGAGCCCTCAGACCAGGTGGAGGCCCTGTCCCCACTGTACCCGCTCCCTCTGTCACTCCAGGACCATGCAGTG
The DNA here is from genome assembly GCF_057876585.1 of Rhinolophus sinicus. Classification (NCBI taxonomy): domain Eukaryota; kingdom Metazoa; phylum Chordata; class Mammalia; order Chiroptera; family Rhinolophidae; genus Rhinolophus; species Rhinolophus sinicus. The sequence goes on along the minus strand of NC_142502.1, from coordinate 237,308 downwards.
TGGTGGAGTTCCCGCAGGGCAGCCGTGCTACATAAGCCACAGCTTCCAGGCCTGACCCTGGGCCCGAGGAAAGCAAAGTCCTCTCCTGAAGTGGAATTCCACGGCAGCGAGGGCACGATTGCTGTGGGCGGCCAGGAGCAGCAGCCTCTCACCCTGTCACCCTCTGCTGAGCCCCCAGTCTCTTCTGCAGTCCTCCGGGTGAGAGCAAAGAGGAGTCAGGGTCACAGACGCTCAGCGGCAGAGCGGGCCCTGCCCTCAAGGTGACACCTTTCTCAATGGCCTGTCTCCAACTTCGGCATCTTAACCATTAATCAGCTGCATCAATCTGGGTCAGTGGGTGCATCAGAATTTCCATCCAAATGAGCACTTGATGCAGAGCTGGCTGATTTGAAGCTGGACGTGCAGGCCAGGCCCACCTGTGTGGCCCATATCACGGTCAGCCCAGCGGAGGAAGTTCCACGTAAACGGAAAGCAGTGAGTTTTGACGGTTTGTCAGCAGTCAGGTCAGGGAGCAGCTCACCGGGAGCCCAGCACATCCCCGCTGGGGTTTCCAAGCCAGGCCGGCAGGGCCGCGCATGTCCGCGCTTACGGGGCCCGTCAGCCAGTGCCCAGAGACCTGGTCCTCCCGAAACCCACCGCCTGCCTCGAGGGACACTCAACACGCCCCTGAAACTGAGGCCGCTGAGTCGTGCTGGGTCAAACACCTCCCATCAGGCATGAGTGCTGACGCAGCTGCTCCGACCCAGGACACGTGGGAACAGGAGGCTGATCTCAGGGACGCAGGTGAGACAGGTGTCCCTGTCGTTGGCAGAGACAAAACAGGGAAGAGTATGGAGGCGCCGGGAAGCGGCAAGGTCACAGCTACATGGTGGGTGGCTTCGCGAGCACCACTGAGGAGCCAGGGGTCAGGTTCTCTGCCTGACCCTGAGAAAGGTCACTGCCCTCTGTTACCTCAGCCCAAAGCAGGGATTTTACAAAAAGCCAGTGGGCTTTTGTAAAATTCTCCTCGATTCTTAGTTGAAATTTCCAAGAGAATCAGAGTACCATCTTACCTGTTTGCCACATCCGAATACTTTCAGTAAGGAAAGTGCCTCAGTCCTCCCGGGGACCCTGGGCCTCCAGCTGTGAGCACTGCCAGCGAGCGAGCTGGGCATCGGCAGGCCCCTGACAGCTGGAGTTGGCCGATGCTTGCTTCTGGTGGGGGGCAGGCCCTGCGAGCTGGTGGCCCCCGTTCAGTGGAGGAGACAGGATGATGCTTCTGGAAAGGGAGCGATGTTGTGAAACGCCTGCCCTGGGGCAGCAGGAAGTGTGGCAGGACGCCTGTCTCAGCGACTGTCCTGTCACATCAGAGGTCGTGAAGCTTATCGACCTGATGTGAACCCCAGCTCAGTTTTTGCTGCCTTCTCCATGTGTCGACCACACATTCAAGCAAGCACCTAACTGGTGGGGACCAGGCTCAGCTGTGAACCGGAGTGTCACCCAGGATCTGTCAGACCAACGAAGGCGCACAGGTCACAGGTCAGTGGTTTGAACTGGGCGGCTCCTGGAGACGCCGACCCTCAGAGAAGCAGCCGCAGGCTTTCTCCACAGACCACCTGCCTCAAACCCCTCAGGAGCTGTTATAAATGATGGGTGGAAGGAGAACCATGGGAACGGAGGCTGGACAGTAGCATTGGGGACAGTGAGCCAAGAGGCTCCTAGGTGGAGGGACGGCCGGGAGGGGCCCCTCAGGGGAATAGTAGCACAGGTGAGGGTGGCTGCCCCCAGGAAGCTCCTCACCTGGGTCCCATGGCTGGAGGCTGGGCCCGAGCGCGTTGGGGGGCTCTGCTCCCGCCCTAGGCCCCAGGTGCCCGCCAACTGCAGGAGACCCTGCTGCCCGGGGAGTGCCAGCTGTGAGAGGTTAGTGCCCAGTGCACGCTGGCCTTCTCCCTTCTCAGTTCTGTCTCCTGTTGGCTCTGTCTCTGCGTCTCTCCCTGTCTGTGTCTCTGTCTCTCTCTCCCCCTCCCCTCCCCCCTTCCCTTGTATTCTAGAACAGGAAGGCATTACTAGACCGAGACTGGAGCTCTGTTATCACCGACCTACCACGTGTCTTCGGCACAGTCCTAATGCCCGTGTCCCCGTTTTCTTATCTCTAAAACCCTGGCTTCCTTGTAAGTTTGCTGAGAGGACTGAACATGTTTCATACTTACAGTGCTCTGCTCAGCACGCGGCATCCATGATGGCAGTTACAGCTTACGTGTCCTAGAGCTGCTCATTACAGACTAAGGTAAGAACAGACGCTCCCAGAACTGAGAGCAAGGCTCCCTGTCAGCTCAAGAAAGGGCTGGCCCTCGTGTCCCACGTCCAGAGGACAAACCAAGGACGCACTTCAGGTTGATGGAGGAAGCTTCCTGACTGTGAATTTGATCAGGGCTTCACGGCACAGCTGGCACCTCGCTCTCAGAGCCTTTCACTCATTTGTCAGAAGTGAGTTCTGACCACAGCTAGTACTTTTAGTCTGCAAAACGTCCCCCAGACTGTGACACAGGGAGTCGCTCTCTAGAAATAGCTCAGCTGCTTCAGAGAGAAGAAGCTTCTGAAGCTGGACTTAAGCCCGGGTCAGTGCCAGATGCCTAAAATATCTCACCTTGTGTTACTATAAATCAGACCCCTCCGCTTTCTGAGCCATGCCTGGCACTTGGTCACCTGTCACAGTTGGCCACGCCCTCCCCGTCCCCCCAGGGGGTCTTCTTCAGGCAGCCTGTTCTGGGCCATCTTTTCATGAAATGCAGCTTCATAGAAGCCCCTCAGAAGAGGCGCCAGATGTAGCAGAAAAAACACGGGACATCCAATGACATTTGAGTTTAAGATAAACAATGAATTTTTTTATCGTAAGTGTGTCCCGTGTAATATCTGGGACACACAGTAAAGACTTATTTGTGGTTTCTCTGAAATTCAAGTTCAACTGAGCATCCTGTTTTGATGTGGCAACCCTGCCCTGGAGAACTTTATAAATAGATTCTTGTCAGCCTGGGGTCCCGCAGGCAGCTGAGGGGTGTGGCGCTCTCACAAGGCCCCGGACTCCCTAGGCACTGTGGCCCATTTACCTTCACAAGCATTAACTCTGCACAGCTCGTGCCAAAAGTTTTATTGTCTGAATTGGAATGACACAAACACAAGCAAAAATCCAGGAACTGGACAGTCCTGAGGATACAGTGAAATGGGGGGAGGGGGGAGAGGAGGCATTAAAGTGACAGTCAGTGGAAATCATTTGAAGGGGACAACTTGCTTTAGTGACATCCAAGTGACCAAAGGCCACGCACATTGCTGTTTCCAAATAATGGAAGTTGTCTGCAGGATTGTGAGGCCACTTCCAGGCGTGGTCAAGCCAGCCCTGCCTGCCCTGTCTCGGTCTCCAGAGGCTGCAGGGGCCCCAGGGCTCTGCCCCCACACCGAGAGCGGTGCGTGCTGAGCTGGGCTTTGCCCTCTGCACCCTTTCTTCTGTGGCCCGTGGGCGCCCAGCAGCCTCTCAGCGTCCCTCCCAAGCACAGTGACATACAGCTTGTCATTGGGCTGTATCACCTCAGCCACACTAAGTCCCAACTCCCCAGTCCAGTACGTGTGCCGCCAAGTCCAGTGTCTCCCTCGAGTTGCTCCCAGTCCCGTGCGATGGGCAGCAGGACCGTGGGCGGCGGCGTGGGAGGGGAGGGCGTCCCAGGCTCCGGTGCGTCGCTCCCGCCTTCAGCAACTCAATGCCGCGTGTCCTGGCGCTTCCTCCAGGGAGCCCTAAGGCTCTGTCTGCGGGGAACACTCTATGTGCAGCCAACATACGTCTGTGGAACCTGTAGTCTGTGTGGGGGTGAGAAGACCTCATTCCTAGCGTGTGATTGGTACGTGCTCTGTGCCCGTGGCATGAACACAGCAAGTCCACCTGTGATGGCGTCTGTGCTTTCCAAGTTTCAGGGCAGTGGAAGGGGTGTTCTTATTTCATGACAAACCTATGGAGCAAGGGTGTCAGTCCCTCGTCGGGTGTGTCAGCCCCTGGGCGGGTGCCACAGCCACACAGGTCTGTTTTCATCAGCAGATGAGCCCTGCAGACTTGCCTGAGGCAACAGAAAACCCAAGTGGATTTTTCCTTATCACCGCTCTTCACAAGGAACTGTTTTCCCGTTCTTTCACTTTCACTATTCCACTCTCAATGCAGTCTCTGGGAAGTTCCAGGAAAAGATAATTTAAACAGAGAAAGGCCACCATTTCCTGAACATTCGTGGGTCAGCATGAAACTGCTCCCGCTCGGCCTTCACACCGACACCACTGAGTCGGCCTGGGTCTGGTGGCACTTGTTTGGGGCAGCCTCTTGCCCCGCTCGCTCCTCAGAAGCCAGTGTGGTTTTTTGTCCCCGTGGGACTTGGTCTGTCTGCATCATGGGCCCTCGTCCGTCGTGGGCGGTGTGGGAGACTCGGGTGGGCTGTGGGGCCTCGGGTGGGGTGTGGGGGACTTGGGTGGGGTGTGGGGGACTCGGGTGGGCTGTGGGGCCTCGGGTGAGGTGTGGGGGACTCGGGTGGGGTGTGGGGGACTCAGGTGGGCTGTGGGGGACTCGGGTGAGGTGTGGGGGACTCGGGTGGAGTGTGGGGGACTCGGGTGGGTTGTGGGGCCTCGGGTGGGGTGTAGGGGACTCGGGTGGAGTGTGGGGGACTCGGGTGAGGTGTGGGGGACTCGGGTGGGCTGTGGGGCCTCGGGTGAGGTGTGGGGGACTTGGGTGGGCTGTGGGGGACTCGGGTGGGCTGTGGGGGACTCGGGTGGAGTGTGGGGGACTCGGGTGGGCTGTGGGGGACTCAGGTGAGGTGTGGGGGACTCGGGTGGAGTGTGGGGGACTCGGGTGGGCTGTGGGGCCTCGGGTGGGGTGTAGGGGACTCGGGTGGAGTGTGGGGGACTCGGGTGAGGTGTGGGGGACTCGGGTGGGCTGTGGGGCCTCGGGTGGGGTGTAGGGGACTCGGGTGGGCTGTGGGGGACTCGGGTGGGCTGTGGGGGACTCGGGTGGGGTGTGGGGGACTTGGGTGGGCTGTGGGGCCTCGGGTGGGGTGTAGGGGACTCGGGTGGAGTGTGGGGGACTCGGGTGAGGTGTGGGGGACTCGGGTGGGCTGTGGGGCCTCGGGTGGGGTGTGGGGGACTCGGGTGGGCTGTGGGGGACTCGGGTGGAGTGTGGGGGACTTGGGTGGGCTGTGGGGCCTCGGGTGGGGTGTAGGGGACTCGGGTGGAGTGTGGGGGACTTGGGTGGGCTGTGGGGCCTCGGGTGGGGTGTAGGGGACTCGGGTGGAGTGTGGGGGACTTGGGTGGGCTGTGGGGCCTCGGGTGGGGTGTAGGGGACTCGGGTGGGGTGTGGGGGACTTGGGTGGGCTGTGGGGCCTCGGGTGGGGTGTAGGGGACTCGGGTGGAGTGTGGGGGACTCGGGTGAGGTGTGGGGGACTCGGGTGGGCTGTGGGGCCTCGGGTGGGGTGTGGGGGACTCGGGTGGGCTGTGGGGGACTCGGGTGGAGTGTGGGGGACTCGGGTGGGCTGTGGGGCCTCGGGTGGGGTGTAGGGGACTCGGGTGGAGTGTGGGGGACTCGGGTGAGGTGTGGGGGACTCGGGTGGGCTGTGGGGCCTCGGGTGGGGTGTGGGGGACTCGGGTGGGCTGTGGGGGACTCGGGTGGAGTGTGGGGGACTTGGGTGGGCTGTGGGGCCTCGGGTGGGGTGTAGGGGACTCGGGTGGAGTGTGGGGGACTTGGGTGGGCTGTGGGGCCTCGGGTGGGGTGTAGGGGACTCGGGTGGAGTGTGGGGGACTTGGGTGGGCTGTGGGGCCTCGGGTGGGGTGTAGGGGACTCGGGTGGGGTGTGGGGGACTTGGGTGGGCTGTGGGGCCTCGGGTGGGGTGTAGGGGACTCGGGTGGAGTGTGGGGGACTCGGGTGAGGTGTGGGGGACTCGGGTGGGCTGTGGGGCCTCGGGTGGGGTGTGGGGGACTTGGGTGGGGTGTGGGGGACTCGGGTGGGCTGTGGGGGACTCGGGTGGAGTGTGGGGGACTCGGGTGGGGTGTGGGGGACTCAGGTGGGCTGTGGGGGGACACCAGTTGGGAAGGCCTTGAAGCCAATGGAGATGTCACCACTGTCCCCAGAGAGAAAGTACTTCTCCCGGCTGAGCCACCCAGAGAAGGTAAATGACCCAGAGTGGGAAACTCGAATCTCAGATAAGACCCTTTGTGTGATACTGACTAATCAACCAAGTCTACCACCTGACAAGTTGTTCCCGGGCTTCTGAGAGAAAGGGTGCCCTGTGTCCAGCTAGTCAGGCCGTGGCAGCCAACATGGTACCTGCTAACTGGGCTCCAAAGCGTGAAAGGGACATCCTTGCCCACCTGGACAGCAAGAAGCCACACGTCCGGACTCAGCGGGACAAGCTCCCAGGTGACGCCGAGGCCACTGGGAGGCTGCTGACTGCCACACCTCCTCCTCAAATAAGCCGTGTGGCATCCTAACACCTGCCACCTGACTGCTGTGAAGATGGACGGGATATAATTTTTCGTACTCTTTAAACACATTGGAAGGAAGACGAAATGTGAAATCTGCTATATTCTAGAATTGCCAGTCCCATTCACTAAAAGTCTGGCCTCTGAGGACACACCCCGCCCGGGCCATTGGTTCGGAAGAAGAGAGAGGGCAGAGCAAGATCCCACCCCCTCCTCTGCCTCCTCTCCCCTCTTCTCCTTTATTTCCTGCTTCTCTATGTCTCTCTGTGTAAACATGTGTGCAGACGTCACACACCCTTCACCCAGGTCCCTCACTGGTGTCCCAGTCTTTTCTTTCAGGTTGCTGTTAAACGTCATAACAGCATTAGCTGCAGACAAGAGGCCATGACGTGCTCTCTGTAGTGACTTCATCCGCCTGGGACAGAAGCCGGGGCTCGGAGCCGTCAGCTGCTCCCATCCGTCCTGTGTCCAGGGCACAATGGGCCCCAGTAACCACACACCAGTAGGTCTGGTTCACCACAAACGTGGCAAAAATAAAGCCTCACGCCAATATGTGACCAAGTCAAAATAGAATTTCTTTTTTTGGTTCATTGCTGCCCCACAAAGATCTACGTTCAGTTCAGCTAAGACATGTGCTCACAGCTCTTCACTCTCCTGTCATGTAGCCACTGAGATTGTGGCAAGGACAGAGGCCGCCCAGCACAGCCTATCCATGTCGGCCAGTGTGTGACCACTGCCTTCCTGTGGGGGCGAAAGACTAACACCTTTCCTCCCACCTTCCAAGTGCTTCCAACTGGGCTAACAATCCAATGAGGAGAGACAGATTAGCAGGAGAAAATCGAGTTTTAATGCGTGTGTGTGGGGAATCCACATAAACACAATTCCCAAGACAGTGAGACAACATCGGGTAAAGGAGAGCAGTGCTGGGGTCTTAGATTTCAGAAGTGGGAACAGGTGACTTTACAGGTAGAGGAAGACGGAACACACCTGGCAGGCCAGTGCTTGCTGGGCAACCCAGAAACAGCAGGACCCAGGGCATCCAGCTGACAGGCCCTGTGTGATGTGCTCCCGCCCAGCACTGAAGGACCGGCCTCGGGCAGCACCCTGAGATTCCCTTCCTGGAGGAGGTCTTTTTCTCTGAAGTTCCAAGTCAGGAAAGGGGGACGTCTTTCCTCAATTACCAGCTTAAAAGGCATTATTCCAAAAAGGCATCATTTATGGTCCCTTCTTCCCCAGAGTCATCAGCTGTGAAAAGGCAGCGACATGCTACTGGCTCACAAGTGTCTGAGGAGGGGTGGCCCTGACGCTGAACACAATGGAATATTCTGAGATGGCCGACACGTGCACCCGCCTGGGGGAGCTTCTCGGCTGGGGAACAACACGCCATGGCGACATGGGTCGCGGACTCACAGGCTCACGGCTGGCCAAGCTAGAGAGTATCCCTGCTGGGGACTTCTGTGCACCTTCCTGGAGGCTCATTTACCACTTGGGGTCGGATCCGAACCTCGAAAACAGAGTTTAATCCAGTGCAGCTCTCCTTCTCTGGGAGAAATGAGATTGCTGAGGGTTCATACCATGTGTTTCTGCACACGTTCAGTGCACTGAACCTCACGGCCACACTGCAGAGGAAGAACTGCCGTCCATTCTACAGATGGGGAAACTGAGATCCAGATAACTCAGATCACCTCCTGAAGGGTGATCCAGCAAACCAACGGCCGTGTTCAGAGCACGCGTCTGGCCCCTGTGCACTGCTGACCTCTCAGGTCTGGGTCTTTGTGGGTCCAGGCCCAAGACTAAAGGGAAACGAAGCACTTGAACCACATGAATATCACAAACCAGACGTTTCACGCTCCCCAGGCACCTCAGCCTGCTGTGGAAAACTGGCCACCACCCAAGGGAAATGACCCGTAATTCCATCCCATGTCATCATTAGTGGCTTCCTCGGCGAGCCACTCATGAAGAGACAGGAAAATCCTGGGGAAACGCCATTTCTTCTGCCCTGAGACCTGCAGCTGTTATTGCCCTTATAAGCAAATCACTTGCTTCATAAAAATGTTTAAAGCACTTATTGTATTTCCTGATACACAGTTGTTAAAAATCTTTTAATTACAGAAGAAGCACAGAGAAGAAAATAAATCCCTAGGCGACTTGTCTGAACCATGCAAAGTCACACTTGGACCCAATGAGAACCTTGGACCAACCACCAGCTCCGAAGCTTTAGGTAAGAGAGGAGGAGATCCGGTGGCCGCGGGCGGCCGGCGGCGTCCAGTCACCGGGACAGACAGGTCTGCACTGGGGTTCACTGCCTACATCACCTGGCAACAGATACTTCACCTTGAGGAGTTTCAGGGTCCCTAAGCCTGGGATGAAAGGGCAACCCTGAGAAGTCCGGGAGCTTGGGGATGGTGCTTAGCGCATGGCGCCCACGTGGTTTCCAGCAGCCAGGAATGACTTTCATGGGTCCAGCTTTCTCAGTGCTTTGGGGGCAGAGAGATTATTTGGGGGATTTCTATGTGTCCCCCAAAGCTCTGTGTCCTAAGGTGACTTTGTAAAAGTGAGTAAATTCCAGGCACATGAGCTTCACTTTCCTCTTCTCCCTGGGACCCCAGGGCAGCACGGAAGAGAGGGTGCAGCCTCCTGTGCACGCCTGCAGCCAGCCCGGGAAAGTGGGGCCTGCCACCAGTGCTTCCTAACTGCACCCCAAGCACATTCCAGCAGAGGATGGCACAGGATTCAGACTGCCTGCACTCATCACCTGAGAAGAGGGACTTGTCACCCAAGTGGCACAGATTAGCTAAAGCAGGGTCTTAACTGTGGCTGGAATTGTTTCAAATCAAATGGGGACAATGGCCATCCAACTCTCAACAGTTGCTCTCTTTGGCAATTAAATATGCCTTTGATCAACAAAATGGTCAAAGTGAAAATGAATACCAAAGTAAAAATGAACACAGGCTCTCTGGGGAAAATAGTAAAATGGGACTTTGATAATGAAAAGATTGAGAGTATCACTGTTGTTAATCAATTCTGATAACCCTAGAGGGGCTGCTGTAGGAGTCATAGCAACATTGTAAAGAGGATTACTCAGTGTGGGACGAGGTCACCCAAACTGGTAGGAAAACCATGAATGCCCTGTTAAATAAAGGTGTAATAAAAACAATCATAACTCAGCAAGAAAATGGGGTGGGGTGCAGTTGTTGGTCACAATGTCACTTTGGCAGCGAGAATTTTCTGAATAAATTAAAGGCCTCATGGAGTATGAAGCAGACTTTTAAAATGATGTTTGAAGACCATGCAGCAACATAGAAATTGCTAATAACATAATGTTGGTAAAAAGTAGCAGGAGGTAAAAATGTTCCCAGACTGACTACAAGTCTACAAAAATCCACATAGGAGAAAGAGGGGTCAGAAAACACAGGCAGTGGGGAACGCCAGGACTGAGAAGTTTTGTTTCTCCAAATGTTCTGTTTATCAATTTAGAATTTAACACTAAAGTCACTTTTACAACAAAGAGGAGTTTGGGAGTTCTGAGACGTGGCTGCAGCCAGAGCTGCCCAGGCCAGTGGGGCTGCCGGGTGTAGCCTCACAAGCCACTGGAGTGAAGCACTGCAGGTGAGCAGCGGGAGTGGCGGGGCAGGTGTGCTGGGAGCCCCTCCTGTGGTCTCACAGATGCCAGCAGCAACAGAACAGAAAATAAATGTTCACAATACTGACATAACACCCAGCTAATGCCATTATAAAACTGATTCATTTTGACCTGTTTTAAACTTAAAGGCTTATAATGTGCAAGTGACTTGTTGGATAATTGCCCCTCTGACAAGGTGAATAATGTTCGATGCATAATTCAGAGCTGTACTTATCTTCTTCAATAGAACCATTTTTTTTCACCTGCTTATTCTTTGCTTTATTTTCATGTATTTCTTATGATAAAATTTAGGTCAGTATTTTCATCTTAAAAGTTACTTTTATTTTTATTTTTAAAATTTTTATTAAAACTTTAGCTAACATACAATATTATATTAGTTTCAGGGGGACACCATAGTTATTCAACATTTTATTCCTAAAGAAGTGATCACCGTAAGTCCAGCCACCATCCGACCCCATCCCACTATCACAGTATTATTGACTATATTCCCCGGGTACATTACATCCCCGTGATTTATTTGATTTATGCCTGCAAATTTGGACCTCTTATTCCCCTTCTCCCTTCCCCCCTTTTATAAATTCATCAATTACAGTTGATATTCAACATTATTTTATATTAATTTAACCTGTACAGCATAGTGGTTAGATATTTGTATAATTTAAGAAGTGACCCCCCTGACTAATCTAGTACCCACCTGGCACTATACATAGTTATTACCATATTATTGACTATATTCCCTATGATGTACTTTACATCCTATGACTATTTTGTAACAACCAACTTGTACTTCTTAATCCCTTCCCCTTTTTTCACCCACACCTCCAGCCCCCCTCCCATCTGGCAACCATCAAAATGTTTTCTGTATCTATGAGTTTGTTTCTGTTTTGTTTGTTAATTTTGTTTTTAGATTCCACATATAAGCAAAATCTCATTGCATCTGTGTTTCTCTGCCTGACACACTCCACTCAGCACAATATGCTCCAGGTCCATCCATGCCGACAGAGTTGGCAAAAATGTCTTCCCTTTCCTCGCCGACCAATATTCCAATATTCCTCTTTATCCATTCATCTGTTGGACACCCAGGCTGCCTCCACATCTTGGCCATTGTAAACAATGCTGCAATGAACATATGGACGCACACGTCCCCTCGAAGTAGCATTTGGGTTTCATCAGATAAATACCCTGAAGTGGGATTACTGGGTCCTTCATTGTCTCCTCTTATAGCCTTTGTTTTGAAGTCTGCTTTCTCTGCTGTAAGTATTGCTGCCCCAGCTTTTTTTGGGTTTTTTGTTTTGTTTTGTTTTTCATTTCCATTTTCATGAAATATTTTTTCCATCCCTTTACTTTCCATCCCTTTACTTTCCATCTGTGTGTGCCTTCCAATCTGAAGTGAGTCTCTTGTAGGCAGCATATGTAAGGGTTTTGTTTTCTTATCCATTCAGCCCTCCTGTGTCTTTTGATTGGAGCATTTAATCAATTTACGTTGAAAGTAATTGTTGATAGATATGTAGCTATTGCCATTTTATTCTTAATAATTTTGGGTTGTTGTTTTGTTTTTTTTGTTTGTTTGTTTTTCCATCTTAAAGAAGTCCTTCTAACCTTCCTTGTAATGCTGGTTTGATGGTGATGAACTCCTTTAGCTTTTTTTGTGTGTGTCTGAGAAGCTCTTTATCCTTTGATTTTAAACAATAGTTTTGCTGGGTAGAATAGTCTTAGTTCTAGGTACTTGCTTTTCATCACATTGAATATCCTGCCAGTCTCTTCTGGCCTGCAAAGTTTTTGTTGAGAAATCAGCTGACAGTCTTATGGGAGCTCCTTTGTAGGTAACTGCTTTTCTCTTGCTGTTTTTAGGATTCTCTCTTTGTCTTTAACCTTGGGTGTTTTAATTATAATGAGTCTTGGTGTGGGCCTGTTTGGGGTCATCATGTTTGGGGCTCTCTGTACTTCCTGAACTTGCATGCCTATTTCCCTCACCAGGTTAGGAAAGCTTTCAGTCATTATTTCTTCAAATAGGTTGTCAATCCCTTACTCTCTCTCTTCTCCGTCTGGCACCCCTGTGATGCAAATGTTGTTATACTTCACATTGTCCCAGAGGCTCCTTAAACTCTCCTCATTTTTTTACTCCTTTTTTCTTTTTGCTGTTCCAATTGGGTGTTTTCTGCTACCTTGTTTTCCAAATCACTGATTTAATCCTCTACTTCATCTAGCCTGCTGGCATCTAGCCTTCCTTCTTGTGCATTCTTCATTTCAGTTACTGTATTCTTTACTTCTGACTTGTTCTTTTATATGGTTTCTATGTTCATTTTTATGCTTGCTATCTCTTTGTTGAAGTTCTCATTAAGTTCCTTGAGCATCCTTATAACCAGTGTTTTTTGTTTTTTTTATTAGTTTCAGGTGCACAAGACAAAGCAAAACTTAGACGTTTATCATTTATATCCCTCACACTGTGTGAACCCCCCTCCCTCCATCCACTATCCCTCTGTACGTTCCCCAAATTAATTTTCAAACCCCCATGACCATCTTGTGGTTACCGACTATTTTTCCAAACCTCTCACCTTCCCCTTATCCCCACCCCCCCGCCCCTCTAGCAACCCTCTGTCTTTCCTCCATATAACCAGTGTTTTTAACTCTGTCTCTGGTAGGTTGCTTGCCTCCATTTCATTTAGTTCTTTTTCTGGAGTTTTCTCCTGTTCTTTCATTTGGGACATATTTCTTTGTTTCCTCACTTTGGCTGCCTCTCTGTTTGTTTCTATGTATCAGGTAGATCTACTATATCTCCCAGTGTTGGCCAAGTGGCCTTATGTAGTAGGTGCCCTGTGAGGCCCAGTGGCACAGTCTCCCTGGTCACCTGCTCTGGGTGCTCCAGGAGTGTCCCTTGTGTGGGTTATGTGTGCCCTCCTGTTATAGTTGAGCCCTGATTGCCATTGGCATATCAGTGGTTGGGATTGGCCCTCAAGTGACTGGCTGTGGGGTTTGGCCATGTCCAGAGCTTATGGGCTGCTGTGTGGGAGTCTTATCTCACCGAGTGGGATTTTCCCCAGTGGGCTCAGTTGAGACCACCCTTTGGGTGTGCCACTCCTGGGGCTAATTAGACAGTGCTCTGCTGTGGTCTGAAGCCAATCTCCAAGTATGTTGATTCTGGGGCCTCTTAGGAGGGGCTCTGGTGCAGGCCCAGGTCACTCACTGCCTGTGACAGGTCAGAGACTACCTGGTAGGAGCTACAAAGTGATCTGAGATTTTTCACTACCTGTGCTAACCCTGGAGGCATGTGGGAGAGGCCATGTTGCAAACCAAGAACATCTGCCACCAGTACTAGACCTGGGGTAACTCCACAAAAAGCCAGGACACCCCAAGGCCGGCTGCCACCTGCCAACTCCCTTAAGGTTCAACCCCTGATAAAGCATCGTATGATACATAAGTTGGGTGAGGCAGAGTCTCAGGGAATAACTAAAATGGGAAGAGCTGTGGTCCCCAGATTAATGTGAACTCTGGTTTGGTGCCAGTGCTGAGTCTGGAGCTACTCAGCAAAAGCCTCAGAGCTCACTGAGACCAGTCATTCCCTGCCTGGGGACCGTGGCCTCCAATAGTTTTCCAAGAAAGAGTGCAAAGCAGGCAGGGCTGGCTGCTCACAGAGAAAGTGCCTCCAGCTGTGTGTGAGTTGGGTTGGATGGAGTCCCAGCTGAGTCAACAGGGTGGAGCTATAGAGCTCACCAAGCCAATCAGATTCAGAATTGGCCGGAGGGGGTGGGCTCAACACAGGAAAGATGGCGCCCACCTGCAGGCTGCACAGGAGGAGGACCTCACAGGGAAATGGCGACTGTCCTCTGGTCCTGCCCCCGAGGCCACACACCTCAGCCTGCACCCTGTATGTCTCTGACGTCTCCCAAGTCACCATCCCCTGCTGGAGCCCAAGGTGAGTGCCTGCGAACGAGTGAGTCTGTACGCCAGCCGTTTAAGAGGAGGCCTGCGTTTCCCACCACCTTCCGTCCCACTCAGTCGGTCAGAATACCCACTGCTTTACACAGCCAGATGGTGTCGGTGGGGGTGGGGGGGTGCTATTCTTCCTGACATCAGTGCTCTGGGCTGGGGAGGCTGCTGTGGGGCTGGGCTCATTCGCTCTGGGGCGGGGGCAGCGGAGCAGGGGGCACCTCTGTGACCAAGACATCCCACCTGATTCTCATCCGCCACACACAGGTGTGAGGCCCGTTCTGCCCCTCCCCCCTCCTACCAGCCTCCACATGGCTTCTTTAAGTCCTTAATTGTAAAACTTTTGTTCAGCCAGACTTCAGATGGTTCTCCATGTTGATTGTTCTATAATTTAGTTGTAATTTTAACGTGTTCATGGAAGGACACAGGCACAGAGTTTATCTATGCCATCTTGGATCGTTCCCAAAAGTTACTTCAATATAATATAACCATTTTTTCAAATTTTGTGTCACTCCATGAAATAGCAACTCTTTCACAGTGACAATTACAAGCATAAAATATGCAAAAACGTTTTCTGTACTTCAAAAGTGCACTAACTAAAATCTTCTTGAAAATAGATGGTTGCAAATATTTTTCCATGCTTCCATCACCCACTGCTCCCCTATGTGGCTCATTCTGAACTTGGGGCCCCTGGTTTTGCTGAGATTAACAAGAAAATGAGCATCAGTGACCTATAAAGGCTAGTGTAGGCGAAACGGTGACTGTTGCCATCACCATGTGTGTCATCATCACTGTTGTTGCAGAGTTGAGTTCTAGATGCACAGAACCACCCTGAATCACACAAAGGGGCCACTGAGCCCGGGGAAGGACTCTCCCTCAGCTGTGTGTCCTGGAAGCTCAGGCTGAGATGAGTGCGGCTAAAAGCCGGGTACGTCCATCTTCTCAGCTGGAGGCTGGAGCAAGGCACATCTCCAAAGGATGCTGTGGCAAGCGCGGCCGACCCCTGGTGGGAGGGAGCAGGCGCCAGCCTGGGCTGGGCTCGGCTTGTAACTTGTAAAGGGCTCTGTGTGTGCAGCTGGCCCATGGACTTCCTCAGACTCTCCAGAATAGGGGTGGGGACAGGGCTTTGCTGTGGCACGGAGCAACCAGCCGCAGCTTCCCTGGGAAAGTGGGAACTGCAGCAAACGATTCAGGTGGCCTGTGGTGCTCACCTGTCGCGTTCACGGCACTTGGAGCCAAGTTGTGCCAGCACATTGCACTGAGAGTTGTGTTTAGAAACTGCAAACTGAACGTCTGTCCCTGTGACTCCATCAAATGCCACTTGAAGAGCCTAAGACTAGAGCTGGCACACATGGCTTCTCGGAAAGAAGGCGGCAGCTC
Source organism: Rhinolophus sinicus (assembly GCF_057876585.1). Classification (NCBI taxonomy): domain Eukaryota; kingdom Metazoa; phylum Chordata; class Mammalia; order Chiroptera; family Rhinolophidae; genus Rhinolophus; species Rhinolophus sinicus. The sequence continues at coordinate 221,878 of NC_142502.1, read as the reverse complement.
CCAGAACCTCCACTGCGGCAGCTGTGCGCACGGGCACCGCGTGTCCAGGGGAAGGAGTGCGGTGGGGGGACTTGTGCCTGAGAAGACCCTCCCCCCATGCAGAGGCCTGGCCTTGCCCTGAGCACTGGGGCCTGGAGTGACCGTCCCTGCCTGCCGTCAGCCGCATGGCGGGCCTCGCGGGAAGGCTAGTCTCGACGGAAGGTCCCAGTGGACAGCACATCCAGCTCCAGACGCTGTGCCCTGGCCGCAGCCGCCTCCCAGGACTCAGGCCCACGCTGCCCTGGCCGCAGCCGCCTCCCAGGACTCAGGCCCACGCTGCCCTGGCCGCAGCCGCCTCCCAGGACTCAGGCCCACGCTGCCCTGGCCGCAGCCGCCTCCCAGGACTCAGGCCCACGCTGCCCTGGCCGCAGCCGCCTCCCAGGACTCAGGCCCACGCTGCCCTGGCCGCAGCCGCCTCCCAGGACTCAGGCCCACGCTGCCCTGGCCGCAGCCGCCTCCCAGGACTCAGGCCCACGCTGCCCTGGCCACCAGTGGCACTCTTGGTGGCGTCTACACAGTTGGGGCGGGACTGTCTTGGGCCAGCCTGTCATCAGTCGTCCAACACACAGCAGCGTGTGACCGCCTTCATTGAGATTTGTCGTCACCTTCGCTGAAGTCTATTAACAGCAAGAAAACATGCTCCAGGTGGACAGTCACCACTGACTCAAGCCCAGTGCCGCCCCCCCCCCCCAGTTCTGTGGCTGGAGGCTGGCCACTTAGCCTCCTTGGAGCCGTGCTCCGACGCTCCGTGTCCCTTTCCATTCTTGTACTGAATTAGGAGGAAGGACGGGGATGTTTTCAGGGATCCAAACCAAACCTCGGGCTCGCAGTGTCATAGTCACCGCCCACACGGCAGCCCTGCCTCTGCCAGCCCAGTCGGGACACTGTTGGGGGTCTGCGTGATTTCTAGAGGAGGAGATGCCCCCACATCCACAGACAAGCCAGGCAACCAGCACGTGTGGCACCCAGAGGTCGGAGGGGGGGTGGGGACCACCCACTTGGGGAGAGCGCTGACCACAGGAAGGAGCCCAGTTGCTGCCCCTCACACCTGCACGACCCAGCCTGCCAGTCGCTGCTAGTCACCAGGCAGTGCCCAGCTGCTGAAGGTGGAGCCGGCAGGGTGGGGTTTTGCCTGGTCCCTCCCTGGGAATGGGACTTTGAAGCTTGGCTTGTACAGAGCTTGGTGTCCCTCTGGGCTGGCTGAAGTCATTGCCCCCTTCTGTGCTGACACCAGGAGAGAGATTTCCCACACATCTCCATTCTAAGATTTCTGCTACCCACCCAAGTAGCCGTGTATGCCCCCTTGCAAAGAGCCAATGCAGCAGGCAGGACATATTTCCCCCACCCCCACCCGTAGCAGGCGAGGCAGAGTTGAGGGGCAAGCAACTGTCACACACAGGGCTGGCCCTGGTGCCGACGGCTACCCGCAGATCTGACGCATGAGCTACGAGCGGCAGCAACTTCAGAGAATGCGGGACTGGGCCTTGGGATCTCCCTTTCTGAAATGAGAGCCTTCAGCAGGTGCCCCCTCCAGGGGACCCTCTAGCCCTTGTGAGATGGAGTGTGCTGTTCTCTCAGCACGAGGGGTGTGGCCTCACCCCAGGGCAGCTGACACCAGCGGGAAAGGTAGCACCTCACCAAGAAGGGGTGTCACCAGTCTGGAGACAGTGTGCCCTCCCAAACATCCCTTTTAAAGATGGCCCGTTTCATCAGCATTATTGGGGAAACCTGGGAAAGAAGACTCGACAATTTGGGGGGGAACGCAGTGACAGTGATAATTAGTGCATTTATGTGACGTTGTTTACTTTTTATAAAACTAAAGCTGAAATGCCCAAGTGTAAGTGGTGAGGAGGGAAGCGGAGCAGGAAGAGGTTGGAAGGTCTGGGGTGGGGTGGGGGGGCTGACACTGCAGCCCAGCGAGTGAGGACACCAAGGGCTGTGCATCTCCTGAGCGTCTCCGTCTCGGCAAGGCTCCCACCCCAGCGGCTCATAAGGAAGTCAGAGCTGAAAGCTGAGTGTGAGGTAACTGCTCAGCCATTGTTCAGTCTGTGCCCAGGCAGCGTCCCGCCCTGTCAGGCTGCCGTTTGGGTTACAGTTGCTTTGGTCAATATGATCACTTTCTTTTTTGTTTTTCAAGGAGGTCAAAGGTTGGGGGTTGGAGGCTGAAGGGGCTGTGGGATGAAGAGACCAGGGATTCTGAGACGTGGTTTCTTGGAAAACACCCTGTAGGAAAAAAATACTTCTGTCACAAAATATCAGTGCTGACCAGATGTCACTGGCTTTTTTTTTTTTTTTTTTTTTGCATGTGTCCCTTAACAGCTGGCAAGAATATCAGCTCAGATTATTCACCACAAGCACACACTTTCTGTTTGTCTCCAGATAAAGGGATTTAAAATCCTATTTGTCAGGAAGGGATGGTGAAAACTGTGGAATGGATTTTTCTACACCATTCTTTCTTCCCTGCGGCCTCCAAGGGGTCGTGAGAGATGAGAAGGCTGGAGGCCAGGGAGCACTGAGACCCAGCGCCAGCTCCCGTCTCCCGCCAGGGTCGTGGGTCGCACCCAGGCCGCGTGCCCGTGGGCAGGTCTCCAGCTGACAGGGCTGTGGTCAGTGTCCGTTCAGTGTCATTTTTATTGGAATGATATGAACCCCCTTGCAATGGAGGAGCCCCTGTTATTCCTACAGTGTTTGTGAGCACTTGTTGTCTAGTCTAGAACGTTCCATCCCATGTCTACTCACATAGACCACCTTGGGGGTCTGCCTAGTTCTGTGACCTCTCCATAGCATAGCTTTCGGGAACACTGTGTGATACTTTACTTCTGCTCCCTGGTGCCGTGAACAGGCAAGTGCCAGAAAAATGCTCACTGAGGAAAACTTTATAAAGATATGCTTTTTAAGAAGTCGCTTGATTCATGGTAATGGAAGTCTCTCTACTTCCCTCCAAACCCAGAATCTCAAAATGTGACTTATTTGGAATAGGGTCTTTGCAGATAATGAAGAATGGCGGTGAGGTTGCACTGAGTGGGGTAGGCCCTGAACCCACTGACAAATGTCCTTGTAAGAAGCAGACAGGAGACTCACAGGGAGACGGCCATGAGAACATGAACACAAAGATGGGTGACCAGCCACAACCAAAGCACACCAAGGCCTGTCACTACTGTCACCACCATCCAGAAGCCGGGACACTGTCCCTGGGAACTCTGAGGACCCACCCTGCCAACACCTCGGTATTGGGCTGCTGGCCCCCAGACGGTGAGAGAATAACATCCATCGTTTGAACCCACCCAGTTTGAGATAATTTGTTATGGCAGCACCAGCAAAATAATGCAGTGCCTGAGAGACACAGAAAGTCCCAACTCGTTCCCAAGATAAGAGCCTGCAAAACCACTGGCACTGAGTCTAGAACAAGCTCGGAGTCCCCAGAGCGGGGGCTGGAAGGCTTCCTCTGAGCTGGAGGCGATCTCAGAGCCTGCTGCGGGAAGGGGGGGTGGGGACGGGTGACACCCCACAGCCTCAGGCACCGGGGCTGTTGGGCCCCCGGGAAGGGCGCCTGTGCCCCAGGCCCAGGAGGGGGATGCTCGGACCTCAGCCCTCAACAGCAGCATCGGAGCTCGTGCCTTGAATTAACTGGAGAGTTCCCACTTCACTCTGAGAATCAGCAGAAAAGGGCCAGAGACCAGACTCGCTGTTCCACAGCAAGAAGCCCGAGGCTGGCACGTGACATCCATACCATGGACACCACCTGTTCGAGCTCTCAAATGTACTAAGGACCCAGTGGGTGTGATGTCCGTGGGGGCTGTCGCTTCAGGCCACGGGGCGGGAGGTGGGGGGCGGGAGTGTGCTCTGGGCTCTGGAAGGTGAGCTGGGCCCAAACACGGCTGTGGTGCCATTGTCCTCACGGCTCCAGCAGGCCTTCCTCCCACAGGTCAGACACAGTGCCCGCTGCTGTAAAAGGCTCCAGAGAACAGGCCTGCGTGTGCCAGAGAGAGCGTCTGCAGCCAGGCGTGCTCCTGCCCACGTGCTGGGCTGTGTGGCAGCAGCAGTCGGCAAGGAAACAGCTTAACTACGCAACTCACACTTTTCAGGAAGTGTGAGAAACAGTACAAATTAGGTGGGAGTTCTCGGTATTTGCACAGCTCAAAGTGCACACGCATGGTGGGCGTCCTGGGCTTCAGCTGCTCTCAGGGATCCGGTCCGCAGACACGAAACCTTGTTTTACCTCCTGTCCACAGAACACCGGGCATTTCACATCTGTCTCGTGACCATAAACACTCTCCCAGGAGCACAGGCCTGTTTGCTCTGCTCACCACACACATGGCCCAGTGTAAAGGGGCCATTAGAGCATGCAGGCGAGAGGTCAGCCACCAGCAAGCCTGGGGACATTGCAGGACAGCAGACGCGGGACAACACCCACCAGGAAGGCCTGGAGCAGGACACACGGGCCCAGAACCCCTGTCCAGGCTGGTGTGCAAGCTCCGCACACTTCACGCCATCTCATAAGGAGGTTGCACCTCAGCTCACAGACACGCTGGGCAAGGAATGGAGACGGCTCCCTCCAACCGGCCACATCGCTGTGTTGGCTGCCAGTCTCGTGATTCAGCGATAAGGACTGAAACGGCGGCTGCAGAGGAAAAAGCAAGGCACATTCTTTGAATATTTGAGAGTGAAATGCTCTGAAAGCCCTTGGTTCCTCCCAGAAAGCACATTGCAGAAGACGAGTCATGAACCAGTAGCAGCTGCTCCCACACCTGTTATTTCTTCCCGCCATTGAAGTCCTCGTGGCATTTGGAACGAACTGAGCATTTTTCCTGCAGAAATACTCTGGGTTCTGGAGTCCACAATTGATGGCACCCAACTGTTGGCTGAAACAAGGGGCCTGTGAGGTACCTTGATGAGCAGGACCGGCCCCCACCCCCAGGAGATGGAGCAGGACCGGCCCCCACCCCCAGGAGCCACCCGTCCCCACCCCTCTATGCGTCCTCACTCTGGACTCTGTACCCCAGCACCACAAGGGACCCCATCTGCCAGGATGAAGGTGCTGGCTGGCTGTGACGTTCAGTCTCGTGGAATATTCTCAGTGAGTCTTTCAGATGCAAAGACAAGGCTCTGAGGACCCAGGCATGGTGGGAGCAGGAGGGCCATGGTCATCCCTGCCTGTCTGTCATGTCCCCCCCCCCAAGAGCTTGCTGGGACCAGCTGCTTCGGCTGTGTAACAAGCAGCTCAGAACTCACAACCTCACAGTGCCAGAGGGCGGAGCCTGAAAGGCCATGCTGGGCATTGCTGGGCAGTCGCTGTCAGCAGGTGGAGGTCCTCACCCTCTTCCTCACCTCTCCTGCTGGATGGGCCCCCCTTACAAGGATGCTTGGAGGACGTGGGGCCCACACAATCATGCAGGATGACGTCCCACCCTAACCTCCTTCACTTGGTCGTATCTGCTAAGTCCTGTCAGCATAGAGAGACAGAGCCCCAGGGCCAGCATTTGGAGGCGGTAACTGGGGCCTCCTCCTGTCACCGCCCCTTTTGCCTGGGCTGCGTTTCCTTCAGGACTTGAGACAGGCGGGACACCAGGAAGGGTCCCTCTCTCCCACAGCTCTCTGCCAGCTGAAGTGGTGCTGAGCACACAGACGTGTCACCAGGGACACGAGGAGGCCCCAGACCCGGGACTCCGGCCACGGGACGGGAAGGAGGACAGAGTCCTGAGCAGCCACCAGAGGGGACCAGCCCCAGAGTGGTCCAGCTGTGACACAGATGGCGGCACAGCACACACAGCGTCCCGGCACACGGCCCTCCTCTCCTTCCCTTCAGCAGCACTGGGGCGATGGGGACCCCAGGAAAGTGTGGAAACGCGTGGCCTCACAGGGCCCAGGATACGTGGATCTGAATGCAGCTTCTGCCCAGTTGGAACCAAAGTGGGAGTGTGGAAGCAGAGGGGTGTCAAAGCCTGGTTCCCAGGATGCCATCCACTCGTAGCAGCAGTGGGACTTTCTGTGGGCAGATGGGTTGTCGGTGCAGACAGTGAGCCGCTCACAGCGTCCGGCGTCCCCGACGTCCCTGGAAAGAACGGCCTGTGTCGCTGGGCAGCTGTCTGAGTACGAGCTGTGGGGCTGGGTAAGTCACTGCACATCTGTTCGCACGGTGCTTACCCAGCGCCAGGAAGGGCGGTGCACATCGGAGGTGAATCCCACATCATTTCCAGGAGGCCGCGCCCAGGACCCCAGGTGCTACGATGCTGGGGGAAGACCCGGCTGAGACAGCCGCCTGACAGAGGTGGAGCTGGGGGATGATGGATAAAGTGACAGAAGGCCCTGTGTGACAATGAGAGAGAAAGCGTGCCACCAAGAAGGGCCCTCTCAGCCCACCTCTTCGGCTTTATTGTCTCCTCCCTTCCAGGATGATGGGCACCTATGCTGTGACAGAACCAGAGGCACAAAAGGGACCACAAAGACCTGCAGGGAGCTCCAGGCCTGGGGAGGGAGGCCCCCCACGACCACTGCACAGCAGTGTGACCCTCTGGTGCCCCCAGCTCAAGGCTGGGAGGCTCGGGGAAGATTCCAGAAGCAGTGGGTTAGGTGAGTGGGTGCCTGCATGCAGACCCACTGTCAGTCCGAGCCTCAGTTTCCCCTGACAGAAGGGAGATTGTGTCTTCCACCTAGAGTCCATCATCCTCACAGTACAGAGGCTCTCAATATTGTGACACTTAGCACTCATTAGGGACACACGTTTCCATGACATCTCAGGCCACCAGGAAGCCGTGCAGTGTGAGGAAAGGTCAGCAGTCTCTGGGATCGGCATCCACTGGCGACATGACCGTGGGCCTTCCTCTGCATCTGAGAACACGACAGATGCATGTGAGAGCCCCGCGCAGGGCAGGTGGCTGAGAGCAGGACCCGCATCTGGGATGGACGCCTGGGCCCTGCGATGGCAAGAGCAGGCTGTGGCTTGATCCTAGAGGGAAGTGCTGAGGTCCTGGCCTGTCCAATGGCTAGGCACAGTGGGGCCACCTCTGGGACCAGTAGAGGCTGGACGACGGGCCAGAAACCTGCCTCGTGCTGAGCCAGTTGTGATGGAACCAAACGTGCTGTCACTGTGGCTCTGGCACTGTGTCCCTCTGGCTAGAACATCTGTCATGTGCAGCTAGGGGACCGCGCAGTCGTCAGGTCCTCGCACCTGAGCCTTCTGTTTGGGGTCTAATGTGTCTTTATCTACGTTGGATACGTCCATAGCGCGTCAAAGCTGGTTTTTGCTAATAACTGGTTAACTTAATCAGTGCAAGCCGACCATCTGAACCATAATATCAAGTTTAGGTTCTGAATTATTTAAAAATACGTTCAACTTAATTAGATAATTGCTCATCTCACTTGTGTCAGGGGGAAAGAGCTTGAGAGCAGGTGTTCGGTGTGGGGTGATGTGCTTAGTCTGTGGGAAGGGACCGCGATCAGCCAGCCTCCTGTGACAGCGATGGGTCTCCTGGCCACACAGTGGGGCATCCTGAGCAGTGTGGTCCCAGGTGCTGGCTGGCGCTGCAGAGTGCCAACCCCTCTGGGCACGGGGTGCCCCACCTGACCCACTTCTCGGGGCTGTGGGCCGTCACACGGGCCTGTCTCCCTCCCGGCCCTGTGGTGGGGCCACAACGGGGACAGCACAGCAGCCTCTCTTCCCTTTGATGTGACAGGACGGCCATCCACAGAGGTGACCCTCAGCATGGCAGCTGGAGAAGCTACATCCTGGCTCTGCTGAGAACAAGTGTTCAAATCCCCAACTCCCTGCGTAGTGACAAAGGTGTCTCCATCTACCAACTCTCTGCCCTACACTCTGTCCAGTCTCAGGGAGGACAACATGCCCAGCAGTCCCCTCATCCAGCACAGGTACCCTCAGCTCCCTGTCGTCTGGCCCTGCCCCTGCCCCTGCCTCTCGAAGACCCAGGGCCACGCTTCCCTCCATCGGCCATGAGAGGCTGCAGCTGCAATGTGCTGGGCACCTCGTGTGTGTCACTGAGACCCACGGTCTCCTGGGGTTGTCACAGCTCTGGTGACCCTGAGCAGCCACCGACTCTCAGGTCCACGGAGGCATGAGGACCTGGCCTGCGCTGCGATAGCTCCTCCAGGACAGGTGGGGGCAGCAGCTCAGCGGCAGGGCTCAGAGAGGCCACCAGGAAAGGTGTTGGCGGCTCCACGACACACAGACGCAGAGCAACAGTGGGACACACAGGCTTGACTCCAGTTCAATAAGCTCAAAACGAATCAGGGAGACCTTTCAGCCACATGGCCTTTCCAAACAGGTGTGTTTCCATCTCAAACTTTCTTTTTTAAAGTCATGGAGGAATGAAGAGCCAGGAGCAGGCCGGGCAGGGCCGGGCAGCCCCGTGAGGACACTGACAGAGCCGTTACCCAGAAGTGCTACTGGCTGGAGCTGAATAACTTCCTGTTTTTGCCCAGAACCAATAGCTCTGTGACAATGAGGAAGGTGGTAGGAGGCAGGAGCAGGTAAGGAGGGACACAGTCCTGTGTGTTCCTACAGGTGACACGTGCAGACTCGCACTCCACCAAACAAGGCCTCCCTCATTTCTGTCTGTCCCCCACCATCCTGCACCACCCACTGCTTGGTGATCCTGCTGCGTTGGGACCATGTGAACCCTGGGGACTTCTCGTGCGTCACTCGCCTCCCTTCCCTCCCTGGGTCGAAGGAATTTGGCTTTGAGGAACAGAAAGCCACTTCACATTGCTTTTTCATCCTAACTGAAATGCCCCAATACAGGACGTTTTCCCTTGCAAATATTCCCTTTTTAATATTGCATGTGACGACTTTTTATGCCAAAGTTTTTTCTACACTTCTAAGGGCTGAAATTCATGTCTAACAAATCCATTCTACAGCTTAGAGCACTTGTGCTGACCCTCTCCACAGAGGAGCAGCTCACACTGCAGGTGTCTGTTTGAGACCAGACGTACCTCCTTCCCTCACAATCAGGACACTGGTTGCCGCCCGAGAGCAACCTGGGAAACCCACTAGTCCCATCAGAAACATGGCAGGTCACTTCCTTAAAAGTGCGACTCCACGTCTGGCACACGCACTGCATGCAGTCTGCACTGCCACCCGCGTCCGTGGTTTCTAAACTAGGGTGTCACCTGGGTTCAGATGTCAAGCCAAGTGGCAGAAAGCCTCAGTTTCCAATTCTGTATCCAGAGCTAAGACTTCAGTACACCGTGAATGTTCCTGTAAAGTACTCAGGGCTACAAGCAGACATTTCCCTTCTATTCCAACCATTTTAAAGTTCAAGTTATCTTAAACATTTACTAACTTTTTGTTGATATTGATTTGATAAGGATAGAGGTGAAAAACAGTGCATTCACAGGCACAGACAAAGCTGTCAGAGAGGAAACTGGCAGAAGCCAGAACTGAGAAGGACGTAACATTCCAGGTCCTCACGCACACACACTTCAACCGTCAATGACCAGGGCACATTTATACACAGTTCGAGAAATCACATTGAAGGGGAGGCTTCCGGGGTTGGTTGCGCCTTGACTGAAATGGACGCTCCCCCACAGTTGCAGGCATTCTCCTCTCCTCGGGGACCCAGGCCCATGCTGTTAGTGACATAAACATCATCACTGTTCCTCTGTGTGCTCCCCAAAAGGAGGAGCCTGACACTCGTGTTGCAATCCATGTAAAAGGCCGTCTCGTGCCAGCTTCTTCAGGGACCCCACTCTGTTTCTGGTGGCTTCTTTGAGATCATAAGCTGCAGAATACAGACTCAGCAAGTGGCAGGTGTGGGCAGCAGATGTGTCCTTGAGACACAAGAAGAACGAGAAAGAGGGTGCGTTGTTTTCAAGGCTCGTTAGCAAGAAAACAAGGGCAGTAAAATGACGCAGGTCGCGTGAGTGACCTAAAATGCAAATACCTGTTTATTTGAGCAAATGAATGTGATTCTAGGTGTTCAGGGAAAAACTGCTAATACTGTGTGTGGACACATTTCATCTTTAAGAAGATTGTCCCCAAAAATCATCCGAATGACAAGGCGTGGAGTCATCAGAGTGTTTGAGTCCACACCTGAGCGCCAGGCGCCACCTTCAACAGAAACACACTCTGCGTCCCGTGCATGAGGCCCGCTCACCTCACTTTTCTTGGGTTCCTTCGAAATGCTGGTCTTCACCTTGACGTTTCCAGACATGCAGCTGCTCGTCAGGAAAACAAACCGTGGCTTCCCTCCAGCTTTCTGCAAAGTTCACAGGTTGAGAAGACACCAGCTGTCCGTCGCTCTGTCTGCTGGGTGCCAAGTGCCCATCCCCACAGCACATGCTGATGTGGCCACATGACCAGGTGCTTGTTAGAATAAAACTGCAACAATGATAGAATCCACTCAGATAAAATCCACGTTTGGCTTCACGTTATGGTCCGAACCTACTGGTGACACTGATAAGCGTGAACAGCAGAATAAATCTGCTTTCGTGATCAGCGTCCTTACACACTTTTACGTGTGTCCCTCTGAGCACGTGTGTGTGCTTTCACGTGTGCTAAGAGCCCCTCTAGATCAAGCACAAAGCATGGGTGGATGTGGTGAGGACAAAAGCTGACTGGCCGTGTGCTCTCTGGCTCAGTTTCAGGGAACACAGACATTGAACAAATAAGTACGCGAATCAACTAGGCACCAGGAAAGCTGCTGGGAGGCCATCGTCACACAGGGGCAGGTGGCCCCGTCCAGGAGGTGCAGAGAGGGCTTCCAAATGGCTAGATTTTTTCGAGCACTTGGCTGCAGTGACAGCAGAGCGTCCCAGAGGCCACATGGAGGTTTTGGAACTGGGGAGGGTAGAGCGTCATGTGCCAATGGCCAGTGTGGCTAGAGATAAAGGGACAGTGAGGATGGACGACAACACAAAATGAGGCCAAAAGAGAGTCAGGAGCCAGATTACGCAAAGGCCTGACAGACCAAGTTAAGGGTTTTGAGGTTTTTGGTAAAAGCAGAGTTCATAGTCACGTGGGCGCCTGGCCAGGGCGGGCAGAGCCCCGATCTGGACCAAACCACTGAGCTTCACGACCCACTTGATTTGTTGGGTTTCTGATCTGGGCATGCGTGTGCAAACAGGAAAGCTCCCAAAACGCACGGCGCTGCAGGTGCCACGCAACAGGCACAGCGGTCACTTAGGTCAGCGAGCGGTTCCTCTTACTGCTTCTGCTCATGCAATGTTTCCCAGGAGACAGTGGCCCACCGAGCCTGCCCTGAGCCCAGCAGCAGCAGCAGCAGCCCTCCTTGGTCCGGCCACACCCCACTCGCCACCACGCAAATCCCAGAGGTAACATTGTCTCATCTACAATGTCAGAAATTTTCTCTAAAAGTCAAGGAGTCTCTTTAGTTTTCCTGAACAATAACAACCTCTCACCTCTCAGAAATGTAACTGTGCTGTAACATCATTAAAATATCCATCAGTGTTTACATTTCTGCAGTTGAAGCAAAGCATTTTCTTTAACTGCCATGTCTCTTCTGATCTATAATTCCCCCCACCCTTTCCTGCTTCGGGGTTCACAAACAAGAAATTGGCAACGCAGCTGCTGCTGTTCCCTGCTTAAAGGAAGGAGATGTGCTGGGAATAGGCCTGAAGAGAACGCAGCGACGGCCGGACCTGAGGCGCCCGGAGGGGCAGGCGGCAGACGAGGGACCCTGCCCAGACCTGGGACGATCTGAGCATCACAGTGACCATGGCACGGCCTGGGGCCCATGAGCAGTTCAGGGCTCTACACTGTACGGAAAGGGCTGCACTCGTCCTTACTGGAGAGCGCCATCGATACTCACAGGAGAGAAGACGGCCTTCACAGCCTTGTGACTATGAGAATCCTTTGTACTATTCTTGCACCATTTCTGCAAGTTCACAATTACGTGTAAATGGAACGTTAAAGTGGGGGGAATCTAAGGAACAGGATGTGTGCCTCTGCGTCCTCACTGCTGTCACCGAAGTCCCAGGAATTTGGAGCCTAGGGCTGATGGGACCAAGGGGGCCGGGCCGCCCCCCTCCAGCCAGCTTGGGGTCCCCAGGGGCCAGGGCGCTGCTCAGAACTAGGAAACCCTGCGCAACAGCCCTGCTCCCGGCAGAGGACCTGAGATTTTTTTTTTTTTAATTTATTGGGGTGACAATTGTTAGTAAAGTTACATAGATTTCAGGTGTACAATTCTGTATTACATCATCTATAAATCCCATTGTGTGTTCACCACCCAGAGTCAGTTCTCCTTCCATCACCATATATTTGATCCCCCTTTACCCTCATCTCCCACCCCCCACCCCCCACCCCCCTTACCCTCTGGTAACCACTAAACTATTGTCTGTGTCTATGAGTTTTTGTTTCTCATTTGTTTGTCTTGTTCTTTTGTTGTTTTTGGTTTATATTCCACATATCAGTGAAATCATATGGTTCTCTGCTTTTTCTGTCTGACTTATTTCGCTCAGCATTACACTCTCAAGATCCATCCATGTTGTCACAAATGTTCCTATATCATCTTTTCTTACCGCCGAATAGTATTCCATTGTGTATATACCACAACTTCTTTATCCATTCATCTATCGAAGGACATTTTGGTTGTTTCCATAGGACCTGTGATTTTAACTCATCGTTTTAGGTGCTGCTGTGCTTCCCCCTCGCTCCTGGTGGCACCTGGGACAGTGTGCCCACAGACTGACCATGCTGGGCACTGCCTGGCACGAGGAGTCGTAGCTGGTACTACAGTGCCCGTGTCTTTCTCTGGCTTGTCTTGAGGGGCATGCCTGGATTTCCTGCGCAAATGACAGAAACCCTGAAAGCGGAGGGACCAGCTGACGAAACGTCAGATTAAAACATCAGTGACAGAAGGGACTTGTGGAACTTCATCCAACGGAGCGCTGGGAATTCCCACGCTGCCTGTTTTAAGTCTTGGTCTGCTCCTTACGCAGTTACTTGCTTGCCCCGGATGAATGAAGCGTTTACTCCCTGATTTCACAAGAAGGCTGGAGAGATGAAAGTGAGATTACCTGTAAGAACGTTGAGGTTCTTTGTCTTCCACGCAATGGACCGGACAAGAATCCCAGCATGCTCTGTATTCCTAAAAATAGATGAGCCACTTAATTTATAACCCAAGTCAGGTCACTTCTGAAAGGAAAAAGACGTTATTAGCAGGCTAACAAGTGTGAGCTGGCACAAGGTCACCCTCTGCCAGACCCTGGACAAACACTGGCGACTCCCTTGGTTGTTCTAGAACGTGCTGCGACACCCGTTCCAGGGAGCAGGGCACAGGCTGAGGACGCGGGCACTTCAGAAGCCCTGCCACTGGAGTCCTTCCCGGGGCTGACCAACCGCTGGGGTCCTTGTCTTGAGGTCAGAGGGCTCAGGGCAGACTGGGCTGTGTCCCTCACAGAAGCTCAGCAGTGTCCTGGGCTTCGCATGTGCCCTCTGCCCCCTTACCTGACGTGGTTTTGTTGGTCTCTGCGGTCCGTCATTTATACACACAGGGTGGGCGTGAGCCTGCTCAGCACCCTCGTGCCTGGCTCTCCTCCCCAGGAAGATTCCAGAATTTCTGACTGTACAATAAGGACCAGTGCAATGACCTCGTCACGGTCACTGGGGCACGTCCCTGTCTGCCTCCCTCCAACCCTGGAACTAAACCGCCTTTCCCAATATGGACCTGTCTGTGGTCTTAGAGCTGGCAGCCGGTGCCGAGCCTTTGAAGCCAGCAAACGGCACCAGCAAGGCAGTCTATTAAATGCCATCTTGTCCTCAAGCAGGAGCCAAGGTTCTTACAAATACTGCTTAATGTGTAGTGGGGTCCGGACCCAGACTGCCTACTTTCCATGTTCACTCTGCCCCCACGAGCCCGAGCCAGGAAGTCACCTTTCCAAGCCTGTTTCCTGAACTGCAACACGGGGTGATGACGACACTCCCAGGGGACTGCCACCAGGACTAATGAGACGACGCGTGGACAGAGGTTAATGTGGCACCTGGCACGTCGCAAGCACTCAGTGTTTTCTCACTACTGCGATCTATCCTGCCACAGCCATACTCGAACCGGAACACAACTAACTCTTCAGAATTATCTGGCAATAAACCCATGAGCCACCAGTGAACCAGTGTTACTACTTTGAGACAAAAGTCCTTGCCAGGGTGGCACAGGGCTCCTGGTGGGCCTCTGACCGGCTCAGAGGGAAGCTGCCAGGCTCCGAGGTTCTCGGTCACCCCTGTTCACAGGGGCCCAGCCACCCTGAAACCCGGCCTGCTTCTGAAGTTGTCCCCACGGTGACCGTGGGAGGGTCTCCGAGGGCACAGCAGCCAGGCAAGTTGCTGTTCATCAACCCAATGAAACCAGGCAGAGGCGGTAAAAATGGAAAATCAGAGGCCATGTCTGTCCTTGGGGGCCTCCTACGAGTGAGTGAGCACACCTCACCTTGTCATTCGTAATATTTATTCTGGAAAAATATTTTAAAAAGGAATTTCTTCATTAACAAAACTGTAAAAAACTCAAATAACATTTGCACAATATTCCATAAATACATTTATATACAAAAAATATAGTCACATAGACCCGAAGTGCCTTTGTACATATTTACCAAAAATTTAAATTATAAAAAATGAACATCACAAAATACTCAAGCTTTACAGATATCATGAAAAATATTTTTACAAGTCCAAAAAAATAACACACATTTTTTTCCACCTAGAAAAAAACACATTTTAGTATCAAAAAGGACGATCAAGGCAGTGTTTGTGATTCTAATTCAAGAAAGACTGGCTCATAAGAATCCAAAATATACACTTCAGACAGTGCATGCTTCTTATGCAGTAATCAAGTCCATTCATTTAAATATATATTTTTAAAAGCAACTGTCCATAGTGCAATGGAGACGTCACAAAAGGCCGTGCCACCGGCACCCTCGAACACCGCCGAGCCCGCAGCCCGCTCGTGGGCAGGCCCTGGCCAGCCGGGAAGAGACCAGCTCGCTCGGGACCCAGGTCCTCAGCAGCAGTCCGTGAGGGTCTCCCTCTTCCTTTCAGCAGCATTCGTTGGGGCATATATCCTTGGAATTTTATTTAAGAGAAACGGGAATTTTGCCATATCACTTCCACGCTACACCTAGAGGGGCCAACAGACAGAATGGGGGTCAGCTCGGCATGGAGGCAGCACGGGGACCCCTGCCGCCGCGCCCGCCGACTGACCTCAGTTGCGATGACGCACTCGTCCTTGTCCTCTGATATGACGTACACCGACTGGTACTTGGTGTCTTTTGAAGTGGAATACACGGAGTCCGGCCTTTTTCTTTCCGATGCTTCTCTACTAAAAGGACAATAAACCACAGTAAACACGTGGAACATGATTTAATAGGAAAATGACCCGAGCCTGGAGGAGGACACCCGCTGCCCAGCTGGGCCCAGCCCACGGGACCCCGAGCTGTGGGGATGCCCTCCCAGCCAGCCCCAGCACGCACCCCCTGAGTGTCGGGGTGCCAGTCTCCTCCCCTGCGGAGCCCTGCAGCTGGCACTTGGTCGCCCGCTCGCTGACGGTGGCGTCGCCCTGGAGCCCGTGCGCGAGGTTACAGTCCGTGCCTGGGTAGCGGGTCTTGAGGCCGTTCTTGCTGGCGCCCTGGTCCCCGTGGAAGTCCACCTTCTTATTGGTGTTCTTGACGTGCGTGGCCCCAACGACGCTGACACAGGTGTCCTTCTCGCGCTGGCAGTTGGCCAGGTTGTTCATGGTTTCCGTCTCGCCTCGGCGGGGCTCGGCGGGGAGCCGGCCCTTGTGCAGCCGCAGCCGCACGCAGACGCCCAGAGCGGCACAGCCCAGCAGCAGCACAAGCACCAGGACCACGCCCGCGCACACGGCGGCCCAGGGCAGCGGCCCAGCCGGGCCGTCCACGTACTTCTCACTGAGGTCCACCCGCACGGAGCCCGATGGCGGCGCGGGGAGCAGGAACTGGCAGTTGGGGCCCCCGTAGCCCCGCGCGCACTCGCACAGGTAGCGGCGGTCCCTGTCGTGGCAGGTGGCCCCGTTGTGGCAGGGTGCATGCTCACACCTGCTGACTGGGGCGCTGCAGTTCCTGCCTGTGTACCCGGGGGGGCAGGTGCAGAAGAAACCGTTCACACCATCCCGACAGGTGCCCCCATTGGCACACGGAGAGGACGCACACTCATCCATGTTGTCATCGCACTGCCTTCCCGAGAAGCCGGCTGGGCAGCGGCACAGGTAGGTGTCGCCCAGGTCCACACACTGTGCACCTGGAAACAGGACGTGAGTAGTCAGTTGCTTGTCACTCGCAAACGGACCGAGGCACCTGCTGGCTGTCTGCCACTGCATCACACACGAGACGCAAGGACAAACCAGACAGCCTGTGGCCTCACGGCAGCCGTAGTTTAAGGCGCCGAGTTCTCCCAGTGCCAGTGACCCACCAGGGAGCCTGGCCCGGCTCTGTGACTGTCAACAACAGGGCACTCGGGCTGGACGCACACTGTGCAGACGCTGGGCCTGCATCACGGCCCCCGCATAGCAACCCCTCAAAGGGCCCCATTCACGGAGAAGGAAACTGAGGCTGAGGATAGGAGCCACCAAGGGAAGAGCAGGGACTGGACATAGAGAACAAGAAGGCAAGAAAGAAAGACAGAGGGGCCCACGTCCCTCCAGGGCCAAGCCCACTGAAGCGCCAGCCATGCTGCCCCTCTACAATGACTCGTCCAAGGCCACTGTCACAGACAGAGCCTGACCCTCAGGACGGTTGCCTCCTGCACACAGGGAGAGCAGGGCTGAAGGGACTCTATGCATGGAAGTTTCCTTGATCACCATGTGGAACCGTGACGCTCCAGAAGCTTCCAGGACGCTCAGGCCTGTCTGGTTCCCTGCCCTGCCCCTGTTAATTGGCTCAGGGCACCCCACCACTCCAGTGGCAGGAGGCCTGTCATGAGACTGCAGTTTCTTACACGCAGCACACCAGACGGCTGTGTTTGGGTGACAGCAGAGCTGGGCTTTCCTCCAAAACCAGAGTGGCGGGAATATCCCTTGAGTGCGGTCTACAGAAGTAGGGCCCACTCTCAGGCACTGAGGAGCCATAGGCCTTAAGCAAGTCGTGTCACCTCTGCGCCTTAGGCGTTCCCTGTAGAGCCTGAGACTAAACGCCTGCCTTTCTTGCTCCCAGGAGGTCCAAGCCCAAGGACTAAACCCGCACAGAGTTCCTGGCTGTGCAAACGGAAGGGCTCGAGGAGCCCAGGGCCTCTTGCTTGGTCTGAAACTGAGCATGCGTGCTCCTGAAGGCCCTGTCACAGCGCTGAGCACAGGAGAGCTGGCAGAGGGCCGTCCTTACCATGAGAGCAGGGAGAGGAGCTGCAGGAGTCCACTGTCTTCTCACAGTTAAAGCCGGAGAAGCCTGCCAGGCAGCGGCAGGTGTACCCGCCCTCAGGGTTGTCTGAGCACCGCCCCCCATTGAAGCAAGGGCCATCTGCACACGCCATGGCACTCAGCTCGCAGAGCCTGCCGTAGAAGCCAGGTGGGCAGGTGCAGGAGTAGCTGTTCTCAAGGTCCTGTGATGGAGAAGACCAGAAAGCTGCCAATGTTGCTCCAAGAGACCCTGGTGGTCTGTGTGCGTGCCAAACCCGCGCCCAGACTCACCACGCAGCTCCCTCCGTTCCTGCAGGGGCTGGCACTGCACTCATCAATCTCAGCCTCGCAGTTGGCCCCCGTGTATCCAGGCCGACAGGAGCATGTGTAGCTGCCCTGGCCCGTATTGGTGCACGTGGCCCCATTCCTGCAGGGCTTGTGGTGCGTGCAATAGTTCAGGTCTGGGAGGGTGGATAAGGGAGCAGGAGGGAAGCCCAGGTCAGAATCAGGAAGATGGCACCTCCCCGTGACAAAGCCAGGGAAGCCGAGGGCTGCGTGGAAAGGGACAGGAGGCTTACCCTGGTTGCAGAAAAGGCCCCCCCAGCCTTCCTGGCAGTTGCACTGCCAGGGCTGCTGACAGGTACCATGGAGACAGCCTGGGTACCGAATGCACTGGTCACAGTACCGGCCCTGCCAGCCCACTCTGCACCTTAGGACAGAGCAGGACAGTCAGAGGGGCATGGACATTCCTGGGTTCATGGCACATTTCCCACTCACAAGAAACCGTTCCAGCACTGCTGGCAGGAGCGCGACATTGAATCTCTGCGGGTGCTCCCATGGGCCTGACTCAGGCAGCCTTTCCAGAGGCTGCGCAGGGGATGCTCGTGTGCCACTGAGTTGGAGAACCATTGAACTAAACGCCCTCATTTCTGTGCCAGCTCTTTAACCAGCTATCCGTAAGTTCTGACAACTACGGAGCAGAGGTGAGCGACAACCTGTGACCTTATACATTTCCATGTATTTATTAAATAGAAGCGTCAGAATAACAGCCCCCGCCAGCTAGTCTTACCCAAATTTTTCAAATGATCGCCTAGAGATGCTTTACAAATGCACTAGGTGTAAAAGCTTAATGAGAAGAAGGAAAAAAGTGACTTCTGCAAACTTACTTGCATTCCCCCGGCTTGTCACAAAACCCATGCTGTTCATCACATCCTGGCAAGCAGATTGCTACAGCAAAGAGAAAGCAAAGGGTCAAGCCCCAGCACCTCCCAGGCGGCCAGGGGCCGCTGCGTGTGGCTGGGACACAGCCCAGCTGAGCTCCTGTCTGCCTGTGGCTGCCCTGTCCTGCCTGGTAACTGGACTTTACTCAGCCAGACATGGGCATTCTTCTTAACACAGCGGCTCAAGCACAAAAGAGCTCGGAAGCCCCCACCCCCACCATCCCCTTTCTTCTAAGAGAGGTCAGAAGTCCTTCCCCCTCCTCCTCCCCCACTTCCCAATTCTATGCACAAAGCTGCACCTCTTAATACCCAGAAAGTGTGTGAGTAGATAAGGGTGGACAGCTGGTCTGCAGAGGACCAGGGCAAGACAGCTGCTCTATTGTCTGTTCTCTCCCAGCAGCTGCCCCAGTGCAACAATACCGGGCCCTCAGCCCCACGCCCCCACTGCACACACACCCCTAGCGTGTACACCACGCACGCACGCACGCACGCACACACGCGCGCCCTTTCCGCCAATCGGAGCGGGCGGGGTCCCTGCTGCCTGTGCAGGGACAGAGCTAATGGGTGGCACGTGCGAGCTGGGGGCGGGGAGCGACTCCAGTGTTTGAACAAGAAGAAAAAAGTTTGAGTTTATGGCTGCCCCACGGTGAAGAAGAGGGAGGACGGTGAGGATGGGAGCAGGCTGGCGGCCGGGCCTGCTGGCTGGCTGCCTGCCCTGGTTATGAAACTCATTAACAAGCCGTTTCCACAAGTTTTAAGACAACAGAGCCGCTCAGGCCAAGGCCGAGCTCCAAGTGGAGAGCTGGGCGACAACGCTGACAGTGGTGGCCCCCCCTTCCCCCCCACCCCCCCCCAGGTACAGAGGGACACTGAGAAAGCGCCTCCAGGGTCCAGGGCAGGACCCAGGAGCTCCAGGGTTTGTGGGGAGCTCAGGACCCACCCAGTTTGACTGCAGGGAAATCGGACACCCAGGTGTGCAGGGCAACAGTGAGGATGGGCAGGCCAGAGAGGCCTACTGGGGTCCAGCTGAGCCAGGGCCAGAAGCCAGCAGGGTCCTCCCAGCCCCCACCCCCGCCTGGCTTCCTGTGTCCTCAGAGCAGCTGCCAGGGCTGCCTGGACAGTAGCAGGGCAGGTAGGGCCTAGGTCATTCTGGTGAAGGTATTCCTTTCCCAGCAAGGTGCTGTGTGAGTCTGCACACAGGCAGACGGACGCAGTGCCCACAACTGGGCAGGGGGGCCCTCCCCACGTGGAACTTGCACACCCAGGCCTCCACCCCCATCCTCCTGTGTCCACAGCCCCCACGAGTGGCAACCTCACAGTGTGTGTGCATCACATGTGACATTTACAAATGCACGCGCTCTGATAAGAGGCCAAGCACACCAACTCGAGAGAGAACATTGAGCACTTTCCGCCGAGATGCCATCCCAGCAGAGAACTTGGTGTAGAGCAGCCCCACACGCACAAACTGCTCTGTCCCTCCCTTCCTTCCTCCCCTCCCACTCCCTCAGGCTTACTTCCTGACCCCTGGCCTGTCCCCAAACCCTCCCTGATTAAGAAGGACAGCTTCCCACAGCGGAAGTTGAAACATCAGCATTGACCCCAAAGGACAACTGGACGACTGGGGTCTGAGCAGGTCTCTCCAGCTCCCTAGCTTCGGTTTCCCCACCAGAATACATCCGGAGTGCTACAATCCCAGGATCCCAGCTCCTAGGATACTCCCCTGCTCACTGGGAAGTGGGTAAACCGAGGGAGGCAGCCTCCCCTCCATGGAACCCACCTTCCGTGCAGTACTGGCCTTTCCAGCCAGGGTTACAGACTTTCTCCCCTCTCTCCCCACAGGTGAAGTGGCCGAAGGCATCATCTCGGGGGCGACAGAAGACGGAGCAGCCCTCCCCATAATAGTGCTCGTCACACACGAAGCGGTAGGAATACTTGAGGTCTGTGCGGCCGCTGCTGTGCAGGTCCTGAGACCACTCCTCACCCACCGTCAGGTGCCTCTGCGTGGCCAGGCGGCTGATGAGTCTCTCGGGGTTTTCTGTAGGCAGAGGGCACTGCAGTTGGTTCTCACACAGAACTCGGAGGCTTGGGACGTGGGCATGGGAGGAGGCGGACGCACATTACAAGAAAAGGAGGCCCGGGCACTGGACCCTGACCCCCAGAGGGAGACGCACAATGAACGGTGCAGGAATTGGTTTCTGGGGAACTACAGAGTCAAACTCGTGCTAACTGGGGGCAGTTGACAGAGTTTCCGCGATTCCTGGCTTGTTTTTACCTGTTGCGAGGTCATCGGGAGAGTCCGTGTGCAGAGCTTCGATGATCAGAGAGAAGGTGCCCTGGGGGGAGGGGGAACACAAGATAAACTGAAAATGTTTCTTAAAGATCCAAAGCATTGGGAACGAGTCAGTGATGGCCTGGTGGCCGCACAGCTGTGTGCGCAGTACATCCTGGGGAGTGTCTCCCTACATCTGTCCCGTTTCACTTTCCTCAAGGAAATGGAAGAACTTTTAAAACAGTGATTTCCTGAAGTGTTTTTCAGCCTGTTATTACAGGATATCACCTTAAAAAAAAATAGACTGCGCGGGAGCAGGCGGGGCTGGAGGGGCTGCCATCAGTCTCCAGGGGGGGCGACCAGGCTGCGAGGCTGACGGTACAGCCGGCCCATCTAGGAGCAGGGGACCAGGATCTTCCCACAGACGGGGCTCATTCCACTTGGGGGCTGGGTACAGAGGCCGGATACGGAAATGTCCCGGGTCCTCGCCTCGCCGCCTCACCCTGCCCCGGCTGTCACCCTTCTGCCGGCGAAGACTCTATGCCCAGGCCTGGCCCTCGGGCCGCAGCCTCGTAGACCGCGCGCCCACCTGCCCGGGCCCCCAGCCCCGCGCGCGCAGGGGCGGCGCTCACCGGCCAGGTGAAGCCCAACGGGAAGCGGATGGGGTTGCTGAAGGCGGGGTCGGCGCCCGCACCGTCGGGCAGGCTGAAGGAGTCGACGCCCAGCACCGGCGTGACGGCGCTGCCGTAGGTGCAGGGCGGTTCGGGGGACACGCTGGCCTGGTAGTGCTTGAGGCACACGCGGAAGAAGGTCCTGCAGGCGCACGGCGGCGGCCCTGCGCCCCCGCGGCAGCAGTTGCGATTCCCCAGCAGCCCCTTCTTGTTGACGAACTCCTGCAGCTTCAGCTCGAACACCCCCGAGCTCCAGACCTGCGGGGCAGGACGCGGCGTGAGCGCGCGGCCAGGCCGGGAGGGGCGGGGGCTTCGGGGCTCGGAGTCGTCGCTGCCGGGGTTCACTTTCGCTTGACAGTCTGCACCGCCCGTCCTGCTCTCCGCCGCCTGTGCCCCGAGCCCTGCCCCGGGCGAGGCCCGCGCTGGGTCCCCTACTTTACACCACAGGACTCCAGGGTACCCCGCTGACAGCCTACCTGGCAGCAGGGCCCCAGGGTCCCCACCTGACAACTTACCTGGCACAGCAGGGCCGAGACCACGGCGAGAGCCAGGGCGCACCGGCGGCCCATGGTGCACCACTTGACGCGCTCGCTGTCCCGGCGTCTCCCCTTTTTCTCTTCTTGAAACCGCAGGAGACGCGAGCGGGATGGATGTGCGCCAAGGAGCGTGGGCAGAAGAAGGCCGAGCTCTGCCGGGGCTGGGACGCCCAGGGCTCCTTTCTTCCAGAGTCCGTCCCAGCTCTGTCCAGGCCGAGGCTCTTTAGATCCGCCTCTCGGCGGCTGAGGGCAGCTCTGGGGATGCAAGGAACCGGGCTGGCTCCGAGAGCGCTCCTGCAGCGGCAACTTTCGGTTTTCCTCCTCTTTCTTTCAATCCACGAGTAGGTAAGGGTCGTCTGCTTCCTGGTTTTGTCTTAAGCTTCTTCGCAGGAAAAGGGGTGGGGGGAGAAAGCGGCCAGAGATATTCAGCTTAATTCCCAAATTGCTGCAGAGGCTCCTCCGAGTCCAGTTAAAAGGCGCGGTCTGGAAATCCACGGGCGCGGCGATAATCCAGGGCCGGCGGTGCGCGGACCGGGTCGGGTCACTCGGCTCCAGGAACACCCTGGGCCCTTAGTCTCTCCTGTGCCACCGCAGAAATACGTGTCGTTCCGATTCGTGTCAGCCCCCGGCCAGTGCCATCCAAGTAAACACGCGCGGAGCTGAGGCGGGTCGTGGGAGGTGGCTCTGCACGCGGCGGCGGGTGCTCCGCAGCGATCCGCCCTGCCGCCGGGTCCAGCGGGTGCGCGCCGAGGGTCTGGCTCTCGCCGGCGCCGCGCCCTTATATTCCGCCGGCCGCCCGCATGGCTAATGAGATGCAAATGAGCAGCCCCCCAATCTGGCGAGAGCTGTCACAAAGGAGCCACTTTTCCAAACCCTCCGCTCAATGGATCGCCAAATGGTCAGTGAGCTGTAAAATGTGCAACCCTCCTCCCCGCCCCCACTCCTCCCCGCCCCCGGCCCTCCCCCAGCGCCCGCCCCCAGCCCCCCCTTCCTCCCTCTCAACACAAAACGCACTCATTTACATTCCTGCAAAATGTTCACCGCAAGAATCCCCTCTGCTCCCGACGCTGGTGCCACCCCCCCTCTGCTCCCTCCCAGGCCACAGGCTCGCGGAGGCCCACTGGGACACGCGGGCGGCGCGGCGCCTCCCGCCCGCGGAGCGCAGCCGGACTTGTGCGCTGGACGCGGTCGGGGAGACTGTCCCGGCCGCGGCGCCCGCCCACCGTCTTCTCGCGTCCGTGTCCCGGGGCTTCGGGAGCTGCAGGGGGCGAAGTTAGAGGCCCGGGTCCAGTGAGCCGCCTTCTGCCCGGCAGCCTCTTCCTAAAGAGTCTGCGGGGCCGGGGGCCGATGGGATCCGGGCAGGCGCGAGCAGTGGGCAGGGTGGCGGGAGCGCAGCGGCAGTTTCGGGAAGTTTGGGAAGGTCTGACACCGACCCACCCCCGGAGAGGACGGCGACTCTGCGTCTAGGAACGCAGAGCGCGCGCGCAGGGCGGGGCCGGGGGCCGGGGGCCGGCTCGGCGCCCTCGGGAACCCGGGTGTCCCCGCTGCCGCTGGGGGTGGGGGCGGGGGGCGGGGTCCGGGTAGCGTGTCCCCCCACCCCGGAGATCCTGACGCCTTTAACTACTGCCTCCTCCCGTCCCGGGCGATTCTCGGCTACCGCCACCTTTCCTGGGTCTCTGGCCCCTCTCTCCTGGGTATTCCCCCTCGGCCTCCCTCCGCTTGGTAAAAAGTGAGTTTGGTGTGCGTCGCTCGCGTGGCTGTCATTAAGGCCGCCTGTTATTGTGCGAGGCTGATCAGTGGCTCTTTGTGCGCTCAGCTGTATGGTAATACAGACCGCACCTGCTCCGGCACAACGCCGAGAGAAAGAGCCCCCTCCGCGCGCCGCGGCCTCTGCGACAATGTCCGGCACATGTTCCAAGGACCTGCACCCGGACCCCCAGCCGCAACCTTTACACGACCATCACCTTATTAGGTTTTTACGCGTCCGTCAGAGCTAGAACTTTTGTCTTCATTTTTTAAAAAGGAAATGAGTTTATTGGGAGGATCGGGAACACACGTATCACACAATGAATTATCTAAATTGCTCTCATGCTTGCGGGCGCGAGGCGGAGTTAAGGCACAGACTCCTGCTCTAGCACCCAGCTCCGTACACACACACACACACACACACACACACACACACACACACACCCTACGGTGGCTTTATCCGCACGGAAGGTGTCAATGTTGGAGTAGGTGTCACTTGGGTGGCTGCACAGCCCGCTGGTCACAGTGGCCTCACTGTAGGTGCTATGTCCCACTTGTCGGTGGGAACAGGCACCATCCTGGCAAAACGGGGCTTTCATTGCAGCAGATGTCAGATCACAAAGTGTCACATAATGCACAGGGAGAGGGAAAATCCTAAATGCAAGTAAAACTGCTGCAAACAGCAACCTAGAAACCACGTGGTGACATCGTCCCCCGCGGTCCTTCCAGCTGTTAGCCGGAGCCCTGATGCTCAGATCCCCAATCCCCCTAAAGTTTCGGGACCTACAGATACAGCACTCCAGG
Organism: Rhinolophus sinicus; assembly: GCF_057876585.1. Classification (NCBI taxonomy): domain Eukaryota; kingdom Metazoa; phylum Chordata; class Mammalia; order Chiroptera; family Rhinolophidae; genus Rhinolophus; species Rhinolophus sinicus. The sequence continues at coordinate 197,284 of NC_142502.1, read as the reverse complement.
TCCCGCTCCACCCCACCTCCAACCCCCACACTGCCACCCCTGCTGCCTCATAGAGAAGCAAAGATTTAATCGGAAGTACCTTGCATTGAGGTTTCAGGCTGAGGTGAGAAAGGCAGGCTTGGACCCCACCAGGACCCCTGCTGTTTGCTTGGGAACAAATGGAGGGTTCAGAAGCTGCTGGCCCCCAGGACAGAGAGGTCCCAGCCTGGCCGCCCGTTGGGGACTTGGTGAGGACACTGCATTACCCTGGCAGCCGTGAATCCTAATTTAATCTTGCCACCTAGTGTCAGCATCCTTTTTTCACTGCATCCATGTTTCCTCTGAAAGCCAGTTTCTGAGAACTCTGCTCTCTACAGCAAGGAAACTAGGGTGTGTGCGTGTGTGTGTGTGTGTGTGTGACCGGTGGGTGGGGGTGAGGCTTCCAGGAGCAGGGAGATGGAGAGGAGGAAAGGAATGTGAGTGTTAAGATCCTCTTTGCCTCTGACACTGAGAGTAGAGTCAGTAAGAAATGAAATATCAGGAACCTTTTAATTAGAAAATGGAAGTGGAAAACGGGCTCATTTGAATGCCTGTTTAGAAAACTAGAAATAAAAAAGTTCCATGCGCAAGGGCTTAAACCTGGGGGGCGGAGGGACTTGCCTCAAATCTTTAACAAACCCCCCTCAGTATCAAGTATTTGTTAAATTGACATGGCACAGATTTCTCGATTACAGCGGCACAGTGGAACTGAAAGGCATCGTAAAATCCATCAGAATCCTGCCCAAAGCGCTCATTCTTTTCCCACTTAATTTATGCCACGCGATTCTGTATTGGGGAAGTCAAGCAGAACGCGCCTTTCTCCTCCCTCCTCCTCTCGTCCTCTCCTCCTTCTCCTCCTGCTCCTCGCCTCCTCTCCTGCTCCTGCTGCCCCCACCCCCTCCCTGTCTCCCACTCCACGGAGGTTCCTCTCCCCCTCTCCCTTTCAAAGCTGAGCTAAGGGGAGACTGTTTAACTTCAGTGTTTCTATAGGAGCCTGTTGTAGTTTAACTCCTGCACACCAGTAGCCGAGATGAACAAAGGAGAGACTCGAGGTCCAACTATTCACCCTTTCTTTGCACTTTAATTTTCATTGATTGAGAAGACAAGGGGAGCCCTTAGGGATTCAGGCTGAAGGGGGATGACACGCCTTTAGACGCCATCAGCCCCCTAGCCAGCCATCTGCTCCGAACCAAATGGCGTTTTTTCACTCCCGAACTGCATGTCTCTATACTCCCGCAACTCAGCGCTCCAAACCCCTTGAATGCAGGAGGGAGCTGAAGCCACAGGATGCTGAACAGACGGCCCTGTGCTGGCCCCCCCAATACCCCTCCCCACACACCATAAATCCTCACCTTGTTCATTAGGCAAAAGCAGGAAACTTTCTTTTAAATACTTTTTGATGTCTCCTCAAATTCACTGTACAAAGTGAGGCTCATTAGGGCTGAGAAGGTACCCAATACATCAGGCCCAGGAGTGCAGAGGGGCTGAGGGAGTCGGTGCCTGGTGGCGGTTTGTTGCTGCCTGGTATGCACAGCTCACAGCCAAATTCCCACAGTGGCGAGGGCAGGCTCGGGGCCACCGCACAACCACAGCTGGGTTCTGTGTGCTAGACACCCTGAGACGTTACCAACCATGTTGTTAGGCCACGTTATCGAGTCAAATGTGCCCATCCTCAGCAGTGTGAGCCTGCGACTGTGGTCCCCAAGTCCTGTGTCAACCCCCTTCGCCCAAAGCAAGGTCGTTCTCAAGGTGTGTGTGTGGTGCTGGCTGTGGGTGGGGGCGGAGGGTCTGGGCAGATTGCAATAAACAATGCCCAGAATAGGCTTCCGACTCTAAGCCAGCCACAGGTTCAGTTTTCTGTGTAAACAAGTCTGGAGACTTGAGTGGGGTTTGTGTTTTCATAGACCAACTGAATACTGTATACCCAACAGAGAGGTTCTCTTATTCCCAAGAAGAATTAGGGTCCTTGTTCAGAACAACAAAATAAAAAACTTCCAGGCAGCAAATCTGGTGTTGATCAAACATGCCAGCTTACTTGAAAAAAAGGCAGAGGAGGAGGAGGAGGGGGCCCTGGAGCTGATTAATTAGTATGAGCGTCACATCTCCCACCAACACACCCTCCTGCCTGTCCTCCATCAGCCACCGTTTTGGAATCTTAAAGCGGTTAACAGAGCGGAGGAATTGACGTGCTTGCTGTGAACGTAGGAAGCCAGACTCCAAGGGTGAAACGCGACGTATCTGCGATATACACATTACGGATATTTCTTTACTTCTTAAGAACCAAGACAAACGGACATTTACAAGACACACTGACCCAAAGGTATATACAGATGTGCTTGCATTTGAGCTAGGTCTGCCTCTCTGGTTGAACAAGCATTCCGTCCGGAGTCCTCCGTACATCCACAGCCGGAAGAGAAGAGGGCGGATCCGGCTTATATCTAGATACTGGGGGCTTCCCTCTGCGGGGCGCCCTCGCCCTCCCGACGGCAGCCCCACCGCGACCCCGGCCCAGCAGGTTCTAGTGAGCGGAGGGTGTGGTGACAGGAGGACAGAAACCCCGGAGAGAAGCAGTGGGCTCTGACAGCTTCTCCTAAGCCTTCCCCCCCTAACCGCACGCCGGCCGCTGGAGACCCCGTGAGTGGATGGTGGCCCGATTTCCCTGTGGGGCAGGGTCATGGCGTGTCCCATAACCTCTCGTTTTTTTCAAGGAACCAGCAGCGGTGGCAAGGGAAGGATGGAATGCCCCAACCCCATGTGGTTTATTTTGTTGTTTGCGATGCGGTACATTTGTGTCACCGCCACCTATGCGGGTGCGCGGAGTGGGAGGTGAAGGGCGCAGGTCTGCGGAACGTTGCAAAGGCATGTGCGGATTTGCATGAGAAAGGGCGGGTCGCGTGGCTCCGGCGCGGCCGGGGCAGAGGACGGCTCGGCCCCTCCTCCCGCGCCCCCACTGCTCCCTGCCCCCTACTCCTCCAGTACCTCCCCTCCCCCCGCCTCCTCCACGGCGGCCGCCGCTCCCCAAACCGCGGATCATCTGCTCGGGGCTGCGCGCCCATCTCCATGACAAAGCGCGTGTTTACCTGGCCCCGGCCCCGGCGGGCGCGCCTTTGTCCCGGATCAGATGACCGCGCAGCTGCTCCGCTGCGCGCTCCCCCCCCCCCCCAGCGGCCCCTCGGACCTTTCCAGGATAGAACGTGCCGAGCTCGGCAGGGGGCACTAGGTAGAGGCTGCTGCCGACCCAACCTTGGGCAGCGGCGCTCCGGAGGGCTTCCTGGAGGCGGTGGTGACGCTTGCTCTGAGGGGCGTCTGTGTGATGCCGGGGAGGGCCAGGTCGTCGGGGAGGTGCGGCAGATCACCCCTCGCCTCTAGGGGCCTCCGGGGGGTCGCATGCCCACGCACCCCTGAGGCTGGGGAGGGGATCCAGAGTCAGCACTGTGGGCACCCGAGGGGCGGGTGCACGTACTGTCCGCGGGTGGGCGGCGGAGCCTTTGTTCACTGGCAAGGGGCGCGCCCCTGGAGCCCCAGGCCCCCGTTTAGGGACGCACGGCGGGGTCATCTGCATCAGTGTTCGGACCTTGAAATCTCAGGCCTGTGACTTTGTACGACAATGGAGGAGGAAGAGAAAGGGTGTGGAAGGGCGACGCGCGGCAGGCCTTCCCCGAGGCCTCGCTGGCCGGGATGCGCCCCACCCGGGAGGTCGCGGGCACCTGTCGCCCAGTCCCCGAGCGGCCGGTCAATCTCCCGGCCGGCCCCCCAGGCTCTGAAACGCAGTCACCCCGGAGACGCCGCGCCCCTGGCCCTAACCCGGTGCGCGGTGCTTGGACCCCGCCCTCCCCGCGGAGTGTCCCTGCTGGACCCCAGGAGCCCCGGGTGAGGCGGAGCTTTCTACGACGCTGTCCTTTCCTGGCCTCCCCACCTCCTCTTTTCTGTGAGCATCTGCCCGGGGAAGAACAGATGTGGGCACCTGCGGTGACAGGCTGCATATGTTCCATCCTATTCACAGGCATTCAGACGCGGCCACAATGGGCGGCCTTTGTGCGCGCACTCACTAAATAGATTAATCTGCGCTCCCCAGAGCACCGGGCTGTTTAATTTTTCACGAGCAATAACATCTGATCTAATCCTCAAATCGGCTCCCCAAAGCCTGCCCTCCCGCCCTCCTTTTTTTCTCTTTCTCCCCACCCCCTCTCCCGAAAAACGTGTGAAGCTATTCAACCTTCCACCTGTTGCCTGCTGAACTGGGCGTGGGTTCTTGCAGCATCTGATGTGGGTTGGGGCTGGGGGTGGGGTGGGTGGGTGGAGGCGACTGTGGGGGCCGCGGTTGGGCCACATGGGCAGAGCTGGGCATGTTTATCAGCAAAGTAAACACAAAGTGGGAGTGCGGCTCCCCAAATGTTGTGCAAACAAAAAACGATAATTATTAAACAGCTTCCAGAGCAGCCCAGCACACCCATCCCTTCTGTGTAAGCACCTTCAAAAATGTCCATAAAGTTCCCATTTATCTTTTTGTTTATTAAACTCTAGTGGTTTTTATAAACACTGGTCAATAGGCCACACAGCCAAAAGGTAACATAAATCTTAGATGTAAGACTTAGATTTTTTAAGCAATTTTGTTGCATGACTCTTTCATCTTAGCATCCCTTAGTCTGTTTTGATTTGTTTTCAGCCACAATGAGTTCTTTAGTGCCATTGTGGGTGTCACAATGCAGACGGACATCAGGCTGTGAATGAAGACAGAGGCAGTTTAAACAAACCCAGCTCTTTCTTCCCTTTGCGTCCATTGTAATATGAATGGGCCTTCTGCGTTTGGCTGCTAGGAGACGGGGCTTTGCAAAGCCCTGCTCCAGTAAATGGGCTGGAGAGAAAGGGACCCCAATAAACAGCCTAAGTATTGGAGAAAAACAGAGGGCACAAATTTAGGCAAATGGTTTTCACCTTCGGCTCAACATAATTTCTTCATCTCAAAATGTAAGACCTACCTTCTAACGCTGCTGCATTCCTTGCTGTTCAACAGTTTCCTTCTTGTCATTTTAACTCTTACTCCCTGCCCTCCGCCACCTCCCAGGGAACAGAATAGGGACAGCACTGGCTTACCATCAAAATTTGTTTTCAAAATGCTATTAATATTTTCTTTAAGGAAAATTGGAGCAGGGCAGGGGCTGTTTGTCATTCACTACGTACGGAGAGTTGTAAAGTGCTTTCAAAATGGACACACTGGGCTGTTGCCAGGTAAGTGGGGGTGTACTTGGTGAGTCTGGATTTTTCAGGAACGATCACAAGCTATGAATTGTTTCAGTGGCACTTGGAACTGTTCCCGTTAACGTTGGTAGGTTAACTGAGGCAAGAAATGTAGCTGTTTTCAGGTTCTTAAGGACCCAGCGATAGTGTTTCTCAGTGGCTAGAACTAAGTCACAGGCCAGTGCTGAACCAACCACAGCCCAGCAAGCCCAGATCTCCTTCTGGAGATCATCCTTCACAACTGGGGCTAGCGTGGGTTCCAGCTGCCCCAAGCGCGTGGCGGCGAGAAGGCCCCTTCATATACTGGTTTGTTCATCCACTCACTGGTCATAGGGGCTGGAGGTCCAACATGAAATTAGAGCTGCTTTTGTAACCACAGAACCAGCTCAAACCAGTCCTATCCTGTTTCTAACAAGACCCGGAAACAAAGTCCACCCCACCTACAAATGTCACTCATGAGTGACACCTGGGAGCCCTTAACTGCTCCCCCCGCAGAACCAAAGGACCAGGATGTGACCAGGACCTGACCTGCAGAACCCTTTCTGAAGCAAAGGGCCATTGCCTAGAAGGACCCGGTGCTGAAACCCCTTAAAATCCCGCTGAACCCTGGGCTAGTGAGAGGGACCCAAGCCCTGCCTCCTGTCTCATGCCAATGGACCCCCAAATAAAAGCTTTTTTCTCAAAAGCCGATGTCCTGGTATGGGCAGTGAGCCCTTGCTCTAACACTTTCTGCCACTATGTAAATTATACAATGAGTAAAGAAGTCTTACCTGCTCTTTTATTTTCAGAAAGAGTTTGTGTGGGATTAATGTCTTCCTTAAATGCTTGAGAGAATTCATCAGTGTGTCCAACTGTGTCTGGACTTTCCTTTGTTGGAAGGTGTTTACTTGCAAATTTAATATAATAAATAAATATAGGAATACTCAGATGTTTGAGTTTTTCTTTGGTCAGGTTTGGTTATTTGTATGGCTCAAGGAATTTCTGCATCTCATCTAAAGTTGTTCAAATAGTCTCCTTTTAACCTTCGGTTTAAGTAAAACTGTGATACCCTCTTCCATCATTAGTAAGGGTAATCTGTGTCTTCTCTCTTTTTCTTGTGGTCAGTATCAGTTTTATTGATTTTGTCAAAGAACCAGCCTTTTGTTTCATTGGTTTTTCTCTGCTAATCTAGGCAGAAAATCAGGGCAGTCATTGGGTTTATCTCATTGTTCCCCTTCTTTCAAGGTTCTCCATCTTTCACTTCTTGTTGTCTCCTGTCTGAAAATAGTAAAACCATATATTTTTATTTAGTTTTCTAGTTGTTTAGAGTGGAAGGACGAGTTTTGTAGGAATTATTCCCTCATGGACGGAAGCTGAAACAGACTTTCAGCTGCAAGTAACAGAAAACCCTAATTCAATACTCTTAACTGTAAAGAAATTCAGTTCAGCCTTTAAATAAAATAATGAAAATATACCGTCTTCTAGAACCCATGGAATTAGGAGGTGGAGTGGTGTTACTTTTTGGCTCCACCACCCGCCAAGGCACAAGGTGCCCTCCCTCTCTCTGCTCTTCCATGCTTGGCTGGGGTCTTCAGCCATGGGTTAGCCCCCTTGCCCGGCTGCCTGACTCCTGCAGGGCCCCACGGCACAGACAGACATAGGATGGTGAGGAGAGGAAGAGGGACGTTTTCTTTCTATGTGACGCCTTTAATCAGCAGTTAAAACACTTCAGGAATATTAAATGTGAATCAAACATGTACAAGTCAGTATGTTTATATGGTTGTGGCTTTTTTCTTTCCCAAGTTTTGGATGGTGAACTATTATTATTCAAGTAAAATCTAGGGCCCATGTGGTCACAGCATTCAAAGAAATTCGGTCCAGCATTCAAATAAAATTAAAACTGATTCCAAACAAACCTTGAAGGCTACTTAAAGGATCAGTTTGTTACCAAGAAAACTGTCCCAATGGCTGTCCTTTCCCAGAACTCATTTCACACTTCATGTTTCTGTTCTCTCACAGTAGAGGTGAAGTCTTCTCTTTAACAGTTTACTCTCCCTTAATTCCCAACTTCTCCCTACTTTCAACCTAGTTTTTCTTTTCTTCCTTTCTTACCTTCCCTATTTTTCCCTTTTATGTAAATTCTCCATCTCGTTTTTTTAGGTTTTCCCCAAACCGATACATCTGATGTGCACTGTAGGGCACGGGCAGGTCTGTGCGTGGTGCAGGAGGAGGCAGGGCAAGGGCCGGGAGCAAGCACACGTAGTTTTTATTTTCTGCTCCTGTTACACTGACTTCTACGTACAACTTGTCTTTTCGTCTCCCAGGAAAGAGATGTGGAAGTAATCTTTGGTTTCTCCTTTCCTTCATTGTAGTGTATTGTAGCCATAAAAAAATTTTAAAAGCCTTTAGGGTTTAGACAGATTTGGGTTTCAGTAACAATTGTGCCACGTACACCACTTGTACAAGTTACTTAACCAGTTTTTAAAACTTAAATTTAAAATTTTCGCTTTTATTAAGTAGTGTACTTACAGATTTTAAAATTCAAATAGTATTTCTGGATTTATAACAAAAAAATGTCAATTTCACATACCACACATCCCCACTCACACGCCCTTCCTCTCTGTTTCACTTAGTGTCTAATGCTTTGTCTTTCTTTTTCAGGTGTGTATCTTGTCTGTGGGCTTCCTCACTCTAGAAGATGAGGATTTAACTCTGCCACCTGATTTCATAGACACTGGAGGGGTCAAAGGAAAATAACTTTCCTCCCACCCTTGAGTTCTTCCTGCTAATAATCTAATTAACACGAGCCAGATTAACAGGAGAAAATGCCCAAAGTTTATTATGATGTACGCGCGGGGGTGCCATGAGACCTGACATGGCGCATTGGCAAGTTGAGGTTCATATGCCATTTTGGACAAAGGAGAAGTAGGCAGCAGTCTGGGATTTCAAAGACAAAGCAGAGGAGAAAGAGCAAACACGTGGTAAACAAATTCTTGCTGGGCCACCCAGAAACAATGGGGCACAGAGGGGAGTTCAGCAGGCAGGCTCTGCTAGCTTCCTCCCTGTCTGCCACATCCAGTAGGTATTATGCTGCTAAGGTGATGGTCTCTCCTTTAAGCAGGTTTTTCTATCTGAATTCCTTTTAAGCAGGTCAAGGGGGAGGGTCAAAGGTGCTTTGTGAGTATTTTTTGTCTTAATAACCAGCTTAAAATCAATATCCCCAAAAGCATATTTTGGACAAAATTTGGTCCCGCTCAACATGTTTATAAACACATTTAAGATCATCTCCCAGTTTCCAAAAATAGTAACGGCATCCTTTTAGAATAAATTACCATTCACTGTTTACCTTATTAAAATTATGTAATCCTAATTATTCATAGCTGAGGCACATGCTCTGATTACATTCTGTTTTTTGTACAACGTTTTGTCTTTCCTGGATTCAACAATGGCCTAATTTATTTGCTTAATGACTTTCCTATGTGTCTATTACTTAGTCACCAAACTGCAGATCTTTTAAAATATTCAAACCCATCAGCTATTTGATGTGTAACTCTTGTTGCTGCAGACATGTATCCAGGGATCTCCTGCTCCAATCTAGGTGGTCTCTAGCTTTTGTCCTGGGACACCCCTCTTCTTTCTTACTTGGAGTCCTGCTCTCTAGGTCCCAAATATTCCTTTCTTGACTTCTTAATTTTGGAGAATATCCTCCAGTGTGTTTCTGAAATAATGTACTTGGTAGATAATATTTTTGAGCTGCATATCTGAACATATCTTTACCCTCACACTTAACTAATATTTTGATTGAGAGTAGAATTCCATGTTAAAATTATTTTCTTCAGAATTTTGAAGTTAGTGCTCTATGAATCTCAGCTTCCTGAGATTCTATTGAGAATTTCCATGTTGTTCTAATGTGATCCTTAAATGTGACCCTTTTATTTTTTCTGATGGAAACTTTTTAAGATTTTTTTTCTTTATCCCTGAAATTTTGTGATAATGTGCCTTGGCATGCCGAGCACTTGCTGTGCCCTTTTAATATGAGAACATGTCTTTTAGATCTAGGAAGTTTTCTTGAATTATTTCTTGTGTAATGTCCTCCTTTTCATTTTCTGTTCTTTCCTGTAAATTCCTATTTTTCAGATGTCAAACTTCTTAATCTTCTAATCGTCTTATGTTTTCTCTTTCTCCATCTTGTTCTGTTATCTGAGTTACCAAATTTATCTTCTGTTATCAATTTTTAAATTGAAGTTATTGCTTTCTGAATTTTCAAGAGCTTTCTTATTTTCTGAATTTTTTTTATATACCTTTCTCTTATGGGTGTAATATTATATTTAGAGACTGTAAATAATAAAGTTTTTTAGAACTGTTTTTCCCTCCTACTTCCTGTTGTTTTCCCTTTTTTTCTGCCTGCCTTCTTCAAATGTCTGTTGATCCTTGGTCATCTGTGTATATTTAGGAGAGAGGCAGAAATGCTTCTTGGAAGCTCTGTGGGATGGATGAGGACTGCCAAGTGGTAGGACTCACATTAAGGCAATTAGAAGGGTTTTGGGCAGCCGCCTCACTCCGCCTCCACTACTGTCTGTCAGTGTGAACCTCCCTCCTACTCCGGAAGTCCCAGGGTCCGCCCTACACCACCTTTGTTCCTACTTCCATCTCTTTGCTAGGCTTGCTTTCTGGAAGCCCTACCTTTTCTGATCCTGTCTCAGATCCCACCCTTCCTTCCGAGCTCATCTGGCACATTACTTGCTTACCGCCTTCTTCGTTCGCACATTATAAGCCTTACCCTGTGCTTTGCTTGTTTTCTCAATTTAATGTCTGGTTCCCCAATCACAACGTGAGCTAAAACTAGAGACCATTTCACACACTTCTTGCTGTAACCCTACGGCACCCAGCCAGTAATAGGTGCTCAGCACTGTTGATTTCACTTAGGAAAAAATATCAACAGGAAATGAAAGCCTTCTGTGTGAAATGGAGAGATTACTTCCCAAACTGTTTAATACATATGGTGTCACTCTTCAATTTGGTAATTCTTTTTGAGTGTTTGATCTGTCATCTGCTTTGCAAGAGACTCTGAAAGGAGCAATATTTGATCATTTTACTTCCCTGACCAAAGTCTCTTGCTCTCTGGGGCTTACAGCGGTCCTGAGGTAGGTTGTGTAAAGATGGGTTTGGGGATGCATCTTAAATAGCTTGGTACTATTAATAATTGAAGTTTGTCAATAATTTACTTAAAAAATAAATTAGATTGGTTTTCTCTTGGCTACTAAAATGCTCTCTTGGTTGTACAGAGCAGATAAGGCGTTGCAGATAAGAGGAATGGGGATTGAGATGGCTGCCTTGTCTCCGGGCTCAAAGGAGCATGTCCTGAATGTGAATTTCACTCATCTTAAAGCAACTTCAGAAATATGGTCGCGATGGTGGCTTCGACTCCAAACTCCTTCGATAAGCCAGAGACCCAGCACGATCAGGCGATGCTGTTCAGCCAGTTTTATCGGCCTCTGCTCCCTCGTGTATACACCCAGTCACTGAAGCTCCTCCAAGGCATCTTGCTTCCTCGCTGGAACTCGGACACCCCACTGCAGAGCACGCCCGCCCCTTAGAAAACGTGGTCTCCAGAGGAATTATGACCTGCTCACGTTGGCTCCTAACCAACGGCTCCTACGGGCGAAGCGCTCCGCTCTACCCTCGGAAGCGTATCGGGGAAGCACCGTGACCTTCCAGCTTTACGGAAGAGGAAGCCCAGGGGCAGAGGTTAAACAACTTGCCCAAGGTCACACGGCCGGCGAGCGCACCCCCCGCTCGGTGCTCCCAGCGCCCGGCCACGCCCCCCGCGGACGTGGGCTCGGACGCACTGAGAGCCCTTCAGCTGGCCAGGGGCTGAGGAGGCTGGACACTCAGTGCTTGCGCAGAACCGCGGCATCAGGGGTCCCCACCTGCCCACCAATTCATCCGGCAGCGCAGGCCCCGCAGCGAACGGTGGAAGGGGCGGCGCCCCACCAGCGCGTGCTGGAAGCTGGGACGGCTTGACGCCGACCTCCGCTGCACCGCGCGGTTTCCCAGGCAACGGGCGCCGCGCCTGCGCAACTCGCTCCTCGGCGCCTGCGCGGCTCGACGCTACCCCAGCGCCTGCGTGTCTCGCTCCTCCTCCCGCAGGGCTGTGCGTCGAACGGAAGCTCCCCCAGCGGAAGCGGAAGTGCGCCGGTGGCTACGGCGGGGCCGAGGGAGGTGCGGGCGCTCCTCCGGCTGTGCTGGCGCATCTCTAGGTAGGGCCGGGCCTGCGGAGTCGGCGCCGTCCGGGTGCCTCTCTCGGCGCGTCGGCCTTGGCTCCGCTGGCTGCGCTCGCGGTTTTGCGCCGTCTCGGCCGCCCCGGCCGTGAGCCCTGTGGGGGGTCTCCGGGGCCCGGGTGCGAGCCCCTGCGGCCCTGCCCGCCCTCAGCGCCGCAGTCATGCTCCTGGGCGTGGGACTCGCCCCTCCCCGCCTTTCCGCTCCCGGGCCTGTCGGTCCTGTCAGCTCCCGACCCCGCTCTGTGCTCCCTGCCCTCTACTCGGCGTCGTCCTCCCTTGACATGTTTGCGGGCTCGGGTCAGCTCGGTTGCCCTCCGCTGCCCGGCTCTTCCGTTCATCACCCAGAGAGGCGGCCGTTGACCTCTGCACTTGGCGTGTCAGAACTGTGCCGTTGCCCCCGGTCACCTCCGGCTGTCGTGCACGCAGCCCCGCGCCCAGCAAGTGCTAGGGCCTCGGAGAGAAAGAGGAAAGGGTGGGCTCGCTGCCGGCAACGAGCTCCGACAGTGACAGTGGGGTGACGGGTATCTGGGGGGTGCCTTGTCCAAGACGGCCAGGGAGGGGCCAGGGAGTTTCTGTGCAGGAGGGGGTTTGAGCAGAGTTTGGGAGGGAAACGGGCTAGAGGCCTTTCGTTTCTGCAGAGAGAACAGTGCTCAGATGGGAGATTAGAGCCTCTGGCATATTCGGGGAAAGATGGGGCATGGCAGGAAGCTACAGAGAGTGCGGAAGGAGGGAAACTTGGAAGTGGCAGTGGAGAGAGTGGAGGTGAGTGTGATGGGAAGCAGTGGAGTGCAGGCATCCCTGTAGCCTCCGTGTTTGGTGCTGCAGCGTCTGAGCAGGTGGTCACACCCAGAGAAGCGCACAGGGGAGCAAGTCTGGAGGGCAGGCCCCTCACTGCTCATCCCCTGAATGTAGTAAGTTGTTTGCAGCAGTGCCTGGTGTCCCCTTTCGTTTTGTCCTCTGCCTGTTGTGAATCACAGCTTTCCGGCTACGTGTGCTCTCTGGCCTGCCCTGTCTGCAGCTGGCTGGTGGGAGGTGGCCACAGCCTTCTCACATCTTCTCTGTTTTGATTCCCCCCACCCCCCCCACCCCATCTCCGCCATCTCAGCTCCGCCATAGTGGAAACGTTTCCTCTGACCTTGCCACTCCTTTTGTCGTTCTGCTTTCCTTACCAGTTGTGTCCATGAAAAGCACTGACAATACTGTCACCACTTGGTCATACTGTCCCATAGCTGTGTCAGGTCCCTCAGTGGTAATCTCTTCTTGACCACGTCACTTCCCAGTTTCTTGGTGTAATTTCTAACCATCTAACCTCCAGACATACGGAAGTCTCTTGCCTGCAAACCACTAACTGAGAAGACTGCAGTGGGTGACATCTGAGGACACGTGTGCTTTTTAGTATTCTCAGGTTCTACCCCACCCCTGAACCTGAGTTCTGGGTGTCATTTATGGGGCAGAATTACTGTAAAGCCGATGCAGTTCAGGCATCAGGTTCCTCACTTTCACGGGCCTCTTCCAAGTCCCTGGGAAGAACCTCAGTGGTCTTCTGTTTATAATTAGGTTTTTTTGTGTTTTTTTTAAAGAGGGACCTTGAATCATAAGTTTCAGGCTCTACACAACTTGGATTGCTACGGAATTGGCCATTTGTCATATCCTGCTGTTTTGGTTTTGTGTTCTTGTCCTTGAGACTCCTCCCTTCCCCACCTGGGACTCCTTGTGTGTGCTTGTTGCTGAGGCTGAGAGAGAAAATAGGAATGAATGGTGCTGTCGGATTCCTGCTGCAACCTGGTTTAGTTCGCTCTCCGGTTAGGGAGGGACATGGCAGAGACCTGCAGCTCAGCACAGGCACCTCTGCGACAATGCACGCCGTTATGTCACTGCTGGGGTGTCCCGTCCTTCAAGGAAAGGTCAATGGTCAGAAGGAAAGTCCTCTTAGTTGAGACCATAAAAGCAAGTGTTATCTCCGTGGAAACTAAGGTTATACACTGGAAATGCAGAGGAATTAATTGCCTTCTTTATTAGTTTGAAAATGAGGCAACCCTTATGCTATCAATTATTTCTATAGCACTTTTAACATGTATAAGTGACTGTTTTAACTTGCTTTTAGACATCTGTTTCTTTGAGAGGTGTGCTGTTGGAAAAGATTCAGAGATTTAAAATGTTACTTAAGGTTTAAATTATTTATATACATACAATAAGATATTTCTAAGAGATTTTATAAGTAGTTTAAAATCCACATAATTGAGAAGTAAGTCATTAGGTTATTTTTACGAATAAGGAAATTAATGATATACAAAGAGATTAAATGATTTGTCTTCAGTCGGACAGTAAATCAGGGCCATTGTGAGGCAAGAGACCCAGTTCCTGAGCACCCTTTTCTTTTAAACAAATATTACTCAGTAAGGAGGAATCCATTTAAGTCAGGGCTCACTACGGAGCTCTGACTATACCATGGGCCAAATTACATCCTTCAGCATATCTGTCTGGCTACACGCATCCACATAGGTATGCTGGGCTTTATAAACGTCAGTAGGCGTGCTGTCCCCATTAGTACTGTAGCCCAGTGAACTCAGTACGGATTTATGTAAGCTATTGTGAAGTCACTTAGAATAAAATCATTGCCAGCCATGGCAATGGGAAAGTCTTTTTGAACAGCAGAGTTTTCTGGGTAGTTTAATTTTGAGGTTTTGCTCATTAAGCACGCACATCTCCCATTTAGGATGAAATCTTTCCAAAATATATGATTTCCATGGCTTTCTTGATAGAATGTGCTGAGTGATGTAAACTTTCTGTAATCTCAATAAACGTTGTAAACATACTTTGCTACATTGTGATGTAAGCAGTGTCAGTGCTGTAGAAGCATAGACAGCTGTTTCCCTGTTATTTGTTTGGAGTTTTTATGTCTTTCAGCTTTTTTTGTTTATTTGTTTTCCTGTCCTTTCCGTAGGTTGGCTGTCAGCCATTTTTTCCACTGACAGGCAGTATGCCTGCCTCAAGGGCTCTTCCATACTTGCTCTGCTGTGGGCTTAGGGGTAGTTAGAACTGGATAGAGACTAGTCCATAGATGGTAAGTCAGAGCCTGAAGAAGTCTCCTGCGAGTAAATCGTTTTAGCTTTAACTCATGAGTTTCAAACTTTCTGTTGGATTCGTATCCTGAATTCTGGATAAATGAAGCAAACCTTTTTACAGGTGTGCACACATTTGCCTCCTTTGATCAGCGACAGTGTTTTCACATCATGCTTCACAGACCTAGAAGGGGTTTTGTCGCCCTGCATTGGGTGGGACAGGCCCAGGGCCCAGCGTTTTGCGTTGCTCCTTCAGTCCTGGGACTGGGGGAATCTCCAGGAAAGGTAATCTTTGGACTTAGTTCAGCATTGAGTGATCTGATCCCTCTGAAATGCAGCAGTGTCAGGTGGGCTGTGGCCCAGTGAAAGGAGCACAGGCTTTGGAGGGGGGAAGGTTCGGGTTCCAATCCCAGTGTTACTGTCACTGTTTGCCACTGTTTGCAGCCTCAGGCAGGTGGTTGAAGGCAGCACACCTGCTGGAGCGTGCCTTTTCCAGTGTTGTCTGAACAAAACTGATAAGGGGCTGTGGGACTAGAGGACCTGTTTCCTGTGTGCTTTCTGGTGAAAAAAGTAGTGGTGGTCTTTGCATAAAGTTCTGGAACAGAAAAACGTTTTAAAGTGTATAGTTTGATGTGTTTTGACATGCCATGTTTCCCCAAAAATAAGGCTGGGTCTTATATTAATTTTTGCTCCAAAAGACGCATTAGGGCTGATGTTCAGGGGATGTCATCCTGAAAAATCATGCTAGGGCTTATTTTCAGGGCAACACGGTATGTGTACACGCCCCCACATTCTCCTTTTTTGATGGCGCTGAGCCTTTGCCGCCGTCTTTAGAGATTCAGGTCTCGGACAGGACTTTGTTTTGTTCGCTGTTGTGCCCCCAACTGATGGCAGGAGGCCTGAAGCACTAGGTGAATATTTATGCAGCGGATGTGACAATGTACATCTCATGCCTTCCGTTCATTGGGATGGGGTGGGGCAGCAGAGGGTCGTCTGCCCTCCTTTGTCTTTTGCAGTAGGAAATGGGGTTCTTCCAGAACTGGAGGGGTGTTGGATAGTGGGCAGCCAGAAAACCGGCGTCCACGACAGCCCCTCGTGTATCTCGTCTTGCCTGCCTCCACACCTTCTCCACGACGTAGGCAGGGCAGTGTTTCTAAAATGCACGTTGTGAAACACCTCGAACGTCACTGGATTTCCCTTTGGATGAAGTGTAAACACGTGTGTGTGGTTTGCAAGCCCCTTTGCCGTCTGGCCCTGCCTATTGCAGCCTCATCTCCTCGCTCTTCCCTTAGAGCAGAGGTTCTAGCACACATAGGGTTTGGCTTTGTTACTTCAATTTTCCATGTTTGAGGAACACATTTATAATGTACATAAAGTTGCAGGTTAAACTATGTAATAGAACAGATACTTGAAGCATCTTAGAAACATCCATTTAATAATAAAAAAGACACTTTAGGGACTTTTAAAAAAATGCATCTCTTACTACTCTTGCTTCATGCCTCCCGCCCGGTCTCCCATTTCTACCTGACTTGCCTGCCTTTCTTGCCTTTTCATCGTCTCACTCGGACAGCTGTCGTGGATCCAGGATGTGGGCCGCGACTCCCGCTGAAGGGTCCCCACTCTCTCTGCCCTTCTCTGTCCTACTCTTCTGCCCTCGTGCTTGTTGCTTGCGGGATGTTTTCCTGCTGCAGTGTAAGCCGCTAGCGGGCAGGGCCCTGTCTGTGTTGTTCATCGCTTAGTGTCGCTGTGGTGACTGACGCGAAGCTGCTTACTGACTGAGTAGACCAAGTTTATGTTCACATAAAATTACCCTGGTATTGTTGAGGAGAAATGGATGTTAGAGTTACAGCTGTAGATGGGCAGACTATTGGACAAAAGTTACCAGGATGTGTTTTTACTTTGACTCCGCAGTTTCACGCCTCAGATTTATCCCAAGAAAACCATCCAAGATGTGATCAGAGATTTTTATACACAGATGTGATTCACATTCTTACTTCTTGGCATGCAGTATTGGAAATAGTCTAAGTACTCAACAGTAGGGTCAAATAATTCATTTTACACCCACATTGTGCGTCTGTTAAAATGACACCATACGAGGTTAACAATGATTTGGAAATATGTTCATAAAAAATTAATATACAAAATAGATCATAGAAAAGATCCCAATTTTTAAAACCAATAATAAAAAAGTATAAGTATGTACTCTAAGATATTTATTGTAGCCATTATTTTTGGAAGGTGAGATTATCAGTAGTTTTGTTCTTTGTTCTGTCTATGAATTTTCTGCAAAGAACATGGCTACCTTTTTAATCAGCAAAAAAATTTTATAAATAAATATATTCCCAATATTAAAGAGTGATCTAGCTTATGAAAATCCTTAGTAAACCCTTGCTAACATTTATATGGCTTTGTTTTAAATGTTTAGATAAATTAAGAATTTTGGCTGGTGCTGGGCAGATTTTACTAAACTTTAGGCAACTGATAAGTGTTATATGAATAAATTTATAATCTAAATGACATTGCATCACAGCAGTTTATAGAGTAGGTCTTAGGAAGCATTTTGCTGATAAGAAAGTAAGTTGCTCAGAGTTTCACTGCTAGAAAGTGGAGGTTAGAGTTTGAACTCAGCAGTTTTGTTCGAGAGATTTCCTTTTGTCGTCAGCCTGCCCAGCAGCTGCCCTTCTCCCAGCACACAGCTGGAAGAGGTGCTCCTGCCGTGTTGTGACTCTTGGTCATGGCCACACTGCCCTGCAGGCTCCTCCAGGCCATCCGGGTCTGGATTTCTAAACCCAGGCATATAAAGTACGTCGCAATAGCCACAGGCTTCATTAAAGAAGAAATTATTTTGAAACGTAGAACAGTGAGGAACACTTTATTCCAGACTGCTGCTGTGTGGAGCTAGAGGGGAGTCACCTCGAATGTCCAAAGACAGGATTTATGGCTACAGGCGGCGTGAGGGGCTGTGAGAATCAGGGTGGGGGCTGTGGGTTTTGATCAGATATCGAGGGGGGGATTCTCTGAACTGACCCAGCAGGACTGCTGACACTGGCCTCTGCGGGGACCAGCTGGCCCTGAGGTCGAGGCCTCGTGGAGAATAGGGCTCAGGAGCCTGGGTGGCGTTTGCTCCAGGACGGCGTCTCTGTCAGTGTTGGATGAGTCCTGCGTGCAGGTCTCTGAAGCATGGAGACACACCCAGGTGGGCCACCCTTAATTTACTGACTTACCTGGTTGTTCGCGCGTCTGTCACAACTCAGTAGACATGGAGCAAACACTGTGCTTTGTGCTGGCGTGTGACAGACCTTTGGGATTCTGTGTCTGGGGTCCCTGTGGATTTCTCTTGGGTGGGGTCAGGGGGAGAAAAGGAGAGGAGAGTGGCCTTCAGATACCAGCATCAGGGGACCTCACCGCAGGCCCTGGCGCCGCCAGCACTACCAGTGAAAGAACAGACAATTCCCTGAGACTTGGAAATGAAGTGCGGAACAGAAAGTGGGTCTGCGTGTTTTGTCCCTGTCGTCCTGGACCGTTGTTTAACAAATTCACCCAACATTATTCAACTTTCTAATAGGATGAGCCTCTCTCTTTTCTGTTCACTCCTGCTCAGAGCCCACACACTGCAATGTTACACGTTAATCCCTAGATTTTTGTCTTGTAGACAGAGCACTTCTGTCTGATGAGGATAAACCCAAAGGTATGGTTTTGTTGCTCCGTGGACATGGAGCTGCTTGTCTCTGACTGAGAAAACTGTACTGTGGTCAACTCCAGCTGGTCAAGCCCCTGACTCAGCGTCCCCAGGCTCCCTCGTCAGTGTGTGTGTGCAGGGGTGACGGCCTGCCACCCCTGGGGCGCTGGGTGTGTGCTAAGGTGGCCACACTGCTGGTCCTGCTGGCCCTGCAAACGCTGCCTCCATGGGAAGTGTCCCCTGGCTGTCTGCGTCCTTTGTCCTTGTGTCCACACTGACTGCACGTGGCGTCTCTGACCCGTCCTGTCAGTGACAGGTAGGGTTGATAGGTTTTTGCCAAGCGAGGCATACCGCTCGCTTCATTTCTCTGTCCATGCAGAGATTGTGAATAAAGGAGCTTCTGGACTTCTGTCCACTTCCTCGTGTACTGGTGACCCAATATGTTGGGATTTGTGTGGCTGTGAGTAGAAGGAAGCCCTTCCTAGGAGCGAGGCCGCCTCCAGCACAGCACCTCCCCTGTGTGCCTGCAGCCGCTCCTTCATGAAATGTCCTGCACTGACGCTGTTGCCAAACCAGCTTGTCAGCGGCTCGAGGTCCGGACAGGACTTCTTGTATGTGTCCTTTCCCCTCATCTGGTGTCTACAGACTCGTTGATTCCTGATTTCTCTGTACAGCTGCACTGTGATGCCTCCATTTATTCACTCATTCACAAATACTGGGCCCCTTGCATGCCACGCACTGCAGGTGTTGGGGTTATGGCAGTGACATCATCTGCTCTGGAGAGGCTCATTGATTGGAGGGATTCCCAGCCTGTGCTCGGGTACTAAGATTCCTAGCGAATGAGATAGAACTTTTCTTTCTTTCTAATGAAAATTTCCTTATAATTTGCAGGTAGAGTAGATGAAATTATATATGTATGTAATTATCTTAAAAAGTACCTAAAGATAGAGAATGAAAACCTCAGTATATGTTCTCAGCAATAAAGGGCTTAAAAACAAAGAAGTGTTTAAAAAGGTAGTATCCACAAAAATGATCTGTTTAAGCATTAGTTTTCCCACATGCTAACTGCAGTAAGGCAGGGGGAGCCTCCGCTGGGCATTTCGAGGAGCTGAACTACCTGAAGGTGTCCTCTAACGTCACAAGTGCCCAAATCTTTGCCTCTCAAACTTTGCTTTGTAAACGTCATAGACGAGAACATTGTAGGTGACATCCCTGAGGTAATTTGTGATTCAAAATGTGAGAAACTGGCTGTGTGGAAGACAGGAAAAACCAGTGTGTGTTTCGTTAAAATAATGAGCTTTTCACTCCTGGGTGAGGAAGGAGGGAAAACATTGGAATAAAATCAGGCAGAGTTGAGCCTGACTTCTTGTAAAATAGATGAGAGTGTTTTGAGAATCCCAGTGTTGTCACTTGCAGTTTTAATAGAAAAATGCTTGAAACAAAAGTCCCTTTTTGTTGGTGAGGGAAGGCAGCCAACCATATGTGACAGAGCTGCCAATGGGGCCTCATTGGGGGGCGGGGCTGGAGGCAGGTTCTGTTGCGCCCAGAGCACCCAGAGCCAGTGGGCGGCTCCCAGGGCGGCTGGGGCTTGCTGGGAACCCATGCTCAGCACCCAGCCTGGGGCCCAGTGAAAGGAGTGGAGTGTCCTCAGTGCGGAAACTGAGGCAGACGCCAAGTTTTAAGGCTTGCTTTTGCTTCGCTTATCAGCAAGCCTGCTTTTTTCAAAGTGTCAACCTAGAGAGAGGTTGTGAAGTCTGAGCCTTCTGACCCCCCCTTCTTTTGTTCTTAGCGCCCCCTTTCCAAACCTGTGCCTTCTTACCTACCATGTTGGAACATCCTGCGGAGAAGTACACGCAGCCGTCAGAGGCACAGGGTCTGTGCCCAGAGGTCCGAGCGGTAGGACCACCTCGTAGTGGCGATAATCATTTTATGAAGTCCGGTTTCTGCTTCAGAACTCACATCCCTTGGTAAATGTTCCCAAGAGAAATGCACCGCTAGTAATCCCGTGTTTCCCCGAAAATAAGACCAGCTCTCATATTAAGGTTTCCTCCAAAAGACACAGGGTTTATGTTCAGGGGATGTCATCCTGAAAAATCATGCTAGGGCTTCTTTTCCGATTAGGTCTTATTTTCAGGGGAACATGGTAGCTGTGCAGTGTTTGGGGTGTATGGATCTGTGCACTCTGTTAGGTTTAATAACTTAATAAGCAGGACTTCCCGAAATTTCAGCATAAACGTGCTGCATATGTCCACTCAATTTTTATATGGTTTTCATAATAATGGCTATTAAACAGATAACTTGAAATTGTGCTGATAGGGGCCACTGCCCATTAACAGGCAGTAAATTCTTAAGTGATAGATAACCCTGTGATGGTGCCTTTTCTCAATCTGGTAATTTATTTAGTTTCTTCATTTGTGAAATGCAGCTTGTAGATTTTTACCTGTCATGGCTGTTAGAAAGATGGCAGATCTTTTGTATCGAGCGCCCAGCGTGTGTGGGGGGAGCTCACTGCCGTTCGAGAGCTGTGACTGATGGCCTCTGCCCCTGAGGCATGGCTTGCTGCTCTCCGTCCTAAGCCTACGATGGACACACCATGTGTTCTTGTGTTGCTCTCTGAGTAATAAGGGTTTTTGTTTTGTTTTATCAAAGGACCCTAAGTCCTGACGACTCTTAAAGAAAACCAAAGTGAAAGGGATAAACCGTTAAAGTAATAGATGTCACTTGGGACTTTTGTGACCTTCGCGGGTGTTATTACGTACTCGAACAATGTCTGATGTCACCTCTATTATATACAAGGACAGCTCACTTATTGTGAAGTACTCTGCTTAGGTTTTTTCAAATTTCGAATTCTAGCTCTGTGAACCATGTTGTATGTTTTATATTTTAGAGTGGGCAGTTTTCCATTCAAAGTCAGTTATTCCCCACCTCAGATGTTACAAATACAAACGTTTGTCATTATGAATTTTCATGTACCATGCTATGTTTGATCCGAGGTTGGGGACCCGCACTGGCAGGGGGCCGACGTAAGGTACAGGTAGATTTCCAAGTGTGCGGCTGTTCGGTGCCCACGCTGTTCAAGGGTGCACCGTAGTTTTCTTTGTAATGCCTTTATTGGGGCGTGCTTGCCATACAGTAAAGTGCACATGGTTATAATGTACAGTTTAACAAGGTGTAGCTCGTGTTCACTGAGACCATCACCATAAGCAAGGTAATGAACAGACCCATCACCTCAGAAGTTTCCACTTTGTAAATCCCGCCCTCCCACCTGCTCACACCCAGGGCACCACTGACGTACTCTCTGTCACTACAAATGAGCTCAACTCACAGTGAACTAGAATCTTTATATCAATATAACCATACAGTGTGCGCTCTTTTTTGGTCTGGCTTCTTGCGCTCTTCAAAATTAGTTTGAGAAGCATCCAGGTTGCATGTACCAGTTTATGTTTTAGGCTTTCAAAATTAACTTCTAGTTGAGTTCCTACATGGGAAATATTACTTCTTTGAAAACTGTTCATCTGGTTTTGAAATTAGTTGAGAAATCTGTTGAATAATAGTCTTTGTGAAAATCTTAAAAGATGCTACACTGTGTTGTCCTTGTGAAAATTCAAAGTTCCTCATGCGTTTTCATTGAAAACGCTTTATACTCCCGACCAGCACATCGTGTTAACATGTCACGTTGGTGACCAGGGGTTTTTTGGAAATAGAGAATAAGTATTAAGTATTGTCTTGTGCTTGCTTTGTAAGGTGCCACATCTCTGCTGATAATGCCGTAATGACTACTCTATTTTCCTTTCCAGGTCCTTTCCAGGAGTGCAGTTATGGGGGTGAGAGGCTTACAGGGGTTTGTGGCGAGTACCTGCCCACAGGTATGCACCGTAGTCAATTTGAAAGAGCTGGCCGAGCGCCACCGGAGCAAGCACCCTGGCTGCATGCCCACCATCGTGGTGGACGCCATGTGCTGCCTCAGGTACTGGTACACTCCCGAGTCGTGGGTTTGTGGCGGCCAGTGGAGAGAGTACTTTGCTGCTTTGCGAGAATTTGTTAAAACCTTTGCAGCTGTTGGCATCAAGTTGATATTCTTCTTTGATGGCATGGTGGAGCAGGATAAGAGAGACGTGTGGGTGAAACGAAGACTCAAGAACAACAGGGAGATCGCCAAGGTTTTCCATTACATCAAGTCCCACAGGAAGCAGCCCGGCAGACACATGTTCTTCATCCCCTCGGGGCTGGCCATATTTACGCGGTTTGCTTTGAAGGCCTTGGGTCAGGACACTCTGTGTTCGTTACAGGAGGCCGACTATGAGGTAGCCTCCTATGGCCTCCAGAATAACTGTCTTGGGATTCTCGGAGAAGACACCGACTACTTAATTTATGATACCTGTCCCTACTTTTCAATTAGCGAGCTCTGTCTGGACAGTCTCGACACCGTCATGCTCTGTAGACAGAAGCTCTGTGAGAGTCTGGGCCTCGGCCTAGCAGACCTTCCTCTCTTGGCCTGCTTGCTTGGCAATGACATAGTCCCGGACGGCGTGTTTGAAAGCTTCCGGTACAAGTGCTTGTCTTCCTATACCTCTGTGAAGGAGAACTTGGACAAGAAAGGGAGCACTATCTCAGCTGTAGCACACCACATAGCTAAAGTTCTTCGCTTACACCAAGGTGAGAAAAAGCTAGAAGAGATGTTACCTTTGGGACCAAACAAAGCTCTTTTTTATAAAGGGGTGACATCGTATCTTTTGCCAGGACAGACATCTCCGTGGATTTTCCAAAAACCCAAAGGTATAGCAACTTTGCACAAGCAGGTGGTATCCATGAGTTCAGACCCTGAATCCAAGCAAGAAATTCCTGTGTGTACAGATCCTGACTCTAACCAAGAAAGTCCTATGTGTATAGACCCTGTATCCAACCAAGAAGTTCCTGTGTGTACAGACCCTGAAATTAAACAAGAAGACCCCATGAATATGGAGCCTGAAATCAAACAGCAAGTAACCATGGTTTCAGACACTGAAATCTTAAAGGTACGTAGACATGCCCACCAGAATCTAATATATTAGGGTTGAAAATGTACCCATCGAGGGACTGGAGTCAGTGCATCCTGCCTGCCTGCAGCGGTGAAGGCACTGTGGGGACACAGACCAGGGTTCCGGGAGTTTAGTTTCATGTGACAATCCGTGAAAACTCACATTATAAAGTATGTGTGACACTGTTACAGAAGAGAGCTCTGGGAATTTGAAGGAGAGTGATCACTGTGGGTTAAGGTGCAGACAGAAGTTCGCGGAGGAGTGGAACTGGGGCCAGACCTTAATGGGGGCCGACATTGACTTTGAACAGGCAGTGACTGGTGGTGGGGGCACGGCGGGCGCAGAGTGTGGGGTCTGTGTCACTTTGGGCACAGTGGTCAGACAGTGGACTGGAACATGGGATTTGAGGGAGGAAGTAGGGAGAAAAATTGGGAAAAGGTAGACTGCATCCAGATTGTGAAGACTATTAAATACCACACCAAGAATTTGGACTTAGTTCTGAAAGTAATGGAGAGGCCTTGAGGGGTTTTGACAGGAGGGCCATGGTTTAACCACTTCTGTGTGAGGTCCTGTGCTATGTGCTTTACATGTATTATGCCATTTAATCCTGGTGTAACAGGAAAGATACATGTCCACATCCCTCAACAAGTTCAAAAGCAAACTCATTACCCAGAAACCTGTTACTGTTCCTGGCATCGTGAGCGTCGCCGTCTTTCATCTAGTTATGTACATAAGTTACAAAGCTAGGAATTAGCTGTCCCATTTTACATAACCCATCTCTCCCAGTCTTGTTATGTTTACCTGTCGACTTCCCACTGCAGATTGAGCCGTCCTTTGTCTGGCCTGCACACTGTACCCTTGCAGTCAGTCTGTGACACATGCAGGAAGAAAGCCACATTTGCATTTCATTCTCTGAGGACCGAACACTAGTCTCTGTGGGGCCATGGCGCACCCTGACCTAGCCACTCCCACGTCTCTGCTTGCTCTGGAAAGCTGTCCTGCCCTTCTGCTAGTCTCTTCTGTCACAGCTGGGTAGTCACACCCTCAGAAGCCCCGAGGACCCACCCTGTCTGTGGTGCCTGCTGGTGAGTGTGCCTGACATTTGTAGCACATGCCCGTTGGGATTTCGTGTTTGATTAATGTCTCACTGCCAAACCCCTTGTGCCTGTCACACTGTCTGTGTCATAGTAGCTGCTCCTTGGATCCTGAGTGCATATTTGTTCCTTGTCTTGCAGCTGTAGATTTGCTCGTTCGTGACTTCTTCCTCCCTCTGTACAGCTGTAAGGAGTCTGCTACCCTGAAAAGCCCTTCACCTCTCTCTGTTACATGCGTTATAGCAGATAAGCTAATTTGTTACACAGAAAATTATCGTGAAAAGTTGAATGTGATACATGCATTAGAGCTATCAGTGGTAAAGTACTGAGGAGTTGAGGAAAATGTTTGACCTTGAAGTGTATTCTTATATGCTTCAGAGAGGAAAAAGTATGTGGGTTGGAAATTGGAGGAAGGATAGACTTGGAACTCCAAGTGTTGGCAGGTGGTAGGAAACAGGGAGTGCAGCCTGGGAGAAAGGTCGGGTAGTGACAAAGAATTACAGACGCCTGAGGAGATTCCATGCTCAGAGTTGGGAAAATCGAAAGGCGTGTGGAGATGGACAGAGAAGAGCTAAATCGGGACTTTCTTAAATATTTTTAGTTCCGTTATGTAGGTTGGCTGTAGGAATAGTGGGTGTAGAAATAGATGGACCAGGAGGAGATGACCATCCAGTAATGCATCCTTATGCAGATTCTGCAATTATCCTGTTGTCCTCACGTCACCTCCTCAGCCTCATGCAGCTCTGCTGCCAGATGCACTTATGTCCTTCTCACATGGGGACACAGGTGTGAAAGGTTAAGTCACACAGGAAGTACTTGGCAGACCCTGCAGTGTGAACCCAAGCCTTGACTGCACGTTTGACTCAGGCAGACCACACCCACCTTCCCTGTGGGTCTGGAAGCTCCTTGGCCCCCACAGGCCCAGACGGTGGGATTAGTAGTCAGAGAGCTGGAGCCAGACTGGAGGAACCTGTAAGGAGGGCTTCAGAGGTGGTGTCAAAGGTAGACCGCGAAGCCTGAAGGACAAGGTCGGGAAAGGCACACGGGCGCCCTGTGTCTGCAGATGGCCGTGCGCGGCAGCCAGCCCGGTGCTCGTAGGGAAGGAACACGGCAGCGCGGGGTGCTCCTTCCAGTCTCATCCGCCCGACGGCCCAGCTCACTCCCATCTCCCACGGGGCCTCACACGTGTCCTCTCCGGGCCCCGCTCTTGTCCTGAACCCTGGCTGGCATTCACCCACCGACGACCCACCTGTGGCCTTCGCTGTTTCAGTGGGCACCCCGGCCCATTTCCTACAAGGACAGTGCCGACAGATTGGTCAGCCCACAAGGGGCAGCGCGTGGACTGGGCAAGAACTGAGGACATAGTTTTATACTCACCGAGGAGGTATTACTGGACATCTTTGAGCACGGGTGTGGTGCCACCCGGTATGTGTTACTGCAGAGAACGAACTAGTCTAATCCCACATAAAAGACCAAAGAGCTAGAAATGGGAAAGGGCCATGGAAGCAGGCAGGGGGCGCAAACTCCAGGCCAGTTTGGCAACAAGATGAACACAGGTCAGTCTGGCTGTGGAGGTGACGGGATCCAACAGTTAGAAACACGCTAGGTCCGGCTACCGCGTGGGAGATGGGCATCGGAAGTCCCACTCCCGCGCTGCTGGAAGAGATCCCCGCGTGTGCTCACCTCCCGCAGGTGGGAGGTGGGCTGGGCCAGCAGGGGGCAGCCCCACAGCAAAGGGGCAGGACCCTGTCGTGAGCAGACGGAAGGCCCCGGGCTGCCCCGTACCACACAGGTGACCGGCTGGGGACTGGGGCAGTTAGGTTGGCAGCGAGGGCTTGGTGGCCTTGGAGACTGGTTGTACCGGGCCTGGCTGCAGCCCCCACTGCAGGGGTCTGGGAAGGTGCCTGGGGTGAAGCAGGTGGGGTCTGGGCACGCGTGGCCTGCCCCCGAAGACCGACAGTGGGTGGGCCTGTCTGCAGACGAGGGTGCCATGTGCTCACACAGTGACGTTTATTGAATTTAATTATATCTTTGAAAATAATTTTGAAGTTTCCTAAGTTCCCCTTGTTTTTCCTTAAAATTTTTTGCAAATAGCCGTATCAAATAGGTAACCAAAATTATAGCATGTGTGTATTTTGACCACACATGGGCACCCTAGAAACCAGCAATTAACCCTAGGCATACCCCACTACCTGATACCTGCCTTTCCTCCGTGGTTTACATAATGTTGGGTAAACTGAATTATTAATAGCTTTAGAATTTTGAGATGAGGTGAATAAGGGTTTTCCAAGTGTGGACTGCTGTATATCTACAGCCACAGGCACAGATAAAAGGCACTAGGCGATACTGAACTAATTAATGGATTAAAATGATAGTTTAGAGAATTTGTCTGGAAACGCTTTGTACACCCAGACAAGAGTGTTACTTCTCAAATTGTGTACAGTTGCCAAAATTTAGATTTCTTGGTAGGGTAACTATAATTTATTATAACTTTCTAGATAAATTTGTCAGAATATCAACTCTCTTGAAATGAAAAGAATCCGAAATGGAAGAGGGAAAAGGAAAATAAAGTAGAAGGTGTTCTTCCTTAAAAGGATCGTAAAATACATGCCTGTCACACGTGTGGTAGGTCCTGTGTCAGAAGGGGCACATGGGAAATCGATCACGTCTGATGATCTCCAGTGGGTTAGAGTATCAAGTAATCATTCTTTAAAATCTTTTCTACAGCCTTGCTGACCTGAAAGCGGCCAGCCTGTCTGCTGTCTGGATTTAAAGAAATGTTGGCAACGGCAGACATTGTGGGAGAGCCTTGCCTTGTAATAACAGTTAGCACTGACCCTGTGCTGTGTGCCTGGCCGCGTGTTAGGTGCAGTTCATATGTTACCTCACTGAGTCCTCAATAGTGTTGTGAGGTTGGCACTTTTATTAAACCTATTTTACACATGAAGAAAGTGATTCAGACTCAAGTCTCCCATAATGAATGAACTTAACTGGAACTACTTAAGTATGTATAAATAATGAGACAGCCTGAGTCACAGAATTTTGCTATTCCACGTTATCCTAATACCACATTTTAAATGCCTTTAGCTGTGGGCTGTTTGGGTTTAAATTTTGAAAAGCAATTTTGAACAGGAATTAATTTTCTCCTGCAGTGATAAGAATGATCAGGAAAATCAAAGCTGTATGTAGGTTATGGTAGCCCTTCCGATTCTGAGTATTTAAAGAGAAAGTGGCATCAGTTTACATCGTGTCTGGTCTCCTACCATGTGCCAAGGCTGCTGACATTGCCAGGCAGAAACCTGTCAGTGTTCAGCACACGTTTCACTCAGTAGGGCAGAGACAGGTGCTTGAGTGAGCTACCGTTTCTACTCTCGGGGGTTCCATTTGGTGGGGGTCAGACAGGGTAACAGTGTTGGGTCCGTGTGAGTGGAGCGTCATGAGGCAGGGGGAGGTGAGTTCTGGGAGAGGAGGAGAGGGTTTATGGACAGGTGACACTGGGGTGAGCCTCAAAAGGAAGAGGCTTGTGACGTGGGAGGCTGGGAGGGGCTGGAAGGGACAAGTGTTGCAGAGCACAGGTGGCGGCGGGGAGGGTTGCGCCTGAGGAACCTGGAGGGTGTGCCGTGTGATCAGCCCACGGCAGTTTCTATGAGGACGCGATGGTTGTGCGGGAAAAGGGGAGGCGCTGTGAGGTGGGGTCTTGAGTGAAAATCAGGGCGAAGGATTTGTGGAGGCCGTTCAGATGCTTCGAGGACGGTAGTGATTGCCTCAGTGTGTGCCAGAAGGCAGCTTGGGTTGGAGAAGGGAGAGGTGGGGTGGGGCTCAGCTAGAGGTTTTTGTGGCTTTGTTTCTCTCAGAAGGATGAAATGACGAGACACTAGAGGTCAGCTCGCCAGGTCAGCTGGGTGGTTGGAGACTGGGGGTGCGGCGGGGGGCATATTCAACTCTTGGAGCCTAGAAGCCCAGAAGAAGGGAAGCAGAAATGCCACCTCCACGTCCTGAGTTTGAGTGACAATTGTTCCGTTTCCAAGTGCCTTGAAAAACACTGGCATGTGATGTAAAGGTGTCGGCTGTTCAGTTTGCAGGCTGCGGTTTTGGTTTTGTTTTCGAGGAGAAACTCTTGTGTTTCACTGTTGAGCAGATTGCCAGGATGCGCCACGTCCAGGGGGAAAGCTACCTGGTGTACAACATCCTGACCAGTGGGGAGATCGAATGCAGCAACACCCTGGAGGACGCACTGGACCAGGCTCTGCCCAGCCAGGCCTTCGTGTACCGCCCCGTGAGACAGCGTGTCTACTCCCTCCTGCTCGGGAGCGGCCAAGGTGAGGGTCCCGGACGGCGCCATCTGGGCCAAGTTGTGACTGACTGGCCAGACCAAGGCGCATGCATCCTTTCAGGGCACAGATACAGCTAAACAGGGTTGGTTTCTCTGAAATCTGAAAGTGAGGGTACCGCTGCCGTGTGTACAAAGTTAGGTAAATGCCACAGGACGTCTCCATCTGATCAGCAAGCAGCCTGTTGGTTCCTTACAGGAAGAGTAGTTTGTTTCTATAAAATGTTATATTTTTACGTGCTTTTTAAAAAATGTGAAAACCCTCTCCTCCTGTAGGAGTGTAGGGTGTGTTTATTATTAGAAGACAGTGTCAGTTTACTCTCCCTCAAACTGTGATTTTCATAAAAGAATTGTAGAAAATCCAGTACTTCATATTTTAAAATAAAAACAGAATTTTCCTTAGGCTTTCGTAATGAAGTCTGTGCATGTTCCCGTCTGTATTCCATTGCGCAGTAGCAGCGAGTGTGTCGGGAGGACCTTTATTTAACACCACGTGTGCAGTTAGTCAGGACTATAACCCTCTGAGGGGCAGGAGAAGACGCTTTGCAGTAGGCAACTGGTGCTTACTGCGTTTAGTGACCTCTGAGGTCAGGCCTTGCTCACTGAGGCAGGCTGACTGCACCGCCATGGTCGGATGGGAGAGGGCTCGGATGAGAAATGGGTTTATATCATGAGAAAGAAGCTGATTTACAAACAGAAACGAAAGGACCTATGTAATCTACTTTGGGACCAAATATTGTCTGAATGATTTCTTTTTCTCTTTGGTCTTATGTGGCTCTGCCTGTATTCTTTCTGAACATGAATGATTGCACATTGATTAAGACTAAAAAAATACATCTTCATCATGAGAAACATTTTACATCAGAGAATAAAATTTGCCTGGAATTGTTTATAGAGCACAGCTGACCTTAGCAACTCAGGGGTAGGGGCACTGGCCCCTGATTCAGTCAGAAGCCCGTGTATAACTGCCTTCATCCTCCACACCCACTGATCCCCAACTGTGGCTCAAAATACACTGGACCCTGGAAAACGGGTTTGATCTGCGCAGGTCCACTTACTAAAACCCGGGAATAACTGGACCTCGTTCTGCTCAGTCAAATGTATTTTCTCAACTGAGGTTAAAATGCATGAGGTGCACTAACTTGAATTCCATACTTTGTTAATGCACTTTACTTTAGTCATGTAGGTGACCTCAGTAGGTAACCATAGTAACAGGAAGACTCACTCTAAGTGAACTTGTCTTCATAAGTGATCTTTCCTTTTTTTTTTCTCAACGTTTTGGTTTTGTGATGAAGTTTACAGTATTAGGATGTGAAAATAAAATGCTTCTATTGCTGGTTTATTTATGGTACTGATGAGACATATTCTACGTTGTTTGAGTGGCTTATTCTTATGTGTGTGCTTGAACGTTAAATACCCTCTACGATGGAGCATAGCCTTCCATAAATATTAGCAACATTAATAAGGCTGTTCAGGTCTTGTACCATCTCCTGTTGACTTGTCCTTGGTTCTTGAGGGAAGAGTGTTGAAATATTCAGATGTTGTTGTGATTTTTATTTATATGTTCAGTTCTGTTAGTGTTTGCTTCAAATAGTTTGGAAGTTCTGTTCTTATGTGCATGTATATTGAGGATTATGGTGTTTCTTAATGAAATGTCTCTTTTAAGAGTATGAGATGTCCCTTTGAAAAAACCTAGTAATATTTCTTGTCTTCAAGTTGGCTTTGTCAGACACCAATATAAGCACTCCAGTTTTCTTAGGTTAGTATTTACATGCTGTATCTTTTTTCTGTCCTTTCACTTTTAAACTAGTTCTTTATATTTAAAGTGCACCTCTTTTACGCAGCATGTCACCTGACAAGCACATCCTCTGATCAAAAACATCTGTCTTTCAACTGGCGTGTTTAGACCATTTACAGATAAAGTTACTATTGACATGCTTGGGTTTTACATCTTCTATTTTGCACTTCGCTCTGGTCCCCCCCCCCCCCCAATTTTATCCTCTTCTGATTTCTTTTGGATCAGTTGAAAAATTTTTAGTATTTTGTTTCATATCCTCTGTGGGATTGTTAAATTTGTTCTTTTTTTAGTGGTTGCTCTAGGGTTTATGATACTCATTTTTAAAGGATCACAACCTGCCTTCAGATAGTAGCATATTGTGTTATGTGTGATGTAAAACCTACAACAGTGCACTTTCGTTGTGTCCATTATTTTTGTTACTGTTGCTTTATGTCTCCTGCATATTTTTAAAACTTTTGGAGTTCCATAGTACATTGAGTTCCATGTCGTTGAGGACACACAGTTTCCGCCAAAGATGACTATATAATAAAACACAATACAAAGCAGGAAATTGACACTGCAGTGCTCTTAACTAGGCTGCAGACCTTGCTCACTTCACATTCTTTCACTTGTGTGTGTGCATCGTTCTGTGCAGTTTTGTCCCATGTCAAGACGCAGCACAGCCCCTCACCACCAAGGAGCTCCCTCATACTGGCCCATTGTCCTTCCCTCTGATGACCACTTGTCTGTCCTCCATCCCTGGATTTTGGTCTGGTTCGAGACTTGCATAAATGGAAACAGATATGTTCTTTTGAGATTATGCATGTATCTTAGACTCCATAATACACAATTCTTATTTTTTCTTTAGACGAGGGGTTTGCAGGCTTTTTCTGTGATGGGCCAGATGATAATAAACATTTTAGGCTTTGAGGTCCCCCACAGTCTCTGTAACAAATACTGAGCCCTGCTGCTGGAGTGCAGACGTGGCCGCAGACGGTATGTCGGTGATGGAGTGTGGCTGTGTGCTAATACAGCTTTATCTAGTTTTCCCATGTCACCAAATTTGAATTTGATATTATCTCCCTGTATCACAGAATATTCTTTTGATAATTTTTCCAGTCATTTAAAATAATATGAAAGGCATTATTAGGTTTCAGACTGGATTAAAACGAACAGGCCACATTTGGCCCATGGGCTGTAATTTTCCAGCCCTTCCTCTAAGCAGTCAGTTGTCTTTTAAGGAATTAATAAATGAGAAAGTCCTCTACATGCTACACAATTTCTGGTGTTCTTAATTTCTTTATTCTGAGATCCAAGCTTTTCATCTTTAGTTTCTTCATCTGAAGAACTTATTTTTACATTTCTTGTGACGCTCATTTTAGTTCCATGAGTTGTATTTCCTGAAAATATCTTTAAGAAGTGTAATTTTGCTGGATGTAGAATTTGGGGTATTTTTCTGTTCAACACTTTAGAAATGTCATTATGTAGCCTCTGGCTTGTGTTGTTTCTCATGCGATGACAGTAGTCCTTCTTACTGTTCCCCGTATGTAATGAGTGTTTTTCTCAGGCTGTCGATAAGATTTTTCTCTCGATCACTGGTTTTCAGCAGTTTGTTTAAGCTGAGCTTGGGAGTGGCTTATACTTTGTTCATTCTGCTTGGGAGTCTAGAGCTTCTCAGATCTGTGAGTTTATGTTTCCTATCAAATTTGAAAAAAAGTTGAGCGTTATTTCATCAGATACTGTTTTCTGTCTTCATCTCTCCCACCTCTCACTCTGGGCCTCCAATTACTCGTATGTGGTTTGTACCTCATCGTGTCCCTCAGGCACTGAGGCTGCTTTTAGCCTATTTTTCTCTCTGTGCTTCACCTTGGGCAGTTCCTGCTGCTGTTTTCAAGTTCAGTGAGCCTTTCTTCCCTCCCGCCCCCAATCCGCTGGTAACCCACCCAGTGAAATCATCATTTCAGATACTGTTTTTTAATCTTCTGTTTCTGTCTTCCCTGTCTTCATAAGTTTTTAAATTTATCCACGGTAGCTGTTTTCAAGTCTTTCTCTACTAATTCCTTCTTTCCTGTCATTTCTGGGCCTGTGTCTGTTTATTGACTTTTCAGCTCACAATGGGTCCATATGGTCCTGCTTATGTGTTCTCATGTGCAGTATTTCATGATCGTCTGCTGGAAGGTTTTGGCTGCTATCAAGAGTATTGAGTTTTGGTCTTTCCTGCTCCTTTAGGGCTTGCCTCAAGCTTTATTGGTGGGGGTGAGGGTGGGTTCTGTAGGAACTTTGATTCGAGAGCTAGTGTGGCCCCACTCCTGAGGCCTGGCCTTCCTACACTGTCACCTGAGTGCCAGCCAAGTGTTTAATGAGGGCTCTGCACATTGGCTGCTGGGACCCTGCTGGCAGGCCCCAGTGGTTGGTCAGCAGGGCTCCCCTGTGGTCATCTTGCCCAGCCTGAGTCTTACCCTGGCTGGACGTGTAGTCCTCAGCGCACAGCGCCAGCTCTCTGGGGCTCTGCCCTGGGGTCACCGCTGCCATGACAGCCTGGCCCTGCAGGCTCTCCGACATTCTCCCTGGGCTGTGGTGCACAGTACCTCTGGGCAGAAACTTGGGGTGAAGACTGTGCAATGTGAGGGTGCATTGGCTTCAACAGTTTGTCCAGATGGCGAGTTACTGATGGTGGGTGGACAGGTGGGCAGCCCCGCCCCACGTCGGCCAGGCCCTGCAGTGCTCTTGCCCTCTAGGTGCTGACAAAGGGAAGCATTAGTGCGACTCCTGTTCCTTTCTTGGTGACGTTTTTTCTCTTGAAAAGTTTTAGATTATTCTTTATCCTTTATGTTCACAAATTTTCCTCCCCTTCATTATCTCTGTTTTCTGTTACAGGCACTGCTAAGAGATGGGTGTTGGACTTCCGGGGTTGATACTCTGTGTTGCTTCATCTTCCAATTCCTGGTTGTTTTTCCCTACATTATGGAAACATTGCTCCACTCTCTCTCTACTCTGTGGACAAATTGTCCTCTCTCCTTCCTCTGTCCATCGAGACCACTGTCCTGTTGCCCTGGGGGAGCCCACCCCTGCTCTCCTCTGCACAGTTGGTCCCTGCTGGACCCTGGGTGTGGTGAGAGCTCCGCCCTCCCCTCCTGGCTCTTGCTGTCTGCCAACCTCCGTGTGTGGCAGTCCTCGGAGCTGGGCTTGCCTCTTGTGCCTAGGCTCTCATTCACTTGTATTGCTTTAAAAACTGTCCGTATTGACCAATGCAGCATGTATTTCTCTGGCTCAGGCCATTCTTATCAATTCTGTGCATCCTGCCAACCCTTGAAAACGAACTCCTCCACGTCCCTCCTCACCCCATGTCCTATCGGACGGTACCGTGTGCTTTTCACCCTTAGGCCACCACAGCTGGTGCACGTGTTTTCACATGGTCACTGTCTGCTGGGCTGTGGCTGAGCTGGCTGGGGCTGTCCAGGTGGCATTTTACCACACTGAGGTGATCGATACATGTTTGTTGAGTGTATGTTTTAAGTGCCACTTTTCCAGGAGTTTTTGCATTTAGCGAGGCATTCCTTAGAAAATGACAAGTCTGAAGCTTGAATTTCACGTGCAGGAGGGCGAGAGATGATGGTCTCTCCAGTCTCAGCAGGTGTAACGGGCAGGAAGAGCCCGCTCATTTAAAGTGCGTGTGACATCTGAGGTGCCTTGAACTGCACAGTTTGGACTCTCAGCCCAGAGCCAGGCCATGAACCTGTGCGCTGTGGGTCACAGCCAGAGCCCCAGGCCCTGATCGATGCCTTGATACTTCAGGCCTGGTGATGTGGATGACTGTCTGATTGGACTCTCCAGTCCGTCTGCTCATGAGGCGTAGCAGGTTGGTTTCGCTCCTGCAGGCTTTCCTAGTTGACTGCATGGTGTTTGGATGGCCAGGCGTGGGGATAGCCCTGAAATCCTCCGCCCTCAGCCCGCACAGGGTGCCCATTCTCACCTCTGTGTCTGATCTGTAGTCTCCCTAATGATCATCGCAGCTTAAGTCACTGTGGAACCTTGTGAATTTGAGGAAATAGAAGAAACTCAGAAGCTGCGAAGGCAGGACCTGTGCTGTCCTTGACGCCTCAGCAGCTAACAGTGTTGGAGACAGCCCCCTGCGGCAGCCGTCCTGCTCCTGGCCACCTTCCCTCACTTCACCCAGTGACCGTTCTGGGGCTCCCCATGGTATTGGGGAGCCTGATGGTCCCGTGACGGGGTCGTCAGCCCTGCCACTGAACAGTCGCTGACCAGTCGGTGAGGTGCCTTTGCAGAGTGCCTACTGCCACCAGCATTTTGAAATCCTTGGTGTTGACCTAAAAGGTAGCTTGTCTTCAAAAATATTCACAAGAATAGGGAGTTACTCTATTTTTAAGGGCTAAGGACACAACAATTACAGGTTAAATAGCAGGATAAAAATGTTACAGAGCCACCATATTACAAACGTATTGTTTAAAAAGTCTGGAGGGGCCGGCCCGGTGGCTCAGGCGGTTGGAGCTCCGTGCTCCTAATGCCGAAGGCTGCCGGTTCGATTCCCACATGGGCCAGTGGGCTCTCAACCACAAGGTTGCTGGTTCGATTCCTTGAGTCCCACAGGGATGGTGGGCAGCGCCCCCTGCAATTTAACAACGGCAACTGGACCTGGAGCTGTGCTGCACCCTCCACAACTAAGATTGAAAGAACAACAACTTGACTTAGGAAAAGTCCTGAAAGTACACACTGTTCCCCAATAAAATCCTGTTCCCCTCCCCCCCAAAAAAAGGGGGGATCGTTACCAACCTGAAAATCGCAGTAACTGTGAGGTTAAAATCCACGGTGCTTCTCCTTTCTCTTCCCCTGCAGTGCAGCCCTCCAGACCTGTGGGAGGAGTCAGCCCTTGGGGGTTTGTGTCACGTCCAGTCCGAGGTGTGGACCGCCGCACACCCTGCTCCCAGGAAAGGGTCTTAGTTACACGCAGGAGCCTTCACAGTGGGGTCATGGGTGTCCTTTGTGCCTGGCAGGCAGGTTGGTGGTATTTCTCCGTTTTCATGTGTAAAGTCGTACGTAGTGAACGGAAGACTAGCAGACAGCTTCTGCTCGAGTGTTTCCTTTGCTTTCTGAGCTCAGCCCAGTACACTGAACGTCCCAGTGAGAAAACCAGCCTTTTCCTTCAGGAATCGCCAAACCCAGTTTCCTCTTCTGCTTTTCTTGCTGTGTAGGCATTTAAGATTATTTCCTTGTAATTCAGACAGACCAAATTATTGCAGACGTTTCTGCTATAGTTCAAAAGTGCATGCCAGGTTAAAACCTCAGCAGTGATTCATTTCCCCAGAGAATGGGCCGAGCTCTGGGATTTTCCAGCAAAATGTGTTCATTTTTATCTTAAGGAGGTCTCAGGTGACATGAACCCCTAGTTGTGGGTTTGAAGGAGCAGGGAGTTGTGACTACGTGTGTAGAAGGGATAATCTGGATTAAAAGTGGAAATGGTGCCATCTGAATATTTAGGTGTAGATGAGATGTTCCCAGACTACCAAACGTACCCTGTTTCCCCGAAAATAAGACCTAGCTGGCCCATCAGCTCTAATGCATCTTTTGGAGCAAAAATTACTATAAGACCCGGTATTACATTACATTTATTATTATTTATTATACTTATTATATTGTATCATATTATATTATACCCGGTCTTATAGTAGAATAAGACCGGGTCTTAACATTGATTTTTGCTCTAAAAGACACATTAGAGCTGATGGTCCAGCTATGTCTTATTTTCGGGGAAAACGTGGTAGTCTCTGTGAATGTTGCCATTTTCTAGCCTCTGGACGCCGCTCTTCTGACCTTCCTGTGATAGTAGAAGGCATGTCGAGGTCTGTTAAGTCACCTGTCCCCACTGGTCAGTGACCTGCTCCCAGTTCCGACTTCACACCCCTTTACCTGCCTCCACCTTAGAGAAAGTACTTGTTGAAAATCCTTTCCTGCGTCCTTCCCACAGTGTCAAAGAAATCTCACTTAGGGAGGGGAAGTTCCCATCAGTAGACCTGATTGCTTTCACCTCTGGCCAGTCAGTGTCACTCCCAGAGATTAAGAGTTTCATGTCCAGACTGTGTGTCGTAAACAGGGTGAGCTCTCATTCTGGGGACATAAGTCTTGTTCTGTGTCCAGATTGTGCGGTCAGCGAAACTCATCGCATGCAGGTCATTGTGCAGTGGAGGTACCAGTGCCTGAGCCGGCGGGACGGGAAGGAGGTGTGAGCCCAGTGCCTGTGTGAGACGTGGCCTCAGAGGGGGAGGGTCCAGACCATGGAAGGCCGTTTGCAAATGTGGAGGTGACAGAAGCCATGGTGAGGGCAAGAGCCTCGTGAGCTGCAGCCGTGGCTGTTGGGCCCTGGGGACGGCGTTTGGTGCACCCGCCAGAACTGTGCTCCAGACTCTGGGAGGCCCAGACGTGTTCAAGTGTGTTGGTGCTTGTGCCGCAGACCCGGGGAGGATGCCGGAGGGAGAGCCAGGCAGTGGAACGGCCAAGGGCGGTTCTCCGAGGGCTGTACTTTTATTCTGGCACCGTGGGCAGCCGTTGGGGGGGGGGGGGTGTCTTAATTAGAGCAACCTGGCAAAATTTTTATTTACAAGACAAAACAAAACAAAACCCTGTAGCCCCAGTTTGCTTGGAGAATGACTTGGATGGACATGAGACTGAACGTGAGATGTGACCTCTGGCTGGCCCAGCAAGAGTGGTGACAGAGCCAGAAGGGGGCTGGGCAGGGTGCAGAGTTGCAGGGAGGGAGGACAGGCTGTGTGGCAGCTGAGGGAGGGGGGCGTGCGGCAGGGCTACAGGGGCTGGACAGAAAGTAGCCCGGTGGCTCCAGGGCAGGTCAACTGGGAACGTGTTCCTTCCACCTTCACCTCGCTGGGAAGCTGCAGCGCAGAGTCCAGCTGGACGTTTGCAGCAGCCAACAGCCCAGCAGCATTCAGAGCTACCGTGGTTCTCTGTTGCCGCCAACTTTTTGAATTGTCTCACGTGATACTAGTCTCGATAGTAACATAAAATGGTGAATTTCAGGCCAGAAAGGACTGTCATGTCCTTACTTTTCCATGACTGTTTTCTGGAGCAATGTGAGGTGGGAAGCAAGGGGGGCGGGACACTGGGGATCCCCCAGGGGGGATTGTACCCCAGATTCCTGTTTCTGTACCCAGGCTATCCTGCCCCTCCCCCCACCAGGCTGCTGTTCTCATTGGAATAAACAGATGGCCCTTGATTGCAGGGTAGGGGCCAACTCTCGGATGCCCGAGGTCCCCGTCAGTGACCCTGGGTGTGGGAACTCATGTGCTTGCCGCCTTGAGCTGTCCCGGCAGAGTGGGCCCGTTACACCGTTAGGCTGCTGATGAATGTTGGTACCCACGCACATCACTGACCCTGCTGTCTCTCTCAGATGGCGCCAGCAGCTGCCCCACTGTCCGGGAGTGGTTTGTGTACTCTGGGAACCCGCTGAGGCATCCAGACCTCGTCAGGCCTCTGCCGATGAACATTCCAGGTACGACAGCCTTCGTTAGGTAAGCATTAATGCTCTACCATCTGAGACCGCCCGACAGTAGATTCACTGCGGGAACATGGTTTTTCAGAAGTGCACAGGTACTCATTTCTGTGTCAGCCCTGGGCCCAAGGGAGGGAACTTACCTGCTATGGTTCTGAGACAGCGCAGGAGAAGCCGGCAGGCAGGCTGCTGGCCGAGGCTGGACCCCAGGGTCTGACACACGCAGTAGCGGGATTGGGTTCTTGACATTCTGCTTAATGTCAGCTCTTCTTCCTGTACCAAGCTGACAACACGAGAGGGGAGATAAAGGAAAGTTATTTTAACGGGAAAAGTAAGTTTCCTTTTTATGAGCGGTATCTTGAAACATGTAATGAGAGGGAAGGAATAAGAGGTTTGTCCAAAAATCAGCTGAAGTAAATCCTTTCTTTCTTCGGGGTCGTAATATCCCTTGAAAAAGGTCAAGAATTTATGACCTTAGAGGATAGTGTGTTACATGGAGACAGTTAAAGGAGAGGGGGTCGGGTTAGAGTTTATTTTTAGTAGCCTTGTCACTGTTTCAGAGAACAAATATTTTTCTAAGATTTGGGTAGTCCGTCTTTGTAGGTGTGAAATTTTCTCGTGTGGCTGTTATTTTCCATCACACAGCCTGTAATCCACCAAAGGAGGATTAGAGCACTGCAGAGTCTCTTTGTAAATGGGATTGTGTTGGGGGAGAAGTTGATGAAAGTTACAGACTGTGTTCCCGTATTCTCTCAGTCGGTGATGTTGTGCTCGACCCTGAAAAGGTGCTTAACACAAACACAAATCCAGGTGAATTGACACTTGTTTTTACAGCAGGAAGTATTTTTAAAGGATAACCAAAATAATTTTCAGAAATGTTTTGTTATGTATGTAATTTCCATCTTGTAATGTCTTTCCGAAAATACTATGGAAAGGGACTAAATGGTTTCCTTGGTGGCTCGAATCAGTTTGTCTGTTCGTCATGTGAGTGCGTGTTGAAGGCGACTTGTAGGATGTCTGGATGTCCTAGGACGTCAAGTGACCATCAGAGCGTGTGCTGCTGGGGCTCGGCGGCCGCGGGGCTGTGCGCACCAGGCTGTCCTGACTCGGCTTTGGGAGCCCGATCTGTGCGCAGAAGCCATGTTTGAAAGGGCCCGCATCCCCGCACTGGCACCCTGGGGATGTGACTTTGATGAGTGACTGCTTACGTGTATGTGAGCAGTGGCACGGACATGGCGGGGCCTCCCTGTCCATCTGCTCACCCAGACACTCCTACCAAGTTACGTGAGGAGGTTTTGAAGCCCATGGGTTTTAGATGTGATGCTACATTAGTTGGTGACCTGGCAACCAGAGCACTTGCTTATTTAGTCTGTGGTATTCTCTGAAACATCTCTGAAACATCTCCCACAGAGCTTTGGGAGAAATGTATGGGGCACGTGTGTGCGAGTGTGTGCATGTATGTGTGCCTGTGTATGCACGTATTGTGTGCACACTTGCATGTGTGTGCCTGTGTGCACGCGCATGCATGTATATCTGGGATGGGCCCAAGAACATGCATTTCTAGCAAGTCCCCAGGTGACACTGTGGCTGTTGATCTGGTAAGAGATACAGCGAGAGAAAGTCCAGTCCAGCCCCCAGTTCCACAGCTCGCTCACCAGCCTGTGCTCCCTTCGTGTGGCCGCCTGTGCAGGCTGAGCACTGAAGCTGTCCCCTCCCGTGGGCTGCAGCCTGCCATCCTGTAAAATGGTGTCACGTCCTGCTGCAGTGGAGAAGCTGTAGGCTGGAGCCCCCTTCTTGCCCAGGCCGTGTGTGTCCTGCTCACCTTTGAGGTCCACGTCTTCTTCCCGCTTCTTGCCTCCCCCTGCAGCCTGAGCCATCTTGCAGGCACAGAGCTGAGCACAGCATTCTCCTGGATAAGTTCCGTCCTTCCCAGCACTCTTAGGGAGGGGCCTTGGTACCGATACCTCCGCCCCTGGAGCTCCCCCTTTGTTGGCTGTTCCCGTGTCCCGCCCGTGGTGGCCCTGTGCCCACATTTAGTCCTCTGCTGTGAGCCTTGGCGTGCTCTGGGGCACACTCCCGCTTTGTGCCAGTGTGCTGTCCCTGAGGGCAGGTGTTAGTCTCTGGTCCCTGCCATGATGGCCGGCGTGTGGGAGTCCCTGGGGGCAGGTGCTGGGGGACAGCTGCTTGGACGTGGGGTAGACGGCAGCAGGGAGGACAGTGGGAAGCGTGCTGTCCGATGCCAATGCTGCCCCTCCCAGTCCCAGAAGAAATCTCTTCATTGAGCAAATGAGCAAGGGGATTTTAATAATTCAGACATGCTCGTATATATAAAACAAGCAAAACACGAAAAATTTTATTTTAGGAATTTTTTTGCATAATCCTTCCAGAGACGTGCTTCCCAGAGCGTGGGGCTTACAGACGACCTGTCTCCAGATCTGCAGGCACCACACCTACGTACAGAACCCAGGAATATGCATTCTGTGCAGCGGGTCCTTTGTGCACTGACGTCTGGGAGCCGCGGGTCTCGGGCTGGGAGAGCACAGTGAGGGGCGAGGTGGCCGTGGGGTGGTCGTGACCCCGCTCGCACCCAGGGCAGTGCCTGTGTGGTGATGTCTGAACAGCTCCTTAGCTACAGGGTATGGCACAGGAAGTGGGGGTGCCTCGCCCCCCTCGGCACAGGAGGGAGAGGGTTTCCATGCAGCACATACACGCTGGCCTGTGAGGGCTTCTTTGTGAACCAAGTTGCTCCATGGTGCTTACCGTCCAGTCCTAAAGCTTCAAAGCCCAAGGCTGTCAGGAAGGGAAGCAGCTCGTGTCCCTTGTTCTTTGAGGGGGTTTCTGCAGGAGGCACGTGAAACTTGCTAGTGCAAAGCATGAAGGTGACGAGACTTCTTTTCCCACCTAGGGGGGACACCTAGTTTGAATCTGCTGTGGCTGAACCAAGAGCTGGGAACTCAAGCCCTGCGCATGGACACGCTCCTGGCCTGTTTCGACCTCTTGTCCTCGCGGGAAGAGCTGCAGGCAGTCGAGATGCCCTTCCAGGCGCTGTGCTGCCTCCTGACCTACCTGTTCGTGCAGGTAACCCTGCTCCTTTTGGCCTGCCTGTCGTACGTGCTCTGGGGCGCAGCCACGGCCAGGCCCCGCGTCACCTGTGTGCGCTGCTGCTCCCATGAGCACTAACCCTCTGAAATGCTCTAACCCAGAGTCCCATGTTGGAGAGGCCTGGCTGCTGTCTGTACTGCACCCACATGTGACAGAGGCTCGGGGACCTTGCAGGTGAAGGAACCTGCTTTCGCTCTGCTTCTGCTTCCCAAGTGGTTCGTCCCCTGTCCCATCCCCTGCTCGGGTCCCCCGTCACTGCTTGGGTGCTTGTTTCTGCCCCTGGGGTCCCGGGTGAGGGTGAGACGGTCTAGCTCTGCATTCGGGCTGAATAGCCTGTCATCCCCGCCTTCCCTTCTGGGCACATGGCTGCCACTTTCCTCAGCCACAGTTGTTCATTCACCCGGCTGACAGATTTTACTAAGCACTTACCTTCACGTTCCGCCCTGAGAGTGGGTAATGGCTGCCTCCTGGGGTAACTGGAGACGCGCGTGGTGGGGCACCATCAGCACCCTGCAGAAGTGCCGGTGATGTGTCCACAAGGGTCACCGCCATCGTTGTCGTCAGTGTCCTCCTCAGCCATCAGCCACACGTGCACGCAGCTCTAGGGTCTTGTCACCAACCCTCAACGAGTGGGACAGTTGCTTTGTCATTCATTTTGCACTTAGTTTTTCTATGGAAATTGCACAAACCGAGAAAAGAGGCGCCTTGCAGCAGTTTCCCATGAACGTGGAAGTTAGTGTCTGGACCCTCAGGACGAGCAGGGCCTAACATGCCTTCCAGCCCCTTCACTCCCCTCCTAGCTTGTTGTTTTAGAATGATGTCATAACAACAGTGACAGAAAGTCCCTTGC
This sequence comes from Rhinolophus sinicus, assembly GCF_057876585.1. Lineage (NCBI taxonomy): Eukaryota > Metazoa > Chordata > Mammalia > Chiroptera > Rhinolophidae > Rhinolophus > Rhinolophus sinicus. The sequence goes on along the minus strand of NC_142502.1, from coordinate 155,337 downwards.
AGCCAGTCGTCTGTTTCTTTAGCCCCTTTGGACTTTCTCTAACCCTCTCAGCCCTCGTCCGCCCTGAACGAAGTCGTGTGATTCTGATTTTCAGACGTGAGTTCACCTTACAAATTATTGGCTGTCCTTAAGAAACTTACTTCACTATAGAATTACATTTCGAGGGAACCTTACACTGACTTCCTTTGTCAGTGCCCTCTTCGCTCTGCCATTCTACAGCCAGTGCTGCATTTCCCGCGTTGTAAACGTGGGCACGTGACTCTTAGGGGTTCTGTCCCTCATGACTGGTTGCATAGGCAGTGGTGTAAACTTAGTTTTCCCTTTACTGCTTTGAGTGGAATGTTTCTTTATTTGCACCAGACTTAGCAAAGTAGGGACTAACAGGGTGGCAGGAGTGTGTGACATTTCAGTATAAAGGTGCATTTCCTTTGAGACTGTTCACAGGTACACAGGTGTACGTGTGGCCAGCATTTCCCGTGGGCAGCAGTCTCGGCGCTGAGCTGGGCCGGCTGGTGGTGGGCGCTGAGCCTGCATTGGCACTTGGGTGTGCGCCCTGCGTGGTCTATTCCACCTCGTGGTCACACAGCACAGCTCTGCTCACTCGTCATTTGTGCAGGTGGCGGTCAGCTCGGGAACCCCCTTCCCACAGAGACAGCCCAGGTTGCAGAACGTGCTGTCCTCTCCTGCCTGTGGAGCCAGCGGGAGGGACAGTGCACTTGGCGTCACCTCTAAGTGACCTTAATGGCAGGCAGCATGAAGCCGACTGCGTTGCTTTCACTTCAGGGGACACTCGTGAACTTTTCTAACTGGAAAACAGGTGGACACGGCAGCGGTGTCCCTTAGGTTAAGAAGTGAGTGTATCCTTGTTCACGGGGATAATTGTTCTCTCAGGATAAGTCTAAAAAGGTGCACTTATAAATTCTTACACTTTTATACGCTTATGCTTACACTAGATGTTTTATGTGTAAGACGGGATAAGAGCACATATGTTCAGTGTACAAACCTGCACAGAAACTAAATGCTCTTGTTTCATCTGACCTCTAGTTAACAATTTTTTATTAAAGACTCATCTGAGAGGATTCTCTGGAAGGGAGAGGTTACGTCCTAGAATGTGCACGTTTTAGAAACAGTCTGGAGTGGAGCAGACCCCTTATCAGTAGTGTCCGTCTCCTGGAATTCTAAAAAGTGCGTACGCAGGACTGGCACTGGGTGTGTTGCAGATGTCACCACAGATGGCGCCCAGTCTGAGACGGGCGTCGTGTGACAGACACGACGTAGGAGCCCGTGATTCTCTTCCCACGGTTGACAGTTTCACATCAGCCTCTTCGGAGCTTGCCGGTGGCGAGCGGAGTCCCCTGCCTGCGTTCCTGTGTAAACGCAGGGCACCGCGGCCGGGCTTTGGGAAGTGCTCTGCGGGTCTTGCCGCTGCAGTCCGGCACCTTTCTTCTTGTTGTGAGTGCTGCACATTTGTAGATGTTCCATTGTCCCCTGAAATAACTGTGGGTGTCGTTTCTACAAAGGGAACTGCAGTGGCTGAAGCGGTGCCGGCCGTTAGTGTGCCGCTCGGGCCCCGCGCTGCTAGTCTCTGTCTCCCCAGGGCGTACTCGGCATTCTTACTGTGGCCGTGGGGGTTTCCAGCGGCGGCACCTCAGTGGGAAAGTGCCTGGTCCTTTGAGGGGACACGCGGTGGGGAGGCAGCATCACAGTGTACCCCAGCTCTGTCTTGTTGGCTCTCGGGCCCCCTCCTTACTCGTTTACTTAAGACCTGTCTTTTTGTTTCTGTCACTTTCGTTAGAGCTTTGGATTCCACAAAGGATTGGTGGGGTCTCATGTTTCAGGGATCCCGGTTGCCTTTAAACTGATTTTCGAGGACTCAGGTGTCACCTGGGGCTGGCCGAGTGGCTATGCACCCCAGCCCTGACCACCAGCTCAGGCTACTGGTCGTGCTCTCTGTCTGCACACTCCGGAACCTCAGCTTTGGAAATTGTCCTTGACAGTGATCACCTGCCAGGCACTGGAACTTTCCACATTGCTGGAGAGGCACGAGGCTCCTCTGTCCAACGCGGCCCCGGGCAGGGTGCAGAGCTGCACCCCAGGGACTGGAGGTGGGAGATGAGGCCCCAGTCGCCTGCACTGTCCGCTTGTCTGCTGCTGGAGCTGGGAAGGCGCCGTGTGAGAGCCTGCTGGGTCCTCTTGCCCAGGGCCACAAGTGCTAACGCCGGGCTCTGCCTCTCTCCCTTCCAGGTGGACACACTGTGCCTGGAGGACCTGCATGCTTTCATCGCCCAGGCCTTGTGCCTGCAAGGAAAGTCAGCCATGCAACTTGAGGCCCTGCAGGTACTGACGTGACTGACGGACTGTCACTGTCCTGAGGGCAGCCGGCCCGACCCCGGGGGTCAGCGTTCGAGCCGGCCCTTGTTTTCTGCTCGTGGTAGCAGTGTTGTGGTCCGTCTCGCCAGCAGCTGAGTCCGAGTCCTGCCACGTTAGCGAAAGCTATAAAAGAGGACAGACCGTGCCCTCTCCGTGGCAGTGGCCACCCTACGTTGTCGTGAGCAGCTGGACCAAACCTGCTCTTGTACCAGCGCGGCCTTGTGACACGTTTGAGAGCGGGGTCCTCGCTGCGTCTCGGGGTTCTGGTCATTGGAGAGAGCAGCTTATTTGGCTTCTTATAAACCTGTCGCCCACGTTAGGGGTGCGAGCGCCCCGTCCTGCCCGCTTCACCCAGGGCCTAGTCTCCCAGGCCGTGTCGGCTCTCCGGGGTGGCAGTGTCACCCCCGGCGCCTGGCTTGCATGGGTTTTCATGTGGGAGTGTTTGGTGATGGTTATGCGCCATCTCTGGAGGCCTGCATCCGGTGCGGTGTCACTCAGACATGGCCCCGCGTGAACGCTTACCCTGACGTCACAAAGTGGCCTCGCAGGCCTCCCGCTTGCTGGCGGGTACCTTCCCAGTGATCAGCTCCTTCCAGCAAGAGTGGGACCTATGCCATTGTCGCTAACCGTTGGCTCCTTCCACGTAATGTAACGGTGTAGCTGGTTCTGCACGTGGAAATGGGCCCAGCGACCGCCAGAGTCGTGTGCAAAGTGTTTTCAAAGAGGATGTAAGCTTTTCTGCTGTTTTGTTGTTAATGGTTTTAATTTAAAAAGTAGAGTTGACATACAGTATTACACTAGCTTCAGGTGCACAGTGCAGTGGCTGAGGCTGTCGGTCACCAGTCGTCAGTCAGCCACTCGCAGCAGCTCACGCCAACCTTCAGCTGCTCACGGCAGCCCAGCTCCAGGGCGAGCTGTTGTTCACAATCTTAGCTGTAAAGGGCACAGCTCACTGGCCCTTGTGGGAATCGAACTGGCGGCCTTTGGTGTTAGGAGCAGGGCGCTTCAACCGCCTGAGTCACTGGGCTGGCCCAGAGTTTTCTGAGTTCTTTATAGATTTTTGGATATTAATCCCTTATCAGATGTATCATTAGCAATATGTTCACCCATTCAGTTGGCTGTTTTTTCATTTTGTTGATTGTTTCTTTTGCTGTGCAAAAACTTTGATTTTATGTAGTCCCAGTTGTTTATTTTTTCTTTTTTTGTCGTTGCTCAAGGAGACATATCCAAAAGAATATTGCTAAGACCAATGTCAGAGTTTCCTGCCTGTATTTTCTTTTAGGAGTTTTGTGGTTTCAGGGGTTACATTTAAGTCTTTAATCCATTTTAAGTTTATTCTTGTATCAGGTGTAAGATGGTGGTCTAATTTCATTTTTTCCCCCATGTATTTGTCCAGTTTTCCCAGCACCGTCTATTGAAGAGACTGTTCATTCTTGCCTCATTTGTCAGATTTAATGGACCACATACACATAGGTTTATTTCTGGGCTTTGTATTCAGGTCTATTGATCTGTGTGTTTTGTTTTGTGGCAGTACCGTGCTGATTTGATTATTGTAGCTTTGTAATATAGTTGGAAATCAGGGAGCATGATACCTCCAATTTTGTTCTTCTTTCTCAAGACTGCCGTGGCTGCTCGAGGTCTTTTATGGTTCCATATAAATTTGAAGATTATTTTTTTCAAGTTCTGTGAAGAATGCCATTGGTATTTTGACATGGATTGCATTGACTCTATAGATTGCGTGGGGTAGTATGGACATTTTAACGATGTTAATTCTTCCTATCCACGAGTACGGTATGTGCTTCCATTTATTTGTATCTTTTTCAGTTTCTTTCTTCAGTGTCGTATAATTTTCCAAGTACAGGTCTTTTACCTCCTTGGTTAAATTTAATCCTAGGTAATTTTTTTTGATATTGTCGTAAATGGGATTGTTTTCTTAATTTGTCTTTCTGATAGTTCAGTATTGGTATATAAAAATGCAACCGATTTCTGAATATTAATTTTGTATCCTGCTATTTTACTGAATTTATTTATCAATTCTAATACTTTCTTTTGGTGGAATCTTTAAGCAAACTTTTTTTTTTAAGGACACAGCTCACAGTGGCCCATGCAGGGATTGAACCAACAACCTTGGTGCTACCAGCACCATGTTCTAACCAGCTGAGCTAACCCGCCACCCCATTGCCGGGATCTTTAGCATTCTCTCTATATATGGTATCACGTCATCTGCAAATAATGAGTTTTACTTCTTCCTTTCCAATTTGGATGCCTTGTATTTCATTTTCTTGTCTGATTGCTGTGGCGATCAGAATTTCCAATACTATGTTGAATAAAGTGGTGAAAGTGGACATCCTTGTTTTGTTCCTGATCTTAGGGAAAACACTTTTAGCTTCTTACCATTCAGTATTATTTTAGCTGTGGGTTTGTTGTATATGGCCTTTATTATGCTGAGGCATGTTCCTTCTGTGCCCACTGTATGTCTATTAATACAATCACATGGTTTAAATCCTTCATTTTGTTTATGTGGTGTATCACCATAATTGATTTATTGGTATTCAACGAACCTTGCATACCAGGAATAAATCCCCCTTGATCGTGGTGTATGATCATTTTAACGTATTGCTGAATTTGGTTTGCTAATATTTTGATGAGGATTTTTGCATCAATGTTCAAAAGGGATATTGGCCTATAATTTTACTTTTTTGTGATGTCTTTATACAGTTTTAGAATTCGGGTAACAGTGGCCTCATAGAATGAGCTTGGGAGCCTTCCCTCCTCTGAAGTTTTTGGAGTGGTTTAAGAAGAATAGATATTAATTCTCCTTTGAATGTTTGGTGAAAGTCACCTGTGAATCCATCCAGTCTAAGACTTTGGTGGGAGTTTTTTGATGACTGATTCGGTTTTGTTAGTAGTAATCAGTCAGTTAAGATTTTCTGTTTCTTCATGATTCAGCCTTGGAAGACTGCATGTTTCTAGGAATTTATGCATTTCTTCTAGGTTTTCCAGTTTGTTAGTATATAGTTGTTCGTAGTATTCTCTTATAATCCTTTGTGTTTATGTGGTGTTGGTTGTCACTTCTGATTTTATTTATTTGGGTTCTCTTTTTTGATGAGTCTAACCAAAGGTTTATCAATTTTGTTTATCTTTTCAAAGAACCAGCTCTTACCTTCATTGTTCTTTTCTGATTTTTTTTTTAAGCATCTGTTTTATTTATTTGTGCTCTGCTCCTTATTATTTTCTTCCTTCTACACACTTTGGCTTTGTTCTTTTAGTAGTTCCTTTACGTGTAATGTTAGACTGTTTATTTGACATTTTTCTTGTTTCTTGAAGTTGGCCTTGAATTTCCCCCTATAATTGCTTTTGCTGTGACCCATAGATTTTGAATCATTGTGTTTCCTTTTTCATTTGTCACAAGAAATTTTTTTTATTTTCTCCTGGATTTTTCATTAACTCAATTGTTTTGTAGCATGTTATTTAGCCTCCACGTGTTTGTGTGTTTTTAATTTTTCTTATTGTTGTTTATTTCTAGTTTCATACCATTGTGATCAGAGAAGATTCTTGATATGATTTCAGTCTTATTAAATTCACTGAGACTTGTTTTGTGGCCTAACATGTGGTCTTCCTGGAAAATGTTCCATGTGCACTTGGAAAGAATGTTTATTCTGATGTTTTTAGGTGGAACGTTTTGTTAATATTTGTTAAGTCCACCTGCTCTAATGTGTCACTTAAGATCGCTGTTTTCTGGTTGATTTTCTGTCTGGATGATCTGTCTGTTGCTGTGAATGGGATGCTAAGATCCCCTCCCCTCCTACGATAGTGTCACTCTCCATCTCTCCCTTCATGTCTGTTCATACTTGCTTCATGTGCTTAGGTGCTGCAGTGCTTGGTGAGTCGGGGCCCCAGTGCTCCGTGAGTCGGGGCCCCAGTGCTAGGTGGGTCGGGGCCCAGTGCCCGGTGAGTCGGGGCCCAGTGCCCGGTGAGTCGGGGCTGCAGCACATCCTCTTGTTGGGCCCAGTGCCCGGGGAGTCGGGGCTGCAGCACATCCTCTTGTTGGGCCCAGTGCCCGGTGAGTCGGGGCCCAGTGCCCGGTGAGTCGGGGCCCAGTGCTCCGTGAGTCGGGGCCCAGTGCTCCGTGAGTCGGGGCCCAGTGCCCGGGGAGTCGGGGCCCAGTGCCCGGGGAGTCGGGGCCCAGTGCCCGGGGAGTCGGGGCTGCAGCACATCCTCTTGTTGGGCCCAGTGCCCGGGGAGTCGGGGCTGCAGCACATCCTCTTGTTGGGCCCAGTGCCCGGGGAGTCGGGGCTGCAGCACATCCTCTTGTTGGGCGCATCCCTTCGTCAGTGTCGAGCACCCTCCTGTGTCTCGTTACAGTCTTTGTTTTTAAGTGTATTTTGTCTGGTATAAGTCTTGCTACTGCAGCTTTCTTTTCATTTCCATTTGTATGAAGTATCTCTTTGAGGATGGAGGTTTTTAACTAGACGTAGTGCATAAATCCCAGGACCCCCCCAGTGGACGCCTGAAACCGTGGATGGTACCGCACCTCGTATAAACTTTTTTCCTACACATACATATTTTTCACTTAAAAGAAGTATTTTTCTTTGGCATATTCAAATTGCCAGTGTCGCTGCTCTTGGCGCTTGGGGCCATTATCAACACTAACAACCGGGACTCGCTCTTAGAACTGTGTTGTCAGGTGGTTTCATTGTGGTGCGAACGTCACAGAGGCACTTACACGTACCTCGGTAGTCTTCCCACCGCACACCTGGGCTAGATGGCACAGCCTGTTTCTCCTGGGCTACCAGCGGTGCTGCCTATCACTGCACTGAATGCTGTGGGCAGTTGTAACACGGTGGTAAGTATTTATGTATTTAACCACACCTAACGATAGAAAAGGTCCAGTAAAGATATGGTATAAACACTAAACAATGGTACACCTGTGAATGGAGCCTGCGGACTGGGAGTTGGTCTGGGTGAGGCAGTGAGTGGAGAATGGGTGTGACGGCCCAGGACATGACTGCACGTGGCTGGATATGACTGGGGACTACATCAACACTGTCCCACAGGCCCGCCCCCTGCTTCCTTCCGAAGGGTCAGACATAGGACCTGGACTGTGTCCGTGCTGCTCCATGAACGAGGATGTGTGCTCATTGATTGGCAATACAGAGAACAGACTGGCTGTGTGAGGTGTAGGTCACCATGACAGTGGCCGTCAGGAGGGAGTGACAGGTGCCTGGCGATCAGTAGGAATCAGAAACCAAGATGGAGAGATGAAGGAACAGAAGAGACGCATGGTGCTGTGGTTTGGGCTATGGCATGTTGGAGCAGCAGTTAGATGAAAGAACTTTGTGGTAGGAAGTGTGCATGAAAAAGAAGGGTGTTTAATGGGGAGTCTCAGGGACTCAGGACTCCACAGTTTGACGTTGTACATTGTTTGGGGATGGGCTGCCCTGGCTGACTGTGCACGTAACTGCCCAGTCCTGAGGAGCTGTGATGACCGGGAATCTCTTGCCACGCCCCACAGACAGTGCTGCCATCGGAGAAAACATTCCTCCTGAGCTGCACACCTTCCGTTTCTCACAGGAGTGTGTCTTCATTACAGTGTGTGTTACCGCGGTCGGATATGCAGTCCCTCATGGGCTGAAATGTCACACGGTGCCTGACTATAAAGTCAGGGTTACCTGAACACAAGCCTGAGACACCACGACAGTCAGTCCCAAGTGCCTAATGGGCGGAGCGTCTGCAGCGTGGGGACGCAGGACAAGGAGATGGCTCACGTCCTGGGAGGATGGAATGGGATGACATGAATTCATCTCCTTCCTCAGAGCATGACAAAGTGTTTATTGCTGGAGTTTTCCATCTAATAGTTTCCGACTGCAGTTGACCATGGGTAACTGAAACCGCATGAAGCAAATCTGTGGATAACAGGGGGATGTCTGTATTCTGATTTTAAAAAAAGCCAGCCTAATTTTATAACACACGGGTGGGCACACAGATGACAAGAGACACTAGTGCATTGAGATAGCTCACGCATGAAGAACCGAGCGTGTGACGTGTTACAGCCATTCTTTTCCGCTTGGAGCTTTGTCATGTCTCAGAGCTGGTTGTGTTTGCTGCTCACGTCTGTAACTGTCCGTGTGTGCTCAGCTTACAGCTCTGGAGGACATGCGTGTTCTCTGCTCTGTCAGCAGCTCACATTTGCTCATACAGCCCATGTGAAAACACATGGACACGTGCACATGCTTGCAGAGGAATAGATGGCATTGGTGTTGGAATCTGCACTTCAGAGGGAAAGTCATTTAAATGTGAGCTGACGGGAGTGCTGGCCTTGCCTGTGCCTTTCCGCCTTGTTATCTCTGAAATTTGAGTTTAGGTTGACTTAGCAAATAGTAGTTTTAGTCCATATAAGTACCATTTTACAAACTGCTAATAGACCCCAGTAAATGAATCTCATTAGCATGTAAACACCACCCAGTTGAGCTGTTTGCTGTTAAATATTGACTGTGAGGCTCTGAGCCGTTGGAACTGGTTTTTCTGGTTTCTGTGCCCCCATCTCCATTAGCTCTGCAGGAAGCACTCAGCTTTTCCTTGTCCTTCTTCCCAAACATCTCAAATCCTGTTTCCAAAACACATGCTGCTTTCCCATATTAATTTCACTTGTAAGACCATACCTTTTAGCCACCTGCTCCCAGGCTGTTCTCAGAGCCCCGTGTGGGGTCAGCCTTCTGCCCCGTTGACTCGCCTCCTAGGACGTCCCCTGAATTCCAGTCCTGGGGAAGAATTGTTGGAAGGTGACGTCAAAGCATCAGGGTGTCACCGTGGCACAGCCTGTGGGAGGGCTGTTTTCCACCAAGCCCCACTTGGCCTAAACTAGCCGTGTTCTGTCTGTAAGTAACTTGGAATGGGTCCCGGTCAGCACACTGTTCACAGGCCCCAGCCTCTCCGCTGCTTCCAAGATGTCTGCAGCCCTGAATCCTCCTCCATCAAACTTGTTGAGGAGAAAGGCAATGTATCGTCTAAACCATTTATTATAGTTAGAAAAATAAAGTAAGGCAAACATGGCTGAGAAATACTTTTAAACATATTCTGGGAAATAAAAATGTTGCAGCCACAACACTTTTAAGTATTATCTTCTGCCTCCCAGCCCCCAGGACGCACAGGAAAGCCCCTCTGATGTGCTGGTTCCTTCTGGGCGCAGACGCCTTGCTGGGGAGGGACCAAATGTGGCAGTTGCTGAATCTGCAGGGATGAGCCCCAGCGCCAACTTGAGCTGGTGTCCCATGTGCCATTGTGTCCCCAGCTCTCCCTGGGTTTTTACCCGCTGACAGTTACAGGAGGGAAAGAGAACCATACGTAGGAAACTGAATTCATGTCTATAAAGCTTCATGTTTTAAAAGTGCTCCTGAAGTACTGATGTCACCCCCTGTCCTGTGACCCCTAGGACTGCAGAACTGGTTGCATTTCCTCCCTGCACCCCTCAAAGGCTTGCTCCTTGGCATCCAACCCGTGTGCCGCTGTGGTTACGTGCTTGATTATTTGGGGCTGAGCAACGAGGTCAGTTGTTTGTAAATTGTGAGGGAGCAGAGTGAGTCCTGTATATTTGGGAAAAGCAGAGTGACCTGCTCTGGGACAGCTCGCTAGTACTGGTGGCTGGTTATACCAATGGAACCAGGGGGCACCGAAGACCCACCCATGTGCCATGACCTGCGCACGCAGCCTGGCGAGGGTTAGAAAGCTGCTGCTTGTGGTCTAGGCCTTTCTGCTACAGCACTGGCTGTCCCACCATGTGTGCGCCCGCTGCGTGGCTGTGGCACAAGCTGTCCCGCCGTGTGCTCGCCCGCTGCGTGGCTGTGGCACAGGCTGTCCCGCCGTGTGTGTGCCCGCTGTGTGGCTGTGACTGTAGTCTGTGCGATGTTTCCACATCACACTAGACAACTCACTGTGGACTGTCTGTATCGTACACGACACGTGGACAACAGGGTCTCACAGAGCGAAAGCCCTGTGAATTCCATTCCTTTTAGAGTGGGAGCTGGCAGATCATAGCTCTGAGCATTGTGCATTGTTCTTAACAGGTGGGGTGGGCACCTGGTGAGCTACTTTTGCTCACAGGGCAGTCCCCCGCATATGTGCAGTCAGACACTTGCCCCGTGTTCCACCGTGAGTCTGGTAAGGCAAGTAACACAGAAGACAATCATTGTCCTTGTAAACAAGCGTGACACGATGAAGTAGAATCAGCACATTGCCTTGTACAGACCCTTCTGCAGAGAATACGCACGTCAGTGAAAGGTCTGGATTGTCCCAATGTCAGGTCCTGCTTTTGCTACTGTAGCAGGTAAGATGGAGGAGATTGGGTGACAAGTCCATGGGACCCTGTCTACTACCTTTGCAGCTTCCTGTGAACCATTTCCAAATAAAAAGTTTAAAAACAGACTCAAACCACCACTGTTGCCTCCCAGACAGACACTTGAGATGAAAGGACACCAAGGTGTGCAGTGACAAGGGCGGTGAAAGACATGCTGTGCCGTTACCACCTTGGGAAAGCTGGGGACGCATTGGAAGAAGTGGGCTGCGGCTGAGTTGTTACTAGAGGAAAAAGGGACCTGTTGTAATGATGGTGAGCCCACTCTGGTATGTCATGAATCTCTGAATCTAAAGGAGCACACACAGCTTCTAGAATAAATAAAACGAAATTTGACAGAGTTGAGAAGACAAGTAGTCACGTCCACATTCTTGGTGAGGTCAGCCAGCGCGGCCAGTGGGCCAGATCTGGCCGTGGCCTGGTTTTGTACAGTCTGCAAGCTAAGAATGAGCTCTTAGAATTTCAGTCAGTTTCCCACGTGTACCTGAAAACTGTCCGTAACTCGGTGTGGTTTGTCCGTGCTGATTAGACCCGGCCTTTGCCTGCGCTGTCATACTATACCCTTAGTGATGCCTGTGGGCTCATTGTCTCGGGAACGGGTAGAGGTCTCAGCTGCTTCTGTGCCGGGCCAGGGAGGACGCAGTTTATGCTTTGCTGCATAGTCTTTTTTCAAAACAACCCTTCAAAATGATACCAAGCCTACAAAGACAAGACAAGAAATGAAAATTACATGCCTTTCTGTGTCATGAAATAAATTCAAAACTTTCAGACAAAATTCTAACAAATAAACTGATAATACTGGTGACTGCAGGTTTATTATTGGAATACAACGTTGATTTAACATTTGAAAACCTATGCGATTCACATTATGAACACAATAAATGAGAAAAAGCATATGGTTTACTTAATGGATACAGAGAAAGTATTCGTTTACATTCAGCTCATGGGAAGACAGCTCAACAAACGAGGGCCAGAAGGGAACATCCTCCTTCTAAGAGTGTCTCCAGAAACCCACGGTGGGGACCAGACAGAACAGTGCACAGTGGGAGTGCGTCCAGGGGAGTGGCGGTGAATCAGGTGTCTCGGTCCAGCTCGACTGTGTGGACCCCCTTCTGCTGAACTGCACGTTCCTGCCAGAACAGAAGTCAGAAGGAAGAAATTGAAGCTGCAGGATTTGAAAGAAAGAAGGAAACTGTCAGTATTAGCAGATGACATGAATGTGTACATGGAAATCCACATCTACAGAAAAGCATTGATCACCATGCAGATTTAACGGAGCCTTGGATCAGTGAGTTGGTGGTGATGTCTTCTGACACAGGAGCAGCCCGAGGGCAGGCACAGGTCCCTGAGGAGACAGGGAGCAGGTCCAGTCTTCATGAATTAGGGTCACCTCAGCCCTGGAGCCTGTTCCGTGGTTGCTTTTCTAAATGACTGTTTGGGAGACCATTGAAGAAGCAGTGCTACACACATACGTTCAGCCTTAGACTAACTCTGGGATAATCCCAGTTCACAATCCATTTCCTAAAGTGATCGGGGTTTTTTTTATTTTAATCAGTGAAGTGAAACCTTCCTTGTAAAGGACATAGAGGGGCACTTTCCCCGATTTATTTCGGTTTTATGCATGACATTAGACACGCAACGACACCTGACAGCCGTGGTTTAGTTTCAGCAACAGATAAACTAGAGAACAGCTTGCATTGTTCTTACCTCGTTGACAGAATTGTGGCCACTTGGCTTTGTGTGTGGTCAATAAGCCAAGAATTTCGGAAGCCTGTGGCACACGAAAGGTGACGGTTCTCAGCGTGGCTGGAACCCTGTCTGGGTACGAACAGTAAGAATGTCTGACATCAGGTAGATTTGGCACAAAAAGAAGAATTTCATGTTGGGATGACCTTCCTAATTTGTAACAGTTGTCAGCCCTGTGGGATAATAAGCCATTTTATTCCCAGACGATGAATAATCATTTAAAATGGTGTGTTTAGAATACTTAGGACAGCGCGGTGCGTGTTCACAGTGCAGCGAGGCTTTCGGCACCTCCAGTGAGGCTCTTGGCATCTCTTCCTTTACTTTTAAAGAACAATTGTCAGAGGAGAATGCCCAGGCGACACCCCGGCCACACTTTTCTCCCTGAGTGCTTTGGTGTGGGGACGGGACAGGGACAGGTGCGTCTGGTGAGCAGCTTGGAGGTCGTCCACACACGTCAGGGGTGGGATGTGTGCTGTGGGCGATGGGTCACAGTGCATGGGGGCCCTGGGCCAGCCCCTGTCCCCGCGGCCTACACCCCAGCGTGTGCCGGCACGTGCACAGGTGTGTGCCCTTCACCTGTCTGTGTCTGCTTTCCAGCTCGACTGTGTGGACCCCCGAGCCGTGCAGCTGGGCGCCCTGCTGGTCCGCGGCCTCACCATGGTGGTGCTGGTCAACAGCGTATGCGGCTGGCCCTTGAGGGTCGGCGACTTCATGCCCTGGAATGTGTTCGACGGGAAGCTTTTCCACGAGAAGTACCTGCAGTCAGAGAAGGGGTGCGCCGTGGAGGTCCTCGTGGAGCAGAATGTGAGTTCTCTCAGCATCGCGCGTTCCCACCATCTCGGGTTTGAAATCTGGCTCGAAGGCAGCGTGAAACGCAGGCCTGCCTGCTGCCTTCTGGTCACTGGGCCTGGAAAAGAGCCATGCTGCTAAAACGTTCGTGGAGGGGGCACGTTTACCCGGCCTTGGGTGCTGGCACAGGTCACACTCAGGCTGCTGCCCACACGCCCACACCTCTGCTCGAGACAGGACAGCCTGTTCCAAAAGCCAGAGCACACGCTCCAGCACGAGGTTTCTTCCAGAACACTCCATGGTGCCCGAGGCCCCAGATGTGCCCCCGGATGATGGAGGCCGGCAGTGCCCAGCCTGGCATAGGCCTCCCAAGCGCCATCAACCCCTGAATGAAGTGCAGCTGGCCTGCAGGTCTGCCCCTCCCCCTCAGCAATGTGACAGTTCATTACTTGGAAATGTCCCCGATGGCTGGCAGTCCAGTTGGGGACATTGCCTGCTGTTCCCTCCCTGTAAGTCCAGGCTGCGTGGTTCCTGGAAGGCCCCCCAGGGAGGCCTCGGTGGGCTTGCACGCTCGCGTGCGTGCGACAGGCTCAGGGCTCGGCCTTTAAGGGCACGCCGCTAGCTTCCAGGCAGGTAGAAAGGACTTGGCGGCTGCCGTGGTTACCTCTCTCACACAGAGCGGGCGTCGTGGGAATCTGAGTGTTGAGAATTCAGAGGCACATGGCAGCCGCAGGACAGTGACAAGGAGGAGCAGTGGTCTTCGGCTTTGGCTGGTCACCAGTGAGCTGACGGAGGTTGATAAGCCTCTGAACCACCGGTCGTGGGCCTCGTTTCCTTCCTGTCCCTAGCTCCTGACCAGGCAGACAGGACGGACTGTTCAGTAGTAAAACACAGCAGGGAGAGCGTCCCCTCCTCCATTCCATGTAGCCATTCCCACGTGACTGATACCTGACAACGAAGCATGGAAATGGTGACGTGTTACAGGCACAGGCTTCTGAGGTGAGGTCATGTGGTGTGACCTGTGTCACGTAGATCTTGATGACTTGGAGAAGTCGTTGACCTACAGAAGAGAGACGCCAGGACTCAGGACATGGTTTCCTGGGGCCTGTCGTCAGGTCCCAGTGCTGAGGGAGGGAAGCTGCCCCACCTTCACCCCGGGCGCGTGGAGAGCATGGTGCCCGCGCTGACACAAGTCTGTTTGCAGAGGTCCCGGCTCAGCACGTTTCACAGCCTCAAGTCCGTCGTGTGCAAGGCTTGCCTGAGGGAGGACAGGCACATCGTCAGCCGGCAGCAGTGGCGACCACACCACTCAGGTGGGCAGCGGGCATGACTGGCTGCTCCGTGCGGCCCATGGTCAAGAATGACGGGCTGAAGGGACCAAAGCCAGGGGGTGCCACCAGCAGCTTGTGTTTAGGTCCCTTTAGGGAGAAACCTCAGAGGGCTCATGAGTTAATTGCAAAGTTAACTCTTCTCTGGGTGCAGGCCCAGTGATGCTTGGGTAATGTTTGTTTATTTGACAGACGTCTGGGTTTATTTTTTCTCATAATAAAAGTGTATTATGAAAAATTAGACTGTGGAGAAAGTACTTGAAGAGGAAATGCAAATAACCTTTTGTTCTGTCACCCAGAGGTAACTGTCGATGGGTGATGCGTTTGGCAGTGAGTGTCTGCTTCTGTCCCACTGGGTCCCCCGTGCAGCTGTGTGTCCCCTTCTACACTGGCACTCACCCACAGCCCAGCCAAGGTCACGCTGACGGGGCCCCCACGCTCTGGCCCTCGCACCACACACACCCTGTTTGCCTAATGGCTCCCCGCTTTGAGCTTTGGTGGCTTCCATTTTTCTCATTATACAGACTGCATTTGTGTTCGTTATTTCTTTCAAATCGAGTACCGCAGTTTACAGAATTATCATCGAATCCTACAGTGATGTTGCTTGTTTCCTAAAAGCCTTTGCATCACTTCATACGTTCACCCTGTGATGAAGAGTTCTCTTTCATGTTACCCTGGACAGCATGTAAAAGTTTGTTTCTTAGCTAATTCGACAGATGAAAAGGCATACCTCATCAGTTGGCTGCATCTGTTTATCAGTGAATTAGGACCTCTTCTTTATCAGCAAATTTATTTTGATCAGTATTTCCCGGCCTCATTAAGATCTGTACCTGTAAGATTTAGGAGCAGCCCCATTTTTTTCCCGATGGAGTAAGAGAACCCACCCCAACTTCCCACCCACCACACTGTCTTCTGCAGACCTGTTTGGCATCTGCCTTGCCACCAGGTGCCAGGCGTGAGGTCCGACCACAGGGACTTGCAGGCAGTGAGGACAGCTCTTTGTCCCCAGGCCCTAGTAGGGACAGACTTCCCCCAGCCCTGTCCTTTTACTCCCTCTTAACTCTCTCCTACCAGCTGTAGATACGCAGAATGTGAGACCCCAGAGCAAAAGTTTATTCCCTGCAGAATAAATGTGCAGCTTTCCCTCCACAGTGCCTGCTCCCTGAACTGGTTGGCAGCCTGTCACTGGAGCAGTCACCCTGCAGGCTCCATCTGCAGTGGGATTGTTAAGAGAGCAGGGACACGGTGCTGGGACCTCACAGATGGCTGTTCTGAGCCAGCAGCCGGCACTGGGATTCTGATGCCTGAAGCTCCCTCTGCATTTCAGAGGGCAGGCACCCCCGCTGGGCCTAAGGGGACTGCATGTGTGACAAGCCTGTAAGGACAGCATGGCTTCAGAGTTGTCATGTGTTTCCGTTTAACGCTGTAGGATGGTGACTTTTAATCTTTACAAGAAAGTATGTTTGATTGCTTTCTAACGAAGCACACTGACAGATGGGTGGGATTTGGTGATCTTGTCATATTCGAGTTAACAAAGAAAACTGTGTTTCGAGAGAGATGATGAGTCGATCTCCATGATCGGGAAACTTCCTTTTTTCCCTTGACTTCATCATTTCTTTACAAATACAGCTGATGCTGTCTGGTTCGCACCCTTTGTTTTGCAGAAGGAAAACTTAGGCCCCATGTGGTGGGTCCCCGTGAACTAGCAGGGTGCTTCTAAAAGCACATTCAGTCTGACCTCGGGAGGCCTTCTGGTGTTAAACTCCGGCACATGGGTAGAGGGGTAGGATTTAGGGCTTTAGGAGAGGGAATGTGAGAGGAAGAAAGTTGGGTATGATGCAAGCTTAGGGAATTGGGACGACAGCATCTGGGTCTGGCGCACAAAGTCCTGCACATGGGTGGCGGGTGAGTTGGTCAGGGCCCTCCTGGTGGCCAGCGGTGTGGGGCCGTCCTCTCCAGGGAGGCAGAGCCAGTCAGAACTCACCGTGAGGCCACTGCATGCAGGGGACCGAGCAGAAGGCCCGTGTCCTCAGCCTGCCCCTCCCATCGCCAGCATGGTCCCTGGGCACACATCCCAGTGCAGCCCTCACCCCCGCCCAGCCTCACTGGCATGGGCCCCTACACCTGCGTTTTGCATGGGCTTTCCCTGAAATTCAAAGACACCAGAAGTTTAAAAATGCCAGCCCAGTGCCACCTTGCTGCAGTGTTACACACAGCGTGTCGTTTGGGGTTAGGCACGCGGTAGCTTGCTGACACGCTGACCTCCTGTCCCCACAGGGCGGTGGGAGAGACAGGGATCCAGCTCCCACAGGACGAGCTCCGGGTACAGCCGGTCTGGCCAAGGACAGCACTGGAGAGACCAGGGGCCAGGTAAGAGGGCGCCAGGCCCCCCACCACCCCCAGGGTGCTGCGTGGCTCGTGTCTGCTTCCGACACAGGTTATGTGCTTGCAGGTGAATAAACAGGTGAGCCACCGATAGGTCTCGTGCCGTCCTTCGTGAAGTAGAGACAAAGCGTCTGCCTGCCCCTTGCTGATTCATTTATTTCCTGTCTGTTCAGGCATCTGCTCAAGACTGTTTTTATAATGTAATGACTGTTTTTTACCTCTGCAACCTCTAAAGTGGGTGGTCGTTTCACAAGTCGCCCACGTTGCCACGGACACCCCAGCAGCACTGTGCATCCTGGTCTGTGTCTGAGTGCCCTTACGGCCATCATGGGGCTGGTGTCCAGGGCCTGCGTCCAGGTGTGTGCGGCCCCGCCCGTCACCCAGCCGAGTGCCAAGTTGTCCTGGGATCTCAGCGCGTGTCCAGAGTCCACTGAGCAGCAGTGAGGACCGGGGCTCGTGATGAGGTTTCTGAAGTGCCACCCCTGGGGGAGAGAAGCCACATAAGTCCCCATGTGCAGTCACCTTAGGGGTCCCTCTGAAACACCAGATCAGGCCGCCAGTTGTGCCTGGAGCCCCCAGGGGTCTGAGTGACACACGTAGTGACACGCCCCGTCCTTGGCTCTAGTCACTGTCAGCGTGGGCACCACTCCCACTTGATGCCAGCTGAGCCGGGGCTGCTCGTGCTGGGTCAGTAACCGAGATGAGGGCTCTGCCTTCCCCCACGTATCACGTGTATGTGCATTGTTTGAATTTGGAAGGTTGCCTGGATTACGATACAGGGAGCCAGAAAGGGACAGGGTGTGTGTGTGGACCTAGGATCTCACGGTGACACCCAGGGCCGCAGGGTCGCTGCCTCTGCCCTGAGTGTTGGGAGTGGGCACTCTGGGTGGAGTCCCATTCGACACCCTTAGTTCTCACCTGTGCTCCGCGTGTCACACGGAGGGCCCGTCGGTCACTGCTGCCCTCAGGAGTCCACGTGTGGCCAGCAGTGCTGCCGTCCAGGGCTCCCCGGTGCCTTGGGGGCCCACAGCCATGGACAGTGCTTTCATCCACCCACCAGACTGCCAACCTCTGGTTGGGCAGTGAAATTGCTTGGGGCGGCTTGGGGACCACCCCAAATTTCTCACTCTTCAAGGCTGACAGGCCTTCTTCAGGTGAACCAGAGAAAGAAAAATCTGGAGCCAAGCTCGTGGCCTGAATGGTGGAGCTGGTGGCCCCTCCCCCACCCTCCCTGGTGTTTTATGTGAGGGTCCTTGAAAAGGTGTCTGACAGGGTGACATGTGAGCACAGGCCTGAGGAGGGAGGGAGCAGCTGTGAGGCATCTGCAGGAAGGACAGGGGGCAGCAGGAGCAGGCCTGGCCTCAGGCTCTCGGAAGAACTGCCTTTCCTCCAGGGGACACGCTCCGTGGCACCACCAGCGTGCCCTGAGCTGGCAGGCCTTCATCGGGCTGTGATGAGGTACAGGGGTGTTGAGGGGATGGGCTTACAGTGCAGTGGGGCCCCAGCCTCCTGGCCAGAGGCTGAGGCTCAGAACGCCCCGCCAGCCCAGGAAAGCAGAGTGAGGGCCTGGGGACCCCAATGGAGTCTTGTAGGCCGCAGAACCCACCTGGGCTTCCTGGGTGAACAAGAAAGGCTGCCCCTAGCTGTCCTCTTGCTGTCGGTGTCCCCACGCAGGACCTGGTTGTGGTGGCAAATGGTGACCTTGGCTTCCTCCTCCCCCCTGGGTCTCAGGACGCCGGGAGAAATGAACTGATGCAGCGTCCAGCTGGGGAGGGCTGCAGGCTGCCGCTGGCACAGGCTGGGCAGGACGTGGGTTATGCCTAGCTGCACACCCATATGGACCCTGGGTCCCCTGCACACCTGCTGAATGAATCGTCTCGCATCGGGCATCTGGTCTCGGGGATCCTGCCAGCCCCAGTGCTGTGCTCTGATTCTGTTCCTTCGTGCTGAGCTCCGCCACCTTTGCCTGGGCCACGTGGGGCTGTACCTGTCAGGACCCCTGAGGTGCTGAGGTTGTCGTTACTTGTCACACTTGCTGTGCCTGAGGCAGCCTGCGACGGCTTCTGACGGGCAGACAGCGTCTTGGGCCCGTGGCCTGCCCGCCCAGAGAACACAGGCCCATTCTCACTCCTCAGCCCAGCCGTGGGGGGTTATCGGGCTCCCCACACGGCCTTCCCGAGACCCGAGAGAAAGAGTTAGTGTAGTGAGTGTTGGGTGCAACTGACAACCCTCGTTTCTTAAATCTTGTACCCTGGCATTAATCCTGACATAGCTCTTAATACTTGAAAGAGGACTGCTTCAGAGTTTTTTCTATTAAAAAGCGAACAACGTCAATTGTACCACAGTAAAGCTGTTTTTGTTTTTGTTTTTCTAATTTTATTGGGGAATATTGGGGGACAGTGTGCTTCTCCAGGGCCCATTGCCTCCAAGTCCAGTTGCCATTTCCAATCTTTAGCTGAAGGTTGCGCAGCCCACCATCCCATGTGGGAATTGAACCATGTGGGAATTTTGTTGAGAGCTCGCGCTCTAACCAACTGAGCCATCCGGCTGCCCCTCCGGAAGCTCAGCCGCAGCTCGTTGTCTTCAATCTAGCTGTGGAGGGCGCAGCTCACCGGCCCATTTGGGAATAGAACCGGCAACCCTGTTGTTCAGAGCTCGTGCTCCAACCAACTGAGCCATCCGGCTGCCCCAGTAAAACTGTTTTTTAACAAAAATTTAAAAAGCATGCAAGCCAAAGCCTAACTGTGTGGGCTGACTGTGTCCTTCTGGCCATTGGCTGAACAGCCCAGTGAGGCCTTGTGCTCGGACACCCGGTGTCCCCAGGGCATAGCCAGCAAGCCCAGCACAGGGGACGATGTCATGAATGTCTGCTGAGTCTTCGCATAGGTGATGGCAGAGGTCATGGGGACACGTTGAAATTGGAGAAGGGAACCTGTTTTCTTTGGATCGATAGTAAATGAAGAGGTTCCTTCAAAATCTGTTGGCAGAGATTTGTGTCTGGAAATTTCTCCTCGTGTACATTTAAAAAATAGTGATTCTTCTTCCTGCTGGAGCCTAGAAGCCCACAGTCATCCCTGGTGGCCTCCCGCAGGCCCCTTCCGTGACACTCTGCTGTCGCAGCTGCGTGGCTGCTGACCTGGCAGAGGCCCAGATGCCACCTGGTTTCTCACATCCTACATGTGACTGGTCCTCAGGGCAGGTGGGGTCAGGCTGAGAGCCCTTCAGGCTGTGCTCTCGACCATCTGACGGTGAAAAGAAAGCAGTGGGCGGCCACACGTTTGGGGGTGAGCAGGCTGGACCAGGAGGACAGTGCCGAGCTGAGGGGCAGGGTGGGGCTCTGACCACGGTGCTGGGGGGTTTCAGGTTCCCGGGAGGGATGGTTCCGGGAAGTAACTGAGGCTGGGGGGCAGGGTGTGTGTGTGTGTGTGTCTGTGAGGCTGTCACCTCGTGTGTGTGTGGTGTGTGTGTATGAGGCTGTCACCCCGTGTGTGTGAATGTGTCTAAGGCTGTCACCCCATGTGTGTGTGGGTGGTGTGTGTGTGTGTGTATGTAAGGCTGTCACCCGCAGGAGCCCAGACCTGGCCTTGCCACGGGCATGGACTGAGGAGCTGGGTCTGAGCTGCCAAGGAGACAGGAAACTCCAGCTGGGCTGTGTTCTTTCTGACTCCTTTCAGCTTCAAATAGGCCTGGGAAGAGTTAGGACCGAATCGCGAAGAAGCTGGAGCATCTGTGGCAGCAGTGAGCTGCAAGCGTGTTTTGGGGGTCAGCTGGCTCTCAGGCACAGCAGCGCACAGAACAGGGGCCTCCCGCCACTCCCGGTGACGTTTCCTCCGTGAGCTCTGGGCCCTGCACAGCCTGTTATGTTCAGCGTCATACCCCACTGCCCAGCACCGAGCACGTCACAGGCTGGGATCGCAGTGCAGGCGGGGCACACACACCATCCAGGGGGCCCCAGGGCCCGTGCCAAGCCTGGGACATACCCAGCGTTTTTCTTATAAATTTAGTGCATACAAATGTAACTCCCGGTCAGCACACCTCCTTTCTGACAGACATGCTGTGCGACCCCGTTCACACCTGTAAGTGGGGCATCAGGTGCTCAGCCTGCAGTCGTTCTCACAGACGGAAGCTATGACAGCCGTGGCCGCTGCAGACACACGGGCAGGTGCTCCGGGCCTGTGCATTGTCGCCAGCGGCGCTGACCAGCAAGTCCAGGCTGGTCCTGTCTTGGGAGTCACCGAGCGGCGAGAGCAGTCAGACCCCCGGTTCTCACTTCGCTGCCAGCTAGTGATGGAGTGGAGCGGGTTTGCTGTATCCACACTCACACGTCAGCTGTTGTGACCTCCCCACAGAAACCGTTTCTCCCTCCGGCTGCTCCATTTCAGGAACAACTTGGAGCTCTAAGGGTTGTTTGCAGGCCGGGGGCCCGGCCGGACAAGCACCTTCCCCTCTTCTGTTCTGGTCACTTAAAGGCAGAAAATCCGTAACTCCTGGGCAGCTAGAGCTCGAGACTGCTCACCGCTGTGCGCGCGTTGGAAATGCAGGTCTTTGAAGGACACCCCTACTCTGGCGGGCAGGCCAACGTCCTCACACATGGGTCACACACAGGTCAGGACGTGTCGTGTGAGTGTTAGGGCTGAGACAGTGGCCCCCAGGAGCCCTCAGGTGAAGGCTGAATCGGGGTCTGATCGATGAACGAGGGCGGAATGTGGGCGGGAGGAGCTCAGGGTCTCGAGGACGCGCGAGCACAGTCTCTGGCTCACGTGGAGAGGCATCCGTGCAAGCACTGTGGGTCGTGTAGATGTTTGCTAGTTTCAGGTGTTTCTGTATAAAATGTGTCTTGTGCACGCACACTGGTGGACACGCGCACACACACACACACCTTCTGTTAGGGCTGCAACACTTTCTGGGTCAGGGAATCCACTTTCTCACTTTGAATCACCGTGAGTGGGTCATGTCATCTATACTGAGCCAGCACATGTTTTGGTGGGTTCTGTCCACCTTGGAGCAGCCCTTGCAGTATTTTTGGAGACACTGAAGCAGCCTAGTAGGACGTTGTCTCTATTTTCAGTACAGAACTAACCGGCAAAATTGTTTGTTATTGAAAAACTGAAAATGCCTCAGAGTGAGAGTTCAGTTACTGCCCCAAATGGGGACGTCCCCAGGGGCCCTCACTGCTGGTGTGAGCCTGGCTTCCTGAGGTGCTGCACATCAAAGCCTCCTGAGGTGCCAACACGGCACCCCTTCCTTCTGGGTGAGAAGTGACGTGTCACATTCCACAGTCAGTAGCTACAAACTTGCCTGTGATTTCTGCAGCTTGTCACATCCAGTGGTGATTCCCCAGAGGAGGCCGGGCTGTTGTGACAGTGCTGTGATCACCTGTGATAACAAGGGTGGGCCTGGAAACTTCATTCTGGCCATTGCTGTGACCCGGGGAGCCTCACTTCTGGGAGAGGTGTGAGCAGCAGGGACCAGGCTTTATGGGCAGAGCACCATTTGTACTTGCAGGGTGGTTCTTTCCTGACCTCCCAACGTGCCCTGTCGGCCCCAGGGAAGGGCATTCAGCCCCAGCTGGACAAAGAGCCCCGTGGTCTTTTTCGTACTTGGTGCAGTGTCCCCCTGAGCTGAGCTGTGGACGGGGAAGCTCCATTTGCAGGCCGATGGTGGCAGTGACGGTATAGGGGTGCGGCCCCGTGTAGGGGGAGGCTGCTGACGGGAGCAGTTCATGCACCGTGCTACCTCTGAACTAACTGCTCCCACTGTAATGGGGCAGGCAGCTCAGTGTGCTGTTCTGTGGATCTTACAGAAATGTAACTTGTTCGTTTCCCGGTCTGTTTACTGCAGGAAGCAGGCAGCACGCGCCTGAGCGGTGGAAAAGACACTCGCCCTCTTCTGGGTAAGCCCACTTCGGTGTCCAGAGTGAGTCCACGGTCAGAGGCTGCAGTACACGTAACACTGACATCACACGCCAGACTTGAAAAGAATTAGACGTTAAATCTGCTAACAGGCTAAGTTCACTTGCCCCCTCCAGAGAAGTGTGGTAGAAAAAGATGAGTGGGGACATGAGACCTTGGCGTTGCCTGCTTCAGAGGGAAGTGAGGGAACCACAGTGTCTTATCTGTGAGGCGAGAGGGGCCGAGGGGACTGGCCCGGCTTTGTACAAAAAGGAAAACAGCCTTTGCAGTGGCTTTCCCCTCGGCACATTCAAAAGCTTTTGTGGCTTCTCTTCAGAGGTTGTGCCTGATGCCATGGGCACCAGCACTTGTTGCCGTCACCTGTGCAGAGGAGGGCTGCTTGGGTCTCCAGTCGGGGTGTCCCGACATCCGTGCCTTCCTAAGGAGAGCCAGGCTGTGTGGCTGGTGCCGTCCAACAGCTGTAGCACCCCAACAGTTGTTTCCTAGTTACAAACTCTAAGCAGAGTGAGCGTCCCAGCTCTGCTGTCTTTCAGCCCTCAGAAGTGCCTGTACAGAAAAGGAGGGAACGCTGTTCTCCTCCCCTTCCCGGAGGGAGTGAACTCTGTGTGGTGGTTCTGCCTGGGGGTCCTGACAAAGTGTGTGACTCGTGTCTTTTTCTGTCGTGTCATCCCCTCATTTGATTTTCGCCATGCTCCAGCTCAGTGTTTCTCACTGCAGTGCGCGTGCAGACAGGCCTGGGTGTGGGCAGACTGGAAGCCCGTAGGGATGGGTGAGGGGAGGGCAGAAGCGGAGTGTCCGGAAGCCTGCGTTCCACAGTCAGTAGCTACACAGCCAGAAGCCATGTTTCCACGACTGAGAAGCGTGTCTGTGGCTCTTTGTGAGCCCTGAAGACTCGATTTTAAAAAACACTTAAAATGAATCCAAGTTCAGAGTAATAATCTTTTCATGAAAGAATGTTCAGATAATCCAAGAACTGAAATTTTAAGCCCAGTAACCTCTGGGGTATTCATTCTGGAAAGACATCTAGGTTAGAAGTTGAAAGCCAGGCCCTTCCTTAGCAGGTGGCTCCCTTACGCCTGGAGAGCTGGGGTGACGACCAGGCTCCCTTCCGGGCCACACTCCAGGACTCGTGATCCCCAGCTCTCAGAGATGCTCACCCTTGTCCCCCAGAAGACGGGCCCTTTAAAACAACGTACACCCTGAACATTCATAGGCTAGACTGTACACTTGCCCGTGAATCAGCCTGACTCAGCTCAGGTACGCATAGCCCCAGGCTTCGTCTTGCCTTAAAACCCGTCCATCTAGTGTTTACCAGAAAAGGGATCTTCTCCAGATAGTTTGGGCCATTTGGATAAATCCCCACATCCTGCAGCTCCTCCTTAAGGGCACTTAACAGGTCTTACTACTTCCCATGCGGGTCTTGTGGGACCTACAACTTTGTTTCCCAGCTTTGACATGGGTTTTTTCATTCCTCTGAGGAGTGTTTCCTGTCTAAATAGTGACATTCTATTCCTTTCATTTGAGACCACTGCTGCTTCTAAAAGTTTTGTTTCCTTGCTCCTTTTCTCATTTGTACAACTTGAAATAAATTCCTCATCCTTTAAATTATAAATCCTCCCCCCATGGAAACCATTTCCCTTCAGATATTGAAGTTCCAGCTTGTCACTAAGACCTTTGTGTTCAGTCAGCTTAACTGGGCCACTGAGATGGTATGATCTTCACGTTTAAGAAACAATTGTAGTGAACTTTTGTAATCTTGATGTTTTTTTAAGTTATCTCTGCAGTCAAGTGTTCGGATGAAATTTCCTTATATCAAGTTTAAAATGAAAATAAAATACTACTCAAAATTAAACATAATTTCACATTTCTTTGATCACTTAGAGGACATTCCCCCATCCAGTGTGCTTGATCTTTGTGAAGAAGGATGTTGAATTTTGTCACACCTTTTGCTGTGTGTGCTGAGATGATCACGACTTTTCTACTTCACGTCTTTGACGTGATGAGTCACGTTCAGTGACCTGGGCCTGCACATGTTGAACCATCCTGCTTCCCAGGGATACGTCTTCACTGATCATGTGGGATGGTCCTTTTGACGTGCTGTTGAATTCGGGTTGCTATTGTAGTATTTTGTGGAAGATTTTCGCTTCTTTGTTTATCAGGTTTATTGGCCTGTAATTTTTTTAAAGTGTCCTTGTCTGGCTTTGGTGTCAGGGTACTGCTGGCCGCGTAGTAGAATGAGTTTGGAAGTGTTTCTTCCCCTTCAGTTTTTTTGAAAGATTTTGAGAAGGTTTGGCATTAATTCTTTAAGTGGTTGGTACAATTCACCAGTTAAACCATCTGGTCCTGGAATTTTGCTTTCAGGATGTTTTTGATTTCTGATTCAAACTCCTTTCTCATTGATTGGTCTGTTCAGATTGTCTATTTCTTTGTGATTCAGTCTTGGAAGGTTGTGTTTCTAGGAATTTTTTCATTTCTTCTAGGTTATCCAATTGTTGGTGTATAATAACGTGTTTCCTCGAAAATAAGACCTAGCCAGAACATCAGCCCTAATGCGTCTTTTGGAGCAAAAATTAATATAAGACCCGATCTTACATAATATAAAATATAGTATAATATAATATAATATAACATAAAACCGGGTCTTATATTAATTTTTTCTCCAGAAGACACATTAAAGCTGATGGTCCGGCTAGGTCTTATTTTCGGGGAAACACGGTATTTGATGAGTGAAAGAGAAAATTTCCTAAGAAAGGAGTAAGGAACTAAAACATCTGAACAGACCATTCACCATGGAAAACCTGAAAGGGACTCACTGCCCTTCCCCCAAGCAGAGGGCTTGACAAATAAGTTTTGCCAAACTTTGAGTAATTCCCTATTACAGAGAAGGGCCAGTCTGAGCTAGGCGGCATGGTCCTTCAGGCACAAGGAAGAACCTTGCAGAAAGGGACCTTCGTCTTCAGAGACTCTGAGGTGGCGTGAACTTGCTGTCGCAGGAGCGAGGTGGGGCACAGGCTGGGCCCGTCCTGGGAGGTGGGCTTTATTTGGGGTGCTCTCTTGGACCACTGGTAGTCCCGCGAGTGACGTATGACCTTTAGTTGTTTTCCATTCAGACTCTGGCCATGGCTGGCTCTCCACAGTAGCTTAGCCTTCAGTATGTCACTTGTGTGTTGCTCCCAATGTGACTTCTCCTATTTTAGTCCTTTGTAGGAATTTTTTCCCCCTGAACTTTTTTTTTGGTCTTCATATTCTGAAATTTCAAAAGAATTGTTTGTGTGAGGGTTTCATTTTACCATCCATTCTGCTTGGCATCGTGTGGTCCTTTGTCCATCCCCCTAAGATCTGAGGGTTTTCTTATAAGGGTTACAGGCTGGCTCCTGGAGGAACCCTTGTTACATCTAGAAGGGTCCGAGTGTGTCTTTCTTGTCCTCTTGCATGTTTTCTGTCCTTCTGTTTCAACACTGTCTCCTGCAGAAATTCCTCAGCTTGATTTCCAGCCTGCTGATTCTTTCAGAATTTGAAGTGTAGTTTCTGTCAGAGGAAACATCACTCCCTTCCCCTAGGCTGTTTTCAGCAGATTAATCCCCTCTTTCCAGAAGCACCTATTTACATTTTCAACATTTCAGATGGGTATTTGCTAATTATCTGTGTTTCTTCTGTTTTAGTAATTACCTATCAAGTTAAGGAATTTGCTCTTTTGCCCCCAGGAAGCTGGGACCCCGTATCTGCTTGTCTGCGTCTCCAGTCTGGGGGGCAGTGGTTTGCTCTGCGTGCTCCCTTCCCATACGGATCCAAGAAGAGATGTTGATTCTTCAGTCTGTTCAGCCTTTTCCTTGTTAGGACAGAGTGGTGACTTGAAGCTCCTTCCATGCAGAACTGGAAATCAGGAGTCCCCACAGCATTTGTTTTTTCCTAGACTTACTGACT
The DNA here is from genome assembly GCF_057876585.1 of Rhinolophus sinicus. Classification (NCBI taxonomy): domain Eukaryota; kingdom Metazoa; phylum Chordata; class Mammalia; order Chiroptera; family Rhinolophidae; genus Rhinolophus; species Rhinolophus sinicus. Next base: position 128,533 of record NC_142502.1, on the reverse strand, counting down.
CTTGTTTTTGCTTGTGAGTTTGATTAGTTTTCTGTGTATATTTATCATAATTCAACTTGAGATTCTCCCCCAGTTCTCCCATCTCCTTTCAGTGCATTCGTGCGATGGGCATCTCATTGGTTACACTTTCTGGTCAGTACCCCCTGCACTCACCTCGCCCGGTCCTGACTGGGTGCTCTCTCGGCCACCTCCCAGCTGTCACCCTTGTCACCACCTTCGAATCTTTACACCTCTCTCTCCTATTGGATTTCTGAATCCTGTATCTTCTTTCTTGGTTTATCCTCTTATCCTGAGAAAAAGGGCATAAATCTTTGAGGCCTTGCAGGTCGGAAAATCTTTTTATCTTTTAATTGAAAGTTTACCAAGTTACGGAATTCTAAGTTGAAAACAGTTTCTTCTAGAATTTTGTAGACTGCTCCATTGCCTCCTGGCTTCCACTGTGTCCCAGGTAAGAATCTGCTATTTTTCTGATTCTTGATCTTTTGTATGAACGTTTCTTTTTGTCTCTGGATGTTTGTAGGGTCCTCTCTGTACCTGAAATTTCATGATAGGTCCTGAGTGTCACCCATGGTGCTGGACGGTCAGTGTGGCCTCAAGTCCGGCATCAAATCACACGTGTTCTGGCAACTGACATGTGTTCTAGACAGACAGCACAGGACGCTCTCGGCTCTTTTCTGGCCCTCAGCTCTATCACCGTGCCGTGCGCTCTCGGCTTCCAGCTATCTCACCTGAGTGCACGTCCACTTGTGTATACTGAGGCTTCGCTCCCATCCTGTGTTCAGAGAGGACAGTGTGGACGTGAGGACAGTGTGGACGTTCCTCCCTCGTGAGCCACCTGCTTATTTCGCCTCTTTCCTGTAGCTCCTCTGCTCCACAGCCACATCCATCAGCCCCTCCCTTCTCCCGTCAGCAGGTGGTTCCCTCGGGTCAGCATCATGGAAGCTTCGGCGCCCATGTTCTGCCGTCGTCGGCGTGTTGCCATTCTTGCTTCAGCTCTCCATGTCTTTTCCTTCGCTGACTTAACAGATTTCACCTTGCGAAGAGAGAAACTGAGGCACATGAAATCTGAATTAAGAGTTGATTTCTGCACAAATCCATGCGATGGGGCAGCAGCAAACTGGCAGTGGTGAGGAGCGCTCCCCCGAACTACTGGCCGGAGAGGCCCTTGGGGAGGAGGCGGGAGCCCAGCAGGAGGCCTCGCGGCTGCCACCCAGGCAGCGGGCTGTTTGTGCTTGCTTGGCCCTGGGCTTTGGCTTGGGAACCTTCAGGCTTTGACAGACTGAGGTTTTCGTTTGCTTGCATAGGCTGCTGAGGCATGAAAGCCACTGACTGCAGTGTAATGGCCCCCGTGTAATTAACCTAACAACCTCTAGACTGAGCCTGCACCTCTGGCCTCAGACGAGGAAGGAAGGTGGTGGGCGTGCGCGTCTGCTTGGCAAGGCCTTAGCCGATGGGCCCCCAGGCCGGGGCCCAGCACCCCAGCCCCGCCTGTGTGCACCGCCAGCCCCAGCAGGAGCTTCCAGAGGGGTCCCCACTCGGGCAGCTGGGGGCAGCCCAGCCACGCAGGCCATCACAATGGCCCTGTCCCCTGTACCCATCTGCCCCGTGGATGGTGACTCAGAGCTAATTCTCATCTTGCAGACGGAACTCTCCTTGGGCGGTTTCTGTGGTCATTTTCTTCCTTTTATTTTTCCTACTCTCTGTCACTTGTCCACAGGTTAGACTCTTCTGACGTCTTTGTGTCCTTTAGCTTTACTTTGTGGGAAATGTCCCCAATTTTATCTTCCACCTTTTCTAGTAGTTCTTTAATTTCACTGTTTTTAAATTCTGAGAACTCAGAAGGTTTCTTTTTTTATAGCAGTCGTCTTTGTTTTGCGATTGCAGCATCTTCTCTTACAACAGGGAAATTAATTGCACCAGTGATGTTTGGTTTTGTTTTCTCTTCCTCCTTCGTAGGTGGTTCTTCCAAGTTTCTTTCTCTGTGTGCTTGTTTCCATTTTGGATTTTCTTCCTCAGACGCCTGGTAACTCTTGGGCGCTCACGCGTGTGGCAGGAAGCCTGTGCCCAGCTTCAGTGCGGGTCCTTGGCGAGCTGTGGCACTGCCATCCTTCACTTTTTATCTCAGGCGGGTCCGTTTCCTTAGAGGACAGTCAGCACAGAGGGGAAGGTGACTTAAGAAAATCTGAAGAAGGTCTAAGTGACCATTTGAAACTAGGGGTGCAGGAGGCAGTGAGAAATGCCTTAGAATGACTGCGGGCTCCTGACTAGAGCTGTTAGGATTTTAGTACCATCGACTTGGGTGGGAGATTCAAGAGGCGAAGAACATGAAGCAGGCAGTAATGTTGAGGTGCGTTGCCTGAGGCGCCCAGACTTTGGAAGACTGAGGTTCAGGTTCTGCTCTGCCGCTGCTGTGGGCCTGGCCTCGGGCAGTGCACCTGGCTTCTCCATGCTCTGCCTTCTTGGACCATCACCTCCCCGAGTGACAGTAAATGATGGAATGTTTATGTACACACAGCATTTTGCAAGTACACACACAGTGAGCACACGCTGCGTCACATCCGCAGTGGTGGGAGTGGCTGTGGTCAGAGGGGCCCAGGAACGTAAGCTGAGAGTCATGGCAGGGAACCAGGACCAGATGCTGGCACCAGAGCCACACCACGTGATGTCGCAGAGCTGGCGGTAATGTGCTGAGCTGCGCAGGGAGGAGCAGTTTCCCGTTTCGTACACATGGGAATGACACGCCACGTAGGGACGACACAGACTGAGGCCACAGGGCTCAGCCCGCAATAAGCACTGGTGAGTGCGCCCAGGCCAGGCGGACGTGACCTCTGGTTTCAGCAAGTAGGTCAATAGTGACGACCACAGTGCGGCTCTCGGTAAAGGAACTCCCCAATGGCCGTGGAGACCCCTCAGCTCCTTCTGGAACTTGGCCGGACGTCCCCCAGCTTCCTTTCCAGTTGTACAGGTCAGCTGCACATACACACACATGCACAGACATGCACAAATGGGCACATGGGCGTATACACACATGAACATGCACACACACCTGTGCACACTCACACGTCCTCAGGTTTGACTGCCTCACTCACAGCACTGCAGCTGACAGGTGCCTCTCGTCTCCACAGCTCACCCTTCACATGCCCTTGTCCCTCCTCCTGGGGACTTGTCCTCAGCAGGAGGAGCAGGCGGCGTTGACACTCACGCTCCCAGGGGTGGCTTGGCTTGTGGGTGACCAGGAGACTCACGATCGCTTGTGTTCTAGGTGGTCCAGCTGATGCTCTGCAGGGACGGGACAGACAGCTGACAGCGCTTAGAAAACCCGGAGCCAAGTGTCAGGTCAACACACCCTGCTCATCTTCAGTTAACACACAGAAGGCCCTGCATTTCACGCGTGTCCAGCACCCGCTCCAGGTGTGTTCAAGCCATAAACTGGGTGTGCTGTATGTTACACTCCTTTCCACAGACGGCAGTGAGGACGCAGTAGACTTCAGGACCACGGCTTTACCGCCACACAAGGATCCTCTCCGATGTGGACGGTGGTGAATGTTGACGTCCATGGGGACGTGTTTCAGGAAGACAGTGAAGAAGCAAAGACGCCCTCCTGTGCTCGGCAGGGACCTCTGGGGGCTGGGGCCATTCTAACTCCCGGTTGGCATGACGAGCCTGGAGGAGACCTGCGTCCACATGTTGCCGACTGACACAGAGTGTCTTCTAACAGCTGTCTTTGAGTTCATTACAGTTAAGTTAAAAGTATACTTTCCCAGCAAGTTATCTTCTCTCGGGGTTGGCCCAGGCCACTGATGAACGAGGACCCTGGTAAAAGTTTACTGCTCCATGCACGTCACTAGTGTTCCTCACGTCACAGCTCTTAGGTTTGGATTCCGTGTTTAAATTTGTCAAAAATGCCACTTGGTCACGAGTTCAGAGTTTCCCACTGGAAAGTGGAAGTGACTGTTGGCGGTTGCCGTTTTGCTTCTAGGCGTTTAGCCAGCCCCTCCTCATTTCAGTGAGGCGCGTGCAGGCACCAGGTGGCTGTGTTCAGCGGCCGTGCCTGCTGGCTGCTCCAGGAGGAGCCCACTCCTGTGGCCCCGGAAGCCGCTGCACAGACAGCAGGCTGGCTTTGGCATCTCCCTTTTATGTTACGACAGTGATCTGTAATACACATTTGTGGTCTGCAGCCAAATATAAATGATTAGTCTGCTGTTACCAATGAGAAAACTGACTTCTTTGCTCCTGTTTTTTGTTTGGATCTATCGTTAAATTCCTAGAGCTGGACAGAAGCTGGGGATCTAACCCAGGCCTCAGGTACCGGGCGAGACCCAGAGAGGTCACCTGGGACTCTGGTGACACAGGTCCTGGTTCTGGCCGGTCCCTGGGCCGCCACCTCCTGCTTTGTGCCCTGGTGTCATCATCTTCATTCGCTGGGTTTGCTTCAGCTCAGGGTTTCTCAGGTGTGAGTCGTGTACACCCGTGAAAGGAAAAACAAGTGGTGGTTTTTTGCCCATGTGGATTTATTGTTGTTACTCTGCTATTACAATATGTACAAACATGCATTGATTCCTTATGCTAGCACGTTCTTAGTACAACTTTCAGTCCCAGACGTCATGTACGTGAAATGAAAAGTCATGAAACAGTGTTGGGATCACAGTCCACACGAGGTCTCAGCTCAGTGGACTGACCAGCGGTCTGTGCTTTGGATGGGGCAGTGGCTGCAGTGCCAGCCCACAAAGGGACACACGAGGCCTTGAGGGCAGCCCAGCGTGTGGGTGATGTGGGACAGGGCACCGGCCACAGCCCCCTCTCGGGACCCTCCCTGTCCCTCTCACCCTGTGGTGACAGGAGTCCACAGCCACGGGCCCCTTTCTTGAACCAGCAGGGCATGTGGTGTGGCACCTGCGCGCTCCGTGCATGGCCGCCCCACACGGCGAGTCTTCTCTGGGTACTTGGTTTCTAGAGGGACTCCCGCCTTCCCGTGTTGTTGGAATTTTTGCAACAAGGATAACTCCATGTGTTGTGTAACTGAAAGTAAAATGGGTGGCCAGTGACAGTGCTCATGTCTCATGTAACGTGCATTTTTTTAGAGCACTAATCTCTAGGATTTAATAAGTCACATTTTCTTTAGGTTTTAGCACCTACGAGGTTGGCTATTTCATTTTTTCCATCCTTTGAACTTTTTAAAATTTCAAGCTCTTTCAGGCACCTCCCACAATTTAGGAAGGAAAATAAGTAGGGAGGCACCAGTATGTCCTGATTGTCACATAAAAGAAAACAATGCAAAAGGAGAACAAAGTGTCTGTCGTGTGGGTGGCGGGCCCATCCTCCGTTGCACGCTGTTGACATACCAGCGTGTTGTTTGTGCTTATTTATTTCCCCTGTTGAGGAGTGCACTGCGCCTTGTGTGTTGTCCGGCTTCCCTACCATGGAGTCGTATCTGCTTCGGGAAGAGACGGCTGCTGCTGCGCTTACCGCACTGTCCTCAGCGGAAAGAGGACCCTGTGCAGTGACCTGGGAAGCTGCACCTCTGGGAGGACAGGGGCCCGGCATGCTCGGTGTCGGGGAGCCCCCCCGGGCTCTGGCGTCTGTAATCCCTTCTTCGATGGCAAGTTAAGCACCTGTGGTGCCTGTGTCAGGCTGCTGCCTCAGTTTCTTGAGCGGACGCTGCCACGTGCCTCTTCTCCCTTGGCGCACATCTCCCGAGTGCTCTTGGTGACACATTCAGAAAAGCCAGGATGGCAGCTCGCTTTGCCAAACTAACCGTGGGATTTAGTCAAATGATGGCAGAATCGGCCAGCAGTTGGCAAACATTTTAGTTGCTTTTTTGCCCTCATGCTGAGCCAAGTGCACAGGAAGGCACTAGATTATTAGAAGCATCACCCATCCAAATCCCTCTCAGCCTCGGGTACCGTCCCAGGGCTTTTCCCCAGTGAGCCTCCCTGTCACCTGCCACTGGGCCTCACCTGCCTGCAGAAGCAGCCCTGGGGGGGGCGGGGGAGCAGTGAAAGCCAGCTGACTTTGGTAGTGCCAGCTCTGTTAAATGTCAGATAAAAATGAAGGCAGCTTTACCTTCTCTATTTGATGAGCCAACTGAACTAGAAAGAACAGCAGCAGCAGCCTGATCCTTAGGTCTTTGTGATTTCCCCAAAAAACCTCTGCCTGGGGAGGCAGAGGCGACGAGAGCCCGCAGTGCTGTGGATTCTTCCCGGAGGTCGGTGTCCAGACACGCAGAAACGCTGGCATTTTCCCAGCGACCCTTCAGGCACCCAGCTGAGCATGTTAGTCTCCCAGGTTAGAACTGCAGAGTAAGGGTGACACAGCCCCGCCTGTGACTTGAAAGGCACGAGCGCTCACGGGCCACTAACCGTAGCTGCACATTTGGCACATTTAGCCTTAATCTGTGATGGAGTGACCTCATTAAGGGCCATTGAATATTAGTAAAGTTTTTAATAAAACTGAATAAAGTAATGCAGGAAAGAAATCTCTTCCAGGAAGATTTGTTGACTATTGGTTTTCTCGCTGGCTTTTTCTAGTTTCATTGTCTTCTAATCCCATTTTATGAGACAAATTTAGTACCAAGAGGGAACCTGTCCAAGATTTGTTTCTTGGCATTCATTCAGCCTCTTCATCAACCTTGGCATTAACATCTGATTTAGAAGTTTGTGTAAAATGGCTTGAATTATACTCTTCTTGATCCCTGTAGCTGTTAAAATACAGGGAAAGCAGATAATTCTATTAAGTTAAGCCACCAATCTGTCTATTGAATCAAACGCTTCAAGCCACAGCTCTTATCCAAATCAAGATAAAAGCCTGTCAAGTGCGAAGAGATAGTAAAGAGTCTGAGCCACAGAAATAAGGCTTGTGGATTCATTCTCCAGCCAGTTCCATCCATGTGTCCCAGAGAGCTCTGTTACAAACCACTGTGTGGTTGAGTGAAGGGGACACGTGAGTTCAGTGTGAAAGGGAAATTGTCTAATAACATCACAGTTGACCCTAGAAGAAGCCAGTTCTGAGGAGCAGTGGCTGAAGGAATAATTACTCAGCAATACTCTTTATGTCCTAAAGCAGCGTCACCATTTATAGTTAATAGAATTTTGTTCCATTCTGAAAAGGTTTTACCCAAGAGTCATACTCTTTTTTTCCCCCCCTCAGAAACACTCTTCCTTTGCTGTTTTCTGGGATTTAGCCTGTTTCCGTCTAACAATCTGGCCTTCTTGCCAAGTCTTGAAGCTGATTTAAGATAGAATTTATCAGGATGGTGTGAAGTGAGTTCAGCTCTTGGCGCCTCATAAAAATGTTCACAGCACATTATCATGAGCTAGTGGTTGAACTAAATATTTCTGAGCTTGTGTAGGTAAATGTCGTCAAAACTCCTCGTTATGTTTGGGTACTGAAGGATTTATAAGAAGCCTCAGATCGTTTATACAATAAACCACCCTTGCAGTTGTGGATTCTAAAGGCAGAAATTACACGTTCGTAGAAAATGTGGCTCTTACTCAATTCAGGTTATCTCTTCGGATCACTTCTCATTCTTTAACACTTAAAAATTATTAAAGACTCCAGGTTACTGTATTGAAACTTAAAAATGAAGGAAAAACTCGTTTTTTGAAAAGTACGCCAACTACATGCTAACTTATACAAATAGCCCCATATTTTTTTAAAAAAGAGTGAGAAGACAGTACTGTTTCACACATTAGCAGATCTAGTTACTGTCTGGTTTTGTAGGACAGCTGGACCCTCGCGTGCTTCCACATTCACTGGTGGAAAGTGCTGTTTCGCTGACGTGAGGAAACGCAGCTCTGCCCACCTGGCTGGAGGGCGCGGCCCCCAGCAGCCTTTTCGGGGACCTGCGCCTGTTCCCCGGTCGCCCCCTGGGAACCCACAGCTGCGCTTCTCCGATTGCACGTGGGACCTGTGTCAGGTCGCTGCCCCTCCGCACTGGGCATGGGTTTGCTCCTATGTACCATTTGTAACGTGCGGTTGTCCTCTGGGATACACTGGTGCAGAGTCATCTTCTACCTGGCATTTAACAGCAGCAGGACATCGCCACCCGTCTCACCGAGGAACCTGGGAAGCCTGGAGTCGCTGTGGCCCATGGAAGGGCCCCAAACCCTAATTTTCCTTGACAGCTCAGATTTCATTACTGGTAACAAAACTAATCGTTTTCCTTGAAGTGACAATTTCGGACCCTCTGGAAAAGGGGACGAGAGATGGGGCCGGGTTTTAGCCGTGTGTTCGATGCTTTTAAAAAGGCGTCGGGAAAATACGCACCAAGCTAACGCGGGTGCCTGGGTAGCACGTTCGGGAAGTGCCCCGAGCTGTCCGCACGTTTCAGGTTCAGTGTTTTGTGACACAGGAACTGAAAGTTCGCAGAGGTGGGGAACCCGGAAGCCCTGCAACCTGCCCAGGAAGCAGGGCCAGGGACACCGGTGTCCCTCACCCTCCAGTTAGTGCCTGAGACCCACGTGCCTGAGCCGGGAAGGGCGGGTCGGAGGGAAAGAGCACGCTGACGTGATGACGTAAAGGGTCACGGGGCGTTGACGCAGCGTGCGTGCGCACGTGCACAGACGGCAGGTGTGCGGCGCTGGGGGGCGGGCGTCGAGGAAGGAGCCTGCGAGCCGAGCCCGGTTCCCTCGAGGATCTGGGCTTGAATGTGCCGTTAGAGATGTTTATGAGCAATGACTGTGGTAGTGGATGGAGGGGAGCAGTGGCTGCGCAGATGTCGTCGGCTCACCTGTTCCTGCAGAAAATCGGTGTGTGATGCTAGATGCTGGAAAGGTGAGCTACTGGGAGGGCACTTGCCTTGGACAGCGAGGCCTGGGTGGGAGTGGGGAGGCGGGGCCTGCAGTGGGCGGGACTCAACTGCGTGGGAGTGGGGAGGCGGGGCCTGCAGTGGGTGGGACTCAACTGGGTGGGAGTGGGGGGCGGGACTCAACTGGGTGGGAGTGGGGAGGCGGGGCCTGCAGTGGGCGGGACTCAACTGCGTGGGAGTGGGGAGGCGGGGCCTGCAGTGGGCGGGACTCAACTGCGTGGGAGTGGGGGGCGGGACTCAACTGGGTGGGAGTGGGGAGGCGGGGCCTGCAGTGGGCGGGACTCAACTGGGTGGGAGTGGGGAGGCGGGGCCTGCAGTGGACGGTACCCTCCTGCGCCTGAGCCACCTGCCACGTGTGCAAGCATCCTAGTCTGATGGGTAAAATCATCTCCTTAAAACATGGTTTTCAGAGTTGTGACGTTAGCTAGCGGTTTGGGTTTGGGCCTGCAAGGTGCTGGGGAGTGGGCCTCCTGGTTCTTTCTGCGAATTTCTCCCCAGTCCAGATACCTGCCCCACAGGTCTGAGCAGCCTCAGGGCAAAGGGCAGGGACAGCAGGCAGGCTCCAGGTAGGTTCTAGAAAAATACGAAAAATGTCAAATAACAATGGATAGAAATCTCAATTGTAAAAGTCCTAGAAATGAAAAACTAAATGAACTTTCATTCTTCCCCAAAGAGCAACCATCCTGTGACATTTCCGTTTCTTTTGTTGTTTTCTCTTTGCCTTCATGGTGATGTTGGGTTGGAATGTGCCACCACTCGAACTCAGGCAATTGATTAAAAAATACCCAATGTCAAACATTTCTGCAGATAAGTTCATTGTTGGAAAAGCAGATCACTCACAGCCAGACCTGAAGCCTGTAGTTTCACCTTCATGCTCACTGGTGTTTTCTAGCCATTGTTCCACCGTCTTTGGAGAAGTCACCACCGACTGAACAGCTAAAGGTGGTTAGAAAGAAATGGAGGAATCAGCGAGTCTGAGAACCGCAAACTGGGGGATGGGGAGTGGACAGCGTGCCTGGAGGGCAGTGGCTCAGTAGCTGTCTTTCTGGTTGTCACATGCATGGGAGCCAGGACGTGGGCCAGCCCACTGGATGGCTGGCTCAGCTCAATGCACTGTCGTTAGGATGAGCCTCAGGGTGTGGGAGTCCCTCCCTGTCAACCTGTGTGTGGAGGACACTGCTGGGGGGGTGCTCCAGCACCCGTGTGTCCTGTGCAGCCTGACCCCACAGTGGCGTTCTCTGGGTCAGCACCCACTCATGCCAGCTGGCGTTTGCTAAGAGAAGTGAGCTGATTTTAACGCTAGCCTAGAAAACCCACAATTGGGGTTTTAGTGCTCTGCCAAGTAATGTAACACATTCCAAAGTGGGTGAGGTGTGACGGTTGGGAACGCTGCCTCCTGGGACCCACATCCCTGCCTTCACCGCAGGTCACCTCCTCTTCAGACACCACTAGCTCAAGTTGGTGAGTTCGGGGTCAGCCTTGCCCCACATACCACAGGCTCCCAGGTGCCAGGCTTCTGCCTGTGCAGCCCCCTCCCTGCCTGGCACAGCTCCTGGCACATCCCTGGTAATTTGAAAAGAGCACTGAGTGAAAGAGTCCATGATGCCTGGAGTTGAGCTGTACAGGTAACCAGGATGGCCTTGCCGAGAGCTCGGCCCAGCTGTCAGCAGCTGTGCCCCTGACCCAGTATCTGCCAGATTGCCCCACTGGTTGATGGAAGTTGTTCTCTGCACTTCCGCCGGGACAGTAGGGGATTTGTCTTTTCATTGTTTCCTCATGGAAAAGATCGTGAGAAGCCATCAGCAAAAGACTCAGAGGAAGAACTTTATACAGGAAAGAAGGTAAGTGAACCAGCTCGTCTTCCTGAATCTCAGGCAGGAACCCATCAAATGAGCATTGTAACAAAGTGAGCCTGCCTAGAGCTTTCATCCACTTTCCTTAAACTTCTACTAAAGTCTCAAACAAAACAATTTTCTTTGTGATGGCCATTTTCATTTCAGTGTCATTCTTCTTCATTTATTTACACCATTTTATGTCAGTCTTTTAACTGAACCTGAAGCTTTTTAAAACAGACTCCTCGGCAGCTACAGGGTTCCTGGAACCTGTTCAGTCATTTGTTCACTCATTCACGTTTATTGAGCAACTACTGTGTGCCCAGTGCTGAGGCTACAGGAAGTGACAGTCCCACTGTCAAGGAGCTCCGGGGCCAAACCGCCGAGGTATTCGTTAGAGTTGGGACAGCATCGTGAAGGTGCATTCGTTTGCAGTGATGTGGCTCATAGGGTGGTACAGAAACAGTTCAGGAACATGCAAGTCACCCTGAAATTTAGGGCTGTGGCATTTGTTATTAAAGACAAACAGGAGTATGTTATGCTCTGGAACAAAGAAGGCTCACTGCGCTTTGTTTTTGTCTTAATGTGTGAACTGTGTCCAAGGACATCTGCTCAGTCAGCCTGTACCGAGCACCCAGCGTGTGCCATGCACGCCCTCGCCCCACGTTGGAATCAGGACCAGTGTTGGACTTTATTGTCATGGAAAATGCCAAGGTCCAAACAAGAAGAAAAGTCATCAGATAAAGGTGTTCCATTCTGAGCTGCAGAAGACTTTAAATGTTAAGAAACTCGATGGAGAAAATGTGACATTTCCCACATGTCAAGCCATGACTAAACCCGGAAACTCCCCTCCACCCTGATGTGGAGAAACCCACTGGAGGTCCCGGTCACAGCAGCCCACTGTCCATCCACATTGGCATCCAAATGGCCTGGATGGAGTCAGCAGGGTGAGCAGGCTGGGTGGGGGCATTCTCAGGTGGCCTCTGGGATGACCCAAACATGGTCTCACGCCTGTGTGCTGCTGTCCTGGAGGGCTCCCTGGAGGTGGTTGCACAGCTGGGGGGGTGGAGGTTGCTTGGCATTTGAGATGCTCAGCTGTGAAATGACCGAGGTACTCTCCAAAGGCCCCACGGTGACAGTGTGGAAGACAAGGAACCAGAAAGCCACCTGCATGTAGCCTCCTGGCAGGCTGGGAAGACAGAGACAGATAGAGAGAATCTAGAAGATAAATCGTCATGCACACACACACCGTGAAATCACTGGCTTTTCCTTAAAGTCTTAGAAAACTCATCAGCGCCAGATGCAGTTGACTCCAGATGAAACGCTTGGGTTGACAGTCTGGTGCTGCGGGTTTGGTTTTCCAACTGCACTCTGAGAGAAGGAACATGCTCTGCCCACCTTTGCAGAGTGCAGTCACACTAACGCCATGCAGTGTCAGCTAATTAATGCAGTGAGATGGGCAGGGTAAGAACCGTTCCCCAGCGTTTAGGCTGGAGGAGGCGGGGCCCTCCACCCGTCCTGCACCTCCCAGGGTCCTTGCACACCGTCACCTCCAGAGAGCCCTGCCCACTGACGTGTCAGTGATAATGGTGAGGCCCGGGGGAATCCGGGATGTGGGGCCGTGGTCCCTGGAATGCCACTTTCCTCACAGTTTTTATCTGTAAAATGTACTCAGTTTCACACATCGTTTCCTGGAAAACCCTTGCAGATGGATGGGGAGTGGTGGCTTCGTCTCTTTGGATGTTGCTGTAGTTGTGGGCCCTGCGACTCAGGTTCAGGGCTGTGGTCTAGGCGGGCGGTGAGGAGGTGGATGTTTGAACACAAGTGGCCTGAGAGAAAACACACACGAGACCATCCCCAGACTCCTTAGCTGTCCCTGTTGTCCCTCTGCCCACATGGCACTGGCAGGGGCCCCAGGGCACCCACAGAGCATGTGGGCATTTGTTTTTAAACAAATTGCGTCTGTCCCTCTGGTCAGTGGAGGCTGCTCTTCTGTGCTTTGTTGTGGGAGGACAGCTATTGCACCTCTACCTGGTCAGTGAGCGGCAGGATGACTTGCGCCATATTTGACCTGGAGGCAGAGTTTGGACGGCACGTCCTTGGGCTCCCTGGCAGGACTGGGTGCACCAGTCCCAGTGGGAAGTGCTGGGCCCCTTCCCCAGAGGGACAGAGTCCGGGCCGTGGTCTGCGATGGCACTAAGTGCAGTGAGTGTGGCATCGTCCACACAAACAGGCCGAGGACAGAGACTGAGGGGGCAGGTGCACTCTGGCCGCCCAGCTCAACCCAGAGCAGCTCCCAGGGGCAGAGAGGGCCCGGGGCACATGTTAGCCCGCTGGACTGTCCACAGAAATGTGTGCCCTCCCTGGCCGCCGCAGAGCCCCAGAGCAAGGCTGTCCTCCCAGCCCTGAGGACACAGGCCTGCCCATTGCCCAGTGACCAGGAGCACTGCCTTCCGGAGAACTGCCCGCATGCTGGCCTCTTGGTGACAACACCTGCCTGGGGAAGCCTGAGGCGTCTGCAGGGTCTGGGCGCAGTAAATGCTCCTTAAGAGGCAGCTGCTGTGACACAGCTGGCAGTTACCAACCTCATGGCCAGGCCCTTCTGTGGGCCCTGGTGTGGCTGATACTTAAACCTCATTTCAAGGAGTCAAATGAAATTCAGAGTATTTACAAATGAGGCTGTGGCCTGAGACGGAGTGAATCACTGGGTCCTGCACACCAGCAACCAGCCGGTGGGGACGTGAGCCACCGACCTTGAGTCTGAAGTCCGTTTCGTCCCTGGGACCTGTCTCTGCCCCACCCCCACCCACGGAACGCTGAAGGAAACATTTCATTCTCCTTCACCCCATACAGGGGAACCCCATGATTTAGGGCCTTCGGGAGACCGTCGTTAGAGCCCAGACTGGCTTTGTGCCTCTGAAGTTGCCCAGCGTTGCCCTGTGGTTTCAGTGGCGCCCTGGACCGCAAGGAGTGTCCCTCTCCTCCCTGTCGGGTGCTGAGCAGCCCTGCTAATCCCTGCGGCCCGTGACAACGCAGCGCCAACGAGCGGCAGAGAAGGAAATGTCAGGTTCCGGCGTCCTGCCCACCCTCCATCTGTGCCCACGTCGGGGCTCACGGAGCATATGCTGCCTGTTGCTCACTGACCATCTGCTCCTGAGCTGATGAAGTGTCCCCGTTACCGTGGAGACAGAGCCCTTGATTGGCGGTGGCACCACAAACATTCCGTACTCAGGTTTCACTTTTATCTGTGCTCTGGAATGGGGCTGAGGGACAGGAGGCGTGGGCTGGGGGAGGGGAGGCAGCAGGAGAAGGGGAACAGGTTTTGGGGGTCAGGTTCCCTCACGTCTTCCTTCTAGTCCCCCAACTGCTGGCCTGGCCCCTCCACACAGTTCAGAGCACGCACAGTTAGGAGTTTCACTGACCAATCAGAGAGCGGGGTGGGGGCTTGTTTCTGCTTGCCTGTCCCCCCCACCACACACACACACACACACACACACACACACACACACACACACTCCAGGGGAACGTTCTAGAATCCCAGGGTGATGTCTGAGGGCTGAGCCTTTACCCCCAGAGAGCTCCAGCTGGCCCTGACGGCACCCTGCAGCGGGAACCTCTGCCCCCATGCAGTTTGGGGAGCTCATTTGATGGGAACCAGTTGGGTCTGGGTATCGCTGGTCAGGGGTCCACGTTGCTCCCAGGGGTTCCAGGAGTCCCCCCCCCCCCCCGGGGCTATGCAGCCCTTGGAGAGTCCCGTTGTTTCCGACTTGAATTGAAAAAGCTGCAAGGCGTCAGGGTGTACCCCAGCAGTCACCAGAGGGGGCAGAGCGCCCGCCATGTGCTGAAAGGTCAGGCACAGGTGGCAGAGGCGTCCGGACCCCCAGCAGACCCCTGGCTTGGGAATGAGCGTCTGGAGCAAAACTAAACTTTTGTTATTTGGGGTTTTTTTGAGCCCTAAATTGAGTGAAAGTCTGGGTTGCATGTGTGTCCCCCTGCCTCTCCCAGTCTCAGCCTGGTGACCAGCGTCGTGGGAGTGCACACGCGGCCCGTGGGCCAGGGCTGCGTCTGTCTGGGGTGGGACGGGCTGTGTGCCCGAAGTTGCTCTGCAGCTCAGGACACTCTCTCGCACACGCATGGTGCATGGAGGCCTTGCTGTGGGTGAGCTGTGTCCACAGCGACCGCCCCCCGCCCCCGAGCGTGTCCCCTCCCCTCCCAGAAAAAAAGGTTCTGATCGCCCTGCACGTGTTATCGAAGTAATGGGACCACCTGGCGTAGGCACAGGGGACCAGGCAGGAGGGCGAAGCACGGGGTCTGCTCTGGGGCCCACTCGGTGCTACTTGTGGCCAGTCCCTGGGTGTGGGCCCAGTGCGGTGACACGGAGCACCTCGGCATCCAATGTGTGTCCAGTGCCCCTGAAGGACTGCATGGGGGCAGCCCCTCACGCCCACATGCTGGCAGAGGAAAGAGGGCCCAGGCCGCCACAGCGCTCTCTGCCAGTGGGTGCCAGTGGCCCCCAAAATTTCACTAAATCAGCTTTAAAGGTCCATTTGTGGCATTAGAAAGTGATCTCCCCCGTTCACAGGCTAGGATGTCATTGTTGTGGTCCCAGTTGTCAGCACAGCCTCTCCTGAGCTGAGCAGTGGCCCCCAGCTGCCGCCTCCAGACTGCCTTTCAAAACTCTGCTGCTGGGGCTTCTCCCAGACCCACCCTGCTGTGCGTGTCCAGCGGCCCAGCCTTTCCCAACAGGCAAGTCCTCGTTTTATAGAATTCTAAGCTCCATAAAGCAGGCACTGTGTTGCTTATTAAATCACATTTTCTGGTGTCATTCATTATTGTGACTTTTGAGCATAAGATAGTGTTATTTAAATAAAACTGAAGTCTGGGCTTCAAATAGCTTCCAAATGAACCAACAAACATGCTGGGCACCAAATGGATTTAAGAGTAAAACTCCTACTACCGTGTTTCCCCGAAAATAAGACCTAGCTGAATCATCAGCTCTAGTGCATCTTTTGGAGCAAAAATTAGTGTGAGACCCGGTCTTATTTTAATATAAGACTTGGTCTTTATAATATAATATATAATATTATATAATACCAAGTCATATTAATTCTTGCTCCAAAAGACACATTAGAGCTGATGGTCTGGCTAGGTCTTATTTTCGGGGAAACACGGTATTAGACTTTATTATCTCAACTGAGGTTAAAATAGAATTTCCTCACATCTCAGTTTCTTCTAACGTGCAACAGGTGCACATAAAAGACCTACTTCCAGGGTGAAGACTGGAAAATGCTGATTGCCCGCTGTGCTGTTTCAGTCTGTTCCAGCAGCATGTAAACTTGCAAACAGAAACCCCATTTCTTATGAAGTAAGCATAACATTAGCACAGAAGAGATCAGTAGGAAGAAAACGACCAACTAATATATAAATAGCAATGGGGAATCCTAAATCATTAGCAAACAGAACCAGCAGTGTGTTAAAAGGATTCTATATTGTGACAAAGTTTGTTTTTTTTCAGTGAAGAATGGCTCAATATTAGGTCTGTTGATCCAAATTACCATTTAATGGAGCAAAAGAGAAAAATACTCCTGTAGATGCTGAGAAACATGGGAAGAATTTAGCATCCATTCTGTTTTTAAAATGCTCCAAACCATCTCCTTCTTCCCGCGCTGCCACGAAACCAGGGTCCACATGAAGGGGTGACCGCCTGGCCGCTGGCCACTCGTTTTGCATCCATCAGGCGCCCCCTGTGAGGCCACACGGGGGCGCTGTGGAGGGCGGGGCGCTGCTGCCTGCCATGCCCATGGGCCCCAGAGTGGTCCTGGAAACCGGTGGGCTCAGTAGCTGAGCCCGGAGCCCAAACAAGGGACAGCGTCCCCAACGTGGGGCCACATTAAGCGTGGAGGGGACCCGGAGGCCGCTGCTTAGCCAGGAAAGAGCAAGCCAGGGTGGCCCTTGATTTCTTTGTAGTAAAGGCTGGAGCTGGGGTCACACCCCAGCGACATGGCCTCACCGCAAAGGCAAAGCAACACGCTGCCCCCTCGGTCGGACTCACCCTGGAAGCGCGCCCGCCCCGCCCTCGCCCTCGCGGCGCTGGACCAAGGGCACGTGGGGTCCGGAGTCGCCTGGATCGAATTCATCACCCTCGTGCAGTTGGACTCAGCTCTGCTTGGCTTTTTCTGGGCCAGGCACTTGGGGGGTGATTTCAAGTCCATTCCTGACATGTCAGCGTGGGGGGGGGGGGTTCTCCCCGTGGATTAAGTCCCAGCGGAAACCAGCCCAGGCTGCCCATCCCTCAGCCACAGAAACTCCCGAACTGCACTTCCTGGTCACTTGCTGGAGGCAGCGCGGCGGCGCGGTCGCGGTGCGAGGTCCCTGAGCAGATCCTCACACCGTCCTCAGCGCAAGCCGGGCGCTGGTGCAGAGCCCGTGGGTGTGTGCGACAAGCCCTGGGGAAAGACGTGGACGTGAGGTGTCTGGTGGAACCAAGTCACCCTGACCATAACTGAAGGGATCTGGAACTAGGGACACAGGTTGAAAATTCTCCAGGTCTGAGAACCGCTTGATGCACATTTTGGGGAAATGCTCACACATCCCCTTCCCAGTATCACATCACATTCCTGACACCTGCTGGCACCAGGTGCACCCAAGAGGGCCACAGAGAGGAAGTGCAGAGCGAGGGGTTGCCAGGGGGCCACCATGTGCAGTTTTTCTTGGGGGCTCTGAGCCGAAACCTGTTTCTGGCGACCAGGTTGGCAGTAGTTCTCACTGTCACTTTGTCCTGGAACTGTGGTACCCTTGGGCTCTGCTCACCGGCTCTGAGGAGTCCTCCCCGCCCCCTTCCTGGTCTGACCCTCTCGCTCCCCCACAAGCCCACACAAGTTTCTCAGGTGTGTTCTCACAGATCTGAAAAGAAACGGCAGGCACTTTTTTAATGAGTGTATTTGAGCACAAACGGATGACAGTTGAGGAGAAGCCAGGTCTCTAATGCTTCAAAACGGGCAGACGAAAGAAAGTGCCCTTTTGTATTTCGGAATGTCTGTAACACGCAGAAAGCCACAGCCCCGCAAATGAGCCGCGTCCCATTTCCTCCCAGGTGCCTTGTTTCACTGGCGGGAGCCCAGGGCTGTGACCAGAGGGCAAGCGTTGGCTCTGGAAGCTGCCATCCCAGCAGCTGTGCAGGGACATCCATGAGTCACCAGCCGTGCATCAGGGCCAAATCCAGTGCCTACTACCTGACCCAGTTTGGGGTTTGCCTAGGGATAGGTGTTCTGTTTGGGCTGTGTGATTATGATTGTGACTTTGTAAACTTTCTGGGTTAAATGAAACACATGCTTTTCAATATGCATCTTTATAAACAGGAGGAGGGGCTGTGCTGTGATTGTGAGCAGCCAAGTGTGCACATGGGGATGCGGGAACAGTGTCCAAGTGTCCCGGCCTTGGCCGAGTGCCGCCCAGCCGCTTGTCCCTGTTCCCCAGTCCCCTCCCTCCCTGTCCCAGCCTTTTCCTGTGTCTCATGCTGAGGGAGGGTCCTCCCCCCAAGGCTGAGCTCTCTGTGCTTCCTGCGGAAGGCCCAGAATCCCTGGGGCCTGTGGTCCCATGAGCTGACACATCTGCACTCTGTCCCCTTAACACACATGTGCATTCACACACACCACACATGTGTGCACCGCACACACATCCCGAAGCCCACATGCACACACCACACACGTACGGCAGTCTGCACACATATGTACACACATATGCGGACACACGTACACACACCCCACATGCACATGTATACCACATGGCCATGCACACAGCACACATAACATGGTCGACTTGTGCACACACAACACACCTGTACACACGAGGCCTGCACACACGTGCACACACCCTGCATCCACAGCTGGACCAGCGTCCTGCACTGTGGTCCCCGCTGTGGTCAGCGCCACTCCCACATTGCTTCTGTTTCAAGCCCTGTCTCGGTCTTGGCTGCAGAACTTCCTCCCTGCAAGCGTTCCCAGTGCACGGCGCCTCCGTGTCCGAGCTGGACCCCTGGAATCTTCCTCTCCTGCTCAGTGCCCGCTCAGTGCCCGTGTTGGGAGTCTGTGGCTCCAGGTGCCCTCGCCGAGGGATCGGTCACAATTCGCCGAGTGGACCCTCTGGCTGAGGCCTCTCAGCCAAGCAAGGGGTGGGCTCCCGCAGATAAGGGACACCCACTTCAGAGGGCACTTGTCAGGGGAGGAGACAGCAGAGGCGGGGGTTTCAATCACAGATATCCCTTGTGGCTTGGCTGGGTCTCAGGGCTGAGCCCCCACTGCCTGGGCCCACAGTCTGTCCCCATGCAGCACACACGGTTCCTCCAGCCCCACAAGGGGGAGGCAGACACTGCCTCTGTCAGAACCAGCACGGGGGCGGACAGGTGGCCCAGTTGGTTAGAGCAAGAGCTCTGTGCATTGGGACTGCCGGCTCGATTCCCACATGGGCCAGTGAGCTGCGCCCTCTGCAACTAGAATGAAGTCAGTGAGATGCCGCTGAGCTCCTGAATGGCTCGGTTGGAGCGCGGGCTCTCAACCACAAGGTTGCCGGTTGGACTCTTCGACTCCCTCAAGGGATGATGGGCTCTGCCCCCTGCAACTAAGATTCAAAACAGGGTGCCTTGAGCTGAGCTGCTGCTGAGCTCCCGGCCTGCTGAATGGGTTGGAGGGCCATCCTCTCAGCCACAAAGTTGCCAGTTCGACTCCCACAAGGGATGGTGGGCTGTGCCTCCTGCAGCAACTGGACGTGGAGTGAGCTGCACCCTCCACAACTAAGATTGAAAGGACAACAACTTGACTTGGAAAAGTCCTGGAAGTACACACTGTTCCCCAATAAAGTCCTGTTCCCCTTCCCCAGTAAAATCTTAAAAAAAAAAAAAAAAAAAAAAAGAACCAGCTCCAGAATCAAAAGTCACCTGTGGGAGGGGCCCGGGGTGGTTTGGACACTGTCTCTGTGACCGTAGACAAGTTACCCTCTCTGAGCATCACTTCACTTTCCTCAGCTGGGGGGAGTCCTAGGGCTCGTGCAGACACAGGACCCCACACAAACCCCCAGGCACAGGACCAGAAGCTGGTGTCACTGGAGGTCGCACGGAGACCTGGCGGTGCAGCGCACTCAGCCCTGTGAGGACGAAGCTTTGCCATCACAGCAGTGACCAGGGGCGTTCGCATCGGCAGCCTGGCAACAAGCACCTTCGTGAGCACCTCGCCCTGCCAGGGTCATGCTCAGGGTGGTGACACCTGCCACGCCCTGAACACCGCCATGCAGTGGCCTTCTGCCTGCCCCAAACTCCATCAGACCACAGGGCCTTCAGGGCTTCCGCCAGCCCCGCTTACAGCGGGAATGGAATTCGTACATGGAAGACACAGCACAATTTGCAGATATTGTGGACAGCACAGTGGCCTTCGCGTGTGTGGCTGTTTGTACACGCGTGGCTCCCAGCAGCCCTTCTCCCCAGGACACATGGGTGTGCCCACTGGCACAAGTACATCCAGTTTTCATTCAGAGCTTCCCCAGGCAGGCGTGGGGTCATGGCTTGCCTTGTCCCACTTCTCAGCCCCTAAGCTCTGGGGGCCACCGTGACACCTCCACCCATCCCCCTTCTTCAGGAGTCCCCATGATTTGGGGGAAGGCAATGGCAGAGGGGACGTGAGGCTGTGTGCACTGATGCCTGTTGGGCGGCCTGTCACCACCCAGCTCTGCTTGTCCCAAGCAGAAGACAGAGGGTGGCAAGGCCAGGTGACATCCTCCTGCCCACCTGTGGGTCCCTTGCAGACCAGGGGCAGTCCCTCCATCTTGTTTATAGGTGAGGAGCTGAGCCAGGCTCTGGAAAGCAGAGATTTGGCTGAACTTTGAGGGAGGGGTGGGGGCTCTGGCTGGACCACCGCTATGTGGGCACTCATCCTGCCCTCAGCCACCTGAACGACACCCACCCACCCCGAGTGTGCCCACTCAGCCACTTGCTTTCTTCCAACAAGACCAGGTCTGGGACTTTTGCCCGGAATGGGGCAATCGTGAGCGCTCAGCTCAGCCTCCTTCGGCCTCCTCTCCTGGAGCAATTTTGTTGGACTACACTTAAAGCCTTGACACCACGTCAGTGGCCCTCAGACCTGGGCCCCACCCAGAGTCCAGGACCAGCTGGGCCTGAAAACCTGCACTTGAACAAGGTCTGAGGGGCTGCTGGTGCTGCTGGCCAGCAACCACGCTGCGAGAACCCAAGACACGTTGCTGATGACACTGGGCGGCACTCGAGAGCTCATTGAAGGCCAGGGCACCTCAGCCCAGCGAAACCCCAGGGCGGAAGGCAGCCGTTTGGCTGACCCACTGCTCAGACCTGCATGTACGCACCACCTGGGACCCTGCTCCAGCAGGTCTGTGATGCAGCAGCGTATGGGCAACACAGCTGAACACCCCCCGCCCTCCCTCCCACCCCGCACCACCGTCTCATCCTGCCAGCAATTGAGCAAGGGTGGCAGCTGCGCGCATTTGCCCCCACCAGGTCCCCACCAGAGCCGTGTTTCTTGTTTTCTAGCCTTCAGTCGCCTCCTGGGCCCTGCAGCTGACGGACGCGCAGCTGGACTTCCCACCTTCGAGATCACCAGGCAGATGCTGAGCACACCCCACCCGGGAGGTGTGGGGACAGCCTTTGAAGCGGCCGCCCCGCAGCTCTGTCCCAGGACATCAGTCAGAGGGTGGGAGCTGGGTGGGATCACACCTTGTGATGGTTCCAGGATCAAGGGAGAGAATCACAGATCTGCATACACTCAGAGGAAGGGGAGACTCTATAGCCCAGGGCAGCTGGTGTCCTAGGGCTGGGCTGGCCTTTGGCAGTTGAGAAAGGTCAGCTGCGGCCACCAAGAGTGGGGACCTCAGCACCCCCTCCCACGCTCAGGGGCCTGTGTGTAGCTTCAGTGACACAAAGGCTCAGGGTCCCAGGCACCACTGGGGGCCAGTTTGGGTCATTCCTGTGGAACCTCTGCAAAGCCACTTCTGATCACGGGAGTTGGTGGGAGCAAGTTCCGGGGTCTCCAACCCCAGCCGGGGGTGTGTACAGCCAATCCCCAGTCACTTTAGCCCTCACCCGTCATTCACAAAGCCACATCCGGCCCAGCCATGCATCACAACTGATTTCAGCATCCGTGCACTGCGCACGGCAGCCCAAACGAGCCAATCGAAGCAGCCATGTTGCACCCTGAAGCACTCGATGGGGCTAAGGCTAAGGTGCAGCCAGAAGCTGCTGGAAGGACACCCAGCCATCCTGCTCCCGTCACGCAGACGCCCCCGCTTGGTCTGGACTGTGAGAGCCCCCAGTGATTGGCTGGGGTGTGCACTGGGTGAGGAGGGTGGCAAGTACACCACAAACGTCCTGGGAAGGTGTTAACACAGGCCCGCCTTGTCCCTAGGGGTGGTCAGAGTACCGCCTTCTAGAAGGTTTTGAGGCGTCGTCTCCAACACACCTGTTTCTGCACGGTGAGTGCCCTGGGGCTACAGCCTGGAGGCCTGTGTGCAGCCAGCTGCTGCCACCTGCATGCAGGGCCCAAGGCCCAGGAGTGAGGCCCCCGGCTGGGCACCCAACATGCCTTTAGCCCACTTTGCAGATCAGAAAACTGAGCTCTGGGAAGCAAGCCGTGAGCCCCAGGTCACGATGACCCAGTTCTGGCTGGTTTCTAGTGGGTCTCAGCAGTGCCTTGGCCCTCACCTACGAGGGGTGACCGAGGCAGAATCCCAGCGGAGGGCCCGGCACAGCAAACACCCGTGAGCCAACCGAGCCCCCAGAACAGCGTCCAGCACATGCCCCCCTGCATCCAGCCTCAGGCCACCAGGCGGCACAGCCCCCCAACCAGGGGCCACCTGCACACCTGACACTTTGGGACAGTGAGTGTGGGCTTCCCAAGAAACAAAAGCAGTGACCTCCCAGGTCCCACTCTGGTGGGTTTGGGCCACATGCAGGCCCCGGCTGAGGGTCCAGTTAGATTTCTGGGCTCGTCTCTTGAATGTGGTCCATCTGGGCCTCATGCGGAAAACAGACCCTGGCTAGACCGAGCTGCAGCTGAGCCGGGTCCCAGAATGCTGGAACTTGCCCAGCCACTGGGAGTCACGTGTCCAAGGCAGGACGGCAAAAAACAGTGAGGTTGGAGGCTGAGAGCAGTGGGGGGAAGGGGGAGGGGGGTGGAGGCTGGTGTTCTCGGAAACCCCAGCCTCAAGAAAACAAGACAGACAGAGAAGCTCTCCAACCGTACTCCTACTGTCCCACCTTTCCTCTTCTTGAGCTGAGTGGCAAGGACACAGCAAGTATTTCAGTGTCCCTACTGGCTGTGGTTTTCAGGGCCCCAGAGAACCATTCACTTTGCCCCGATCCAAACTAGTAGCAGTCTATTGTTGAAGCTCACTTCCTTTTTTTTCTGGCTTTTGCAGAAATGAACGCGTTGGCACAGAAACGCTGAGGAATCCCACACGGTGCCCAGGCTCCTGACCCCTCCCCACCAGGACGCAGAGGCGATGGTGACCACAGGTGGTGTCTGGAGGCCGCAAATCCAAGGGAACTACTGAGCACACAGGGCCCATGAGGCCGGCAGTGTTTATTATGCTAAGCTTCTTAGACAAATAGCTATTAGACATATAAAACGGTTAAATACGTACAAATCCCTGTACCAAATGGCATCGAATGATGAGAAGCTGACAGCACTGCTGCACAATTTAATCTATGGCATTTGCATGAGCTCATCAGCTGAGAGGCTGCCACCCCACTGCTGTACAACCACAGGACAGGAGGGGCCTGGCCCAACACTAAGACCTGCAGCAAAAGTCCCAGCAGGCCCGGGAGTTCGAGAAAACTACTCTCAGCGACAACCAAAGAAATGCTCAGTTACCCTCTGAGGAAAGCACAGCACGCACCACACCCAGCACTAGCTGGGAATCACGTATTTGTCGAAGGGTTAGATGAAGGATAGAACATTTGTATTTCAGTGTAACTTTTACTGTATAATCAAAGAAACCCAAACTCCACGGTGACACCTGGCCCAGGGCTGTTCCCGCCTCTGTTCACGGCTCCTGTGATAGTCCCAATGTGAGCGTGAGCAGCCAACACCAGAGGTGTAGGCAGGGGCTTCCTGGTGCTGAAATAGCCCTGGGGCTCCTATACACCCAGCAGCCCCTCCTTCCTCTCCCTTTGCCCAGGAGGCTGTGCGGCCCCTCCCCTGGGGATCTGGAGACGCTGTCCACTGGATCGGTATTGGGGTTCAAGCAGTAGGGGTTCACGTTCTCTAGGCCTGGCCCTGAGATGGGGAGCAGAGAAACTGGGCAGTTATGGCCTCCAAAAAGGAAGAGACACTGACAGGAACCTAGGACCACGTTCAGGCTGGGAAGTGAAGGAAACAGTCAGCGAGGGCAGGGGACAACCCAGGGCCTGGCAGCTGCAGGCGCTCCACTGGGAGGGGTGACTGCTGCTGGACAGAGAGCAAGCGTGGGTCCCCAGGGACACGGCGGTGCCCCCAGCTCGGGAGGCCTAATAGGACCTGGGGGTCCCCACAGGACTGTCTGCCCAGCAGCTCAGCCACTGGGAACCTCACCAAACCTCACGTCCCTCGCCCCTCCTCCCAGGGCGCTGAGGTCCCTGTGAGAAGCAGAATGTCTCGAGACACGCTTCCACACGTGTCCTTCGGAAGGTCACACATGACCCACAGCCTGGCTAGGGTGCCAGCCCCGTCTGCATCCAGTGACTGAGGCCTGGGGCCCAGCCAGCCAGGGCCACATACACCCGATTCCCAGGACAGTCCTGCAGAGCGGCCACCTTGCCCACAGCTGCAGCACCCTCACCCCCAGAAGATGGGGGGGGGCTGCCCTGGTGGTGCAGGTGTAGGTGGCACCAAGACGTGTGGGCACGTGCACAGAGACCCAGGAACAGTGTGGGGGCCAGCAGCTTTGAGTTCAGGCAGATACGTGGCCTTTCTCAGTGTGTGAACTGGCAGGAATGCCCCAAATAAGCTTTAGGGGCTTCCCTCTGAGACCCCCCCAGTGCTAAGATGCCTGAGCAAGGCGATGGGGGTGTGCTGAGACCCCTTTGTAGCAGCCAGGGTGATGGCGCCATGCCGTGGGACCACCCAGAAAAGCGGGATAAGGGGACTCAGCCCAGCTCGTGCTGCTCAGGGGACAGGACAACAGGGAACAGCCTCAGTGGAGCGTGGGGGTGGCTTTGAAGCGCATGGAGCAGTGGTGCGGTTGCCACTGTGGGTACCTCAGGGACTGACTGCTCGCTCAGTGGGACAAATGCACCGAGAGAGGGGACGCAGTGAGTCCAACCAAGGTGCTTGTCCCAGAATCGTCGGGTGCCCCAGTGCACTTCCAGGAACCTGTCCCATGGCCGCCCACCCACTGTACCCAGGATTGTGTTCTCACCACTCACCTCTCCCTGGTCCCCCAAATGCACAGACCGCAGACCAGCACGGCTGGCCGTGAGCTCTCCGTCAGGCCTCAAGACGGGTTTGCAGCAAGGAAGCCAGGAAGATGCCGAGAAGGGCCTCAGAAATTCTGCAAAGGCAAGAAATCCAAATCCAGGCACATTTAAGTATCACAGAGAATTTTGATGTTAGCTTTCGCAACATCCAGTAACAAGACTTCTGGTGCTTTAATGATGATAGGATTTAAACTGAACCAGACACAGAGCCACATGAAGACACGCTTCACAGAGGGACGTCCTTTCGAAATAAAATAGAGCCTTGCCTTTGTTTTTCGCGTCACCTGGTTCCATCTTTTATGACTATTTACTATGGCGTCAACATACACGCAGAGCTCCATGGATTATTCCATTTGTGTTTGCCTGTGTCCGTCATAGAGACACAGCACATTCTCAGCACCCCAGAAGGCTGCCCACACTGTTTACTGAAAGAGAGAGAGAAAAATGTAAGTGAGCGAAGATACCATCTCCCCAAAACATAAGGAATTTTAAATGACCCATGTGTCGTGTCACTAGCAAAATCCACAGGAAGCCATGAATGGTGCCACACATGGGTGGGGAGGTGAGGAAAACCAACACCCACCCCCGCGCTGGACATGGTAGAAAAGTTCAGGCCAAACAGCACCTGTGCAGGTGTGTGGTTCCCCAAAGCCCCCACCCACCCCAGGTGAGATGCACACATGCAAACACTCACGTGCACTCATGTGCAGACACGTGCATACTAGACGTGCACACACACGTGCATGCATTCACGTTGTACACGTGCGGACTCACATATGCACTTTTACATGCACATACACATCTTCCCTCCAGGAGGGCAGAATCAGTGCATCCATCGGGCTGGTTGTCAGGTGAAAACAAAGAGTGTTTCAAACATGGAGGCAGCTTGTCTGAGCACAGCTGAGGTTCAAGGCCTCCTATCCCATCAGCCCCTCAGCTGCTGCTTTCCACAACCTCCATGTCCCAGCCTCTGTTGGGCTGACCAGCGCCCGTTACCCCTGCCCAGCTTGTGTGACACAGACAAGGACCGGTCTTCACACGTTTTGTGTGTCAAATAAGTAATAAGAACAAAGCTAGTAGGCGAGCAATAGCTACGGGCATTTCCTGAGCACCTGCTAAGTGTGAGGCTCCTGTGTGGCATGCGCAGTGGTGGGGACGTGAAGAGATAGGTCTCCGCAAAGAGGCCCAAAAGGGCAGCCAGTCGGGTCCCCACCACGATGGCATCCCAGCTGCTCACGGACCTCTCCCACTTAGTATTTGGCTTCCATGCCAGGACTGGGACCCGGCGTCTGGAGCGTCTGGGAGAAGAGGCAGGGGTTGGGCCTAGCAATGCAGGCGGCCTGAACATCAGGCAGGGCTGCCCATGGGCACGCCGGAAGGGAAGGGGTGGAGGGACACCAACGTTGCAAAGCGTGAGCCGGCCCAGTGGCTCAGGCGGTTGGAGCTCCATGCTCCAAACACCAAAGGCTGCCAGTTCGATTCCCACGTGGGCCAGTGGGCTCTCAACCACAAGGGTTCAATTCCTCAACTCCCGCAGGGATGGTGGGCTCCACCTCCTGCAACTGACAACGGCAACTGGACCTGGAGCTGAGCTGCGCCCTCCACAACTAAGACTGAAAGGACAACAACTTGACTTGGAAAAAGTCCTGAAAGTACACACTGTTCCCCAATAAAATCTTTACAACAAAACAAAAAACCCAGCAAAACTCTTAGGGTCGTGGGCGTGGCTCTCCCTGCCTCCTGATGGCACCTGCAGTGTGTCCCTACCTCACCACCTCTACACGTGGGCTTTTGCTCAGAGGAGAAACGAGTTCCCAGTAACCAATGGTCTGGAGGGGGACAGGTATCAGCATCCCCCCATCTCGACCCTGCCCCCAGCCCCAGGGAGGAGGAGCTGGGGTAGGTGCCAACCAAAGCCTCTGTGCCTCGCATCCCTGGTGTTTACAGAAGTGGAACCAAGTTAGGAATCAGTTGGGGGTGGGGCTACGTTGCAGGAAATGGGGTCACAAAAGGGGAGGTGAGAGCAGGCAGGCTTCTGAGGACCCAGGGCTCTCCAGCAGCCATCTGTCCCAGTGTCCCTCTCCTGGCTCACACAGCCCTCACGAGCGGGACCACAGTGCAGGCTGGCTCCATTCACGCCTTTGGGAACTGAAGCCATCAGCACGTTGGCTGAGAAATGGGGCTTCTCACCTTCTTTCTCCCTGAGCTACAAACCAACCTGACAGTGTCTGAGATCAAAGGGCCAGGCCCTCCCCACTCCTGCCTAGTCCCAGACCCGCCCCCAGGAACTCGCAGCTTGGGGCTGGGGGCCATGAGTGGATGACTGAGCTGGGTGGCAACCCCTGCAAAGGTGGGTGATGTGAACTTTCAGCAATGGTCTCAGCAGCCACCTCCAGGTAATAGCTTTCCTGCACCACAGAAGGTTTTCTGGAATTTGCTTTCCAGTGGGTCCTTTTCACAGGACCTTGGCTTGAGGCTGCTTTCCACAAACTGTGAAGGATCTCCAGAGCCCCCAGTATGTCCCTCCCCAGGGGCTGGTCTTGAGTTCAGAGTCTTGCCTAGCGGTGCTTTGCCAGGAGCCAGAACTTGAACAGGAGAGAGAGAAAAAGGACACATTGGGCGCACAGCTGCAGATGCGTTGGCTGCATGACGTGGAAACGCTGTGTCGCAGATGCAAGATCCACACACAATTCTGTAGACACCAGTGTTCTGAACTTCCCCCCCTGTCTGCTGGCTTTGTGCTGACTAGAGCAAGCAAACTGGCCACTGGAGCCTGCAGCTGTGGCCCCTGGTCTATGTGAAATGACAGCACTCACTCAGAAAAGTCTCCAAAACATGTCCCAAGCGTGTGCCCCAAGGGTGTCTGACCCTGCAGGTGGGCTGCTGTCCTGACATACGTGGTGCTCAATAAATGCGCATACGTGGTGCTCAATAAATGCGCTGAGCAAATGAGCTGATGCTTGATATAACAATTCCCGTGATGTAGGCTGTTATGGAACAGTGACAGTTGGGAACAGCTCAAATGATGGATGACCGGTTGTCTCTAAGCTTAGTGAATGTTTTGCCATCATGTCTGAATCGCTGGGCCATGGGTCCCACAAACTCAGAGTCAGTCTTTACACTGCGTCCCTACAACAAGCAGAATGCCGATCACTATCGTCTGCCTGGGCCCCGTGGCGCAAACTCAGTAAAAACACCATTTTGGGAACAGCTTGATTTCTGAGGATGAGAATTTTCCCAATGACCACTGGCATGAACTAGGGGGTAGTTGTCAATAGAAAACTCTTCCTAGAACAGACAACATTCTCCTCAAAATTTGCCAACACGAAAAACACGTACACCAAATCGCTGGTTTCTGAGTTTTTCTATCTAAACCCTGACTCACGGCCACATCGTTTGCCCTTCCATCCTGGCTCAGCAGGGTCTGAGGATTCCAGCAAGTCCAACATTAGTGATGGGCAGAGTGCCCCAACAGGCACACTGATGGCTCTGCGCGTCTCTCAGCCCCAGTGCCGTGTGGGGGTCTCCTCGGACCCCAAGCAGGCCCTTGTCCTGTGCTCTGTGTTTCCTGGGCACCCGGCACAGTGCTGCACTCACAGTAGGTTCGCGAACTGTTCCTGCAAGAGATGAATGAGAGGATTAATGAGCGTGAAGAGGGCCACCCTGGGCCGGGCCCCTTGACTGATTCTGTCAGCAGAGCGGGCCGTGACCAGGACACAGCTGTCCCTCTGTGCTAAAACGAGACCAGGACTCATTCCGTATCCGTCCCCAACAGCTGCCAGGCGGCAGAGGCCTTTGGTCCCTGTGCCGCGAGCCAGATCCAAGCAGTTGGTCGACGCAGGTTAAGACTTTCCTATCCTGTTACGAGTTCCCAGGCTATCCGGTTCCCCTTCCTCCTTTTGGGGACAACTTTGCTGTGAGCAGAAACCTCTTCCCCTCCTCCCCATGCTGCTCCTCCACTTGCCAGAGGCTCCCAGACCAACTAGAGGGGTCTGGCCTGCGGACGCCTTAGCAGAGGCCGGCGGCGGACCAGCGCCTGCCGACAGACATGCCGGCCCACAGCTGCCCCACTGAACGCCCATGCTGTGGGCAGGGCCGCGGGGACCCACTTCCCCGCCCAGCAGCAGGAAAGGCCCGAGAGGAGGGGGCTAGAGCAACCCAGGCCTCGGGCTCCGGCTCCCACCGGGCCCAGGACCCCCACTCACACCTGCCCCTCAGGAGGGCCCTGACGACGGGCGCCAGCTGTGTGCCCAGCGCCTTCCCCTCCGATCCCGGTCCTCTTCCCGTGGGGACTTGGAGCCCCACATAGAGCGGTGACATGGGTGGGACTCAGCCAATGGTGGCCGACCCCTGGGTGTACCCTCCCTCCAGCCCCAGGCTGGAGGAGCCCGGCCTTCACCCTCCACTTGTCACTCCTGTAGGAGTGACGGTCCTGGCGGGGCCTTCGCAGGTCAGGAACCCCCATTTCCTCACTTAAAAAGGGCAAATAATTTCAACAAGCGACACTGTAAATGCTGTTGTGGAATTGACTGGAGAAGTGCTCGGACACTGAGGCACGACCAGAGTGCCACTTATTGTCACCACGCTGTCGCCACGCGCACCCGGCGTGCGTCCACGTGCAATTCCATGTGTTAAACACTGGATTTGGTCCCAAATCCTCATAATTCAGGGGAGTCTCTCTCACGGGTTTTCAGAATTACGCGGGGAAACACCTTCATCTGAGACGTGAGAAAGAGAGAAGCAGGTGCTGCTGGACTCGGGCGTTTTCTCTCACCTGCGCTTTGTTCTCGCTCCCACGGTCCGTCCGCGTGGACGCCTGACTCTCGGTGACAACGCTGGGGCGCAGTGCGGCTCAGTCCCGCTGTCCCGCCACCAACCCGGCAGCGGCGCTGAGTGCAAGGCGCCCAGGGCGCAGCCAGTGCCGTCCGCTGCCCCTCGTCACCCCGGCACCCACCCCACTGCCCTCAGGTCCCCGCAGCCCCAGGGGCGCAGCACCACCATCCTGCGCTCGCGTCAGCGGTGCCCGCGCCCGCGCCCCGTTCACACAGGCCAGGGCAGGCGGCAGCGGGGCCCGGACACGCTCTGGTCCGGGAGGCTGCAGCACAGGTCGCCTGCTTCCTGTCCTGGGGGCAGCGCGCCACGCGTCACCCCCACGTCAGCAGGGCCTGCGACGGAGCCCAGGGCGCGGCTCAAGAAACAGGCCGCGCGGCAGGGCAGCCGGGCAGCCAGCACCGTCACAGGCACGCGGCGCAAGGACGCACGCACGGCGCACGCACACGCACACGCACGCACGGCGCACGCGCGCACAACGCGTGCACGGACACGTGCAAACACGTGCACATGCGCACGATGAGGGCCGCGCGGGGTGGGCCGGAGGGCGTTTCTCCCCGAGTTGTAGCCGGAGTTCCCTGGACTCACTATTGGGAAGAGCTGTTCAGTTTCTAGTCGCTGCGTCTGACTGTCCTGGTGTCACTTAGCTGGGGAGCCCGCAGGTCCCCACGAGTCACCCTTTGTTGCTACCGTGCAGGACCTGGGACGCAGGGCTTGAGCAGAAGCCGGGGCGCTGCCACCGCGTCCCGAGCCGGGCCTGCGGGGCGTCTGCGACTGTCCCGCGTTCTCACCCCACGCCCAGGCCTGCGCCCTCCGGCGCCCAGACACCCGAGCCCCGCACTGACGCCCGCCCGCGCCCCACCCGGGGCCTGAGTCGGCGCCACGCAGGCTAACCCGACGGCCCGTGTGCCCAGCCAGTGGCCATCGGCCGAGGGCACTTCCAGTGGCAGGAAGGGACTATTGACTTCTTTCCCCCGCCCCAGAATTCCTGGAAACACAGGCCACTCCTGTCCACAAAGCTCTTTTAAGAGTAAAACCGGCAGAAGGTCCACATCACACACACCAAACTGAACACGGGGACCCCGGAAGCCACTGTGGAGCCCCCACCTGCAAAGCCAGTCACCAGGCTCGCAGGCGACGCCTTCGTCCAGTGTCCAGCTTCTCTGGGCGGGCGCTGCAGGCCCTGATTCTCATCCTGTCCCAGCTCGGTGGCGTCCTCTGTCCCCGAAGCTGACCAGACATCTGCAGACGTGACTGAAGCCACAGCCCGCCTCCCGAGCCCGCCTGTGATTCCTGGAAGGCGTTGCTGATGGCCCCACCGTCTGGGAGTCACAAGTCACCTGCAGCCGCAGCTCCTGGCCAGCGTCCCCCAGAGGCAACGCGGGCCAGACGGGCCAGGCAGCTCCTTTGCCCCCGTGTGTGGGCCTCTCTGTGAACATGGCAGCATCTGACTGTCTTTCCACCCAGTTGTCAGAACCCCTTTCCAACCACGTGGTGAATTAATGAGTCTCATTTCCAGGCACAGAGTCTTCCGAAACCTTTTTGCTTAAAAGGTCTTTCTAAGAATCAGGTAAAAAAAATTAAACTATGAACCCATTTACAGATCATTCATGCTTAAAATTTCTTATCATGTGTTAAAATAGTTGCAAAGAATATTGTTTCTGGCCTATAGTAAAACTTTACGTGGTTTTCATTCCTAGAGGTGTAATATTTGAGGAAACTGTTCAGGTAGAGTTTTGTGATAGCAGCGCTCTATTACAACTCCAGAGTTAAATGTCAAAAATCCCATTATAATGTATTCTCAAAAATAGTGTGAAATTCTGTCAGTTGACATCAATTTGGACTTCCTTCAATTAAAAAAAAAAAAATAGGAAGCCTGCTTTCTTCTGATTTGTATTTAGCCATTAAATACCAGAAGAGGTAGCAAATGTCCATTCATTCTACCTGTTACTCTTTCACTTAAGGCGCCTGGTGTCCCAACCATGGTTCTGTGGGCGTGAGGTGGGGCTCGGGCATCTGTTTGGCTGGCACAGATGGTGGCAAAGGCCACGTGACCCAGACCCTCTGGAAGCAGAAGCACCAGCTCCCCCACCAGCCTGTAGGAGGTGTCCGGTGGTTTCTGGGATTTCAAGCTGGAGTGTGTCCCACTTTCATGTCAGTGACCCTGGAAGCACCCATCCCCTGGGTTAAATAGTTTTCTATTTAAACTGGCTCAAACAGATGTGGATGTCCCCAACTGAACTGACACTCCAAACACTCTGTATTCGCCCTGGTCAGGCCTATCGTCGTGCGTACGCTGGAGGTGATAGGCCATAGAGGTTAAGATAGCCACCAGCTAACAAATCAACCTGTGGACCTCGATTTTCCTTAGCTATAAAATGCGATGTTAGGCGGAATGACTGAATATGAACTCGGCTCATGAGTGTTCACTCCCACTCTGTCCCTTCCTGGGGGCAGAGGAGGGGATGGCGGGGCTGGGGATGGCACACGGCGCGCCCAAGTACGCTCACAGAGGTTGGGCTGGCTGTCATTTGCTTGGACCAGTGAGAGCCTGCCATCTGAGCCGGGCCAGACCTTGCCTGGTCCCCAGATGAGACACCTGAGGGGCGCCTCCCCACTGCCCCTGCCTGAAGCAGAGCCGACCCCAGCGACCCACACACTGAGTGAGAAATGACACTTACTGGGGAGGCTTGCTACACAGTGATCAGAATGACAGCTGGCTGACACCTCCAAGGACTGTTTTTGGAATGAAACAGGGAAATTTACACCGTGCTTCAGCCATCCCACAGTCAGCACTCAACTGCTATTCATAGCAACGTCACAGTCCAGTTTCCAGGGGTTCTGCAGTGTAGCCGTTTGCTTGTACTCCCTTTCTCCCAGGTTCTTCCTATCTCCTTTACCAAGCTCAGGGCTGCCCGCAGGACCTGGTGACAGAGCCACGCTCTGGACAGCCCCACCCTCCATGTCCACCCCTGGCCCCACTCCCACGATGCACACTGATTGTGCCGACACCAGGCATGGAGGGGACCCCTGACCACTATGTGAGCTCTGTTGCATTTGATGGGGGGGCTCTCCCAGGAAGGTGTGGACCCACCCTCTTGGGGCTGCCAGCCCTAGCCCCTGCCACAGCCCTGTGGAGGCTTCCCAGGTCACCTGGGTCACCACCTCCACCCCTTCCTTTCTCTCTCTCTCTCTCTCTCTCTCTCTCTCTCTCTCCCCCTCTTCCCTGGCCACCCGTCACTAAATTTATTTATTTGTTTACTTGCTCAGTTCTCCCAATGCCCAGCTGCTCAGGCTGCTCAGGCTGGATGCCCAGCCAAGCCCCATGACCGTGACCAAGCACGGGGAATGTCCTCCACGCCAGCACGCGCCCGCCCTCTGCAGACCCCGCTGCGAGGTTTAATGAACAGATACCACGCTCTCTCCCACGCCGAGCTGCCCCCTCCCTCCAGGGGCAGTTGCTCTGTTTGCTGTTGGCCTGTGGTAACCGACACAGGAGCATGCAGCCTCAGTCCGTCTGGACCAGAGCTCCTCTCTGTCTTTGGCAATCTGACCGCAGCCAAGACATTTTCGAACGTGTAGTTGGGTTTCGTTCACTTTCTTCCTTTCAAATCCGCCCCCAGCTTTTCCAGGAACAAGGGCATTCTGTACGAGCTCCTGAATCTCTCTGAGCCAGTTTCCTCATTGACCAACAAGGGAAGTTCTATTCCTCCAGGGTGGTCCTGATACTGAACCCAACCATGCTATGGGAGGCAGTGTGTTCCCCTCCTGCAAACCCCGAGTGCCCCTCCTCTCCCTTCTCCTTGCTGTGTCTTTCTCCGCCTCCCACCTCTCCCTGCCGGTAGATCTCTCTCTCTCTGTCTCTGTCTCTCTATCTCTTTGTCACTCTCTGTCTCTTTTTCTCTAGTTGTCTCTGTCTCTGTTTTTCTGTCTCTGTCTCTGCCTTGCACCCCTACCAGCCATGCCTCCCCCCTCTCCAGCACCGGGCTGGACGTGCAGAAGACGCTCAGAGGAGCCCCTGCAGTGTGACTGCTCTTCTGAAGTCACTCCCAGTAAGGGCAGGCGGCCTTGGAATCAGCCCTTGGCTGAGAGGCAGAAGGCCCAGGGGGCTGATGGAGAATGAAGGGGACAGCCAGCTTCTCTGCAGGAGTTGGAACTGGAGACAGACAGAAAGGGCTGAGCAGCTGGTAGCGGGAACAGAAGCCAAAAGGCACAGAGAGCAGGAAGAGCACTGGGCAAGGGCAGGCGTGGAGGTGCTGCTGCCCAGGGGCTGGGGTCACCATCCAGCCTCCTGTGTGAACGCCCACTGTGCGAATGAACGCAGGCGCCCGGATGCCCACGACTCATCCCACCGGCACCCCAAGATCCCGGGCCATGTGTCCCTCTACAGTGTGAACGAGCCCAGGGCCCCGGTGAGGGTCCGCGTGCTGTGCACACAACTTCGTTGCTGATGTTTCTCTTCCCTTCAGCCACACACTGACCAGCTGAGATACAGACTCCATGCAGTGGCGAGCCTTGGCTCTTTTGGGTGAGTGAGTCCCTTCACTGCAACCTTCCATGTCAGCCTGATGCCAGAAGCCCAAGCCTAGACAGAAACGGAGGCCACTGAAAAGCAGAGATTTGATGTACACATATTTCTTCTCAGTGCAGAAGGCTGGTGTGTGGGGACCTCAGGAAGGCTGGTGACCAGCACTGAGCAAATGGACCCCACTGTCAGAGTACTTTTTCCTCCTTGGTTTTTCATCAGGAAGAAATTAGAAATTGTACCAAGAAGCCTCTCCCACCCCCTTGGCAACAATTCAATCATCCATGCCCTGCACACCACTCAAAAGTGATGCTTTCTTTCTACACACAGAGTCCCCAGCACATAGAAGCGGCATCAGAGCCTCCCCGCCCTCAGGAGGGACTTCAGGGGCTAAGCTGCACATTTTGCACCCTCTCAGCTCTCTGTCCCTTGACCAATGACCTACAGACTCAAGAAGAGGCTGGACACTCCCAACAGGAACCCCCTGAAGGGCCCCGCTTGCTGTCCCTGAGTCTACGGGCACTCAAGGAGGCAAAGGGAGCACAGAGAGGAAGCAGAAAAGGGAAATTATTGTGTAAAAATCAATCTGGACTTAGACCCTACACCTCTTAAAAGTGACTTGAAACAGATTGTAGATCTAAATGTAAAACATGAAACTTCAACTTCTAGAAGAAAACATAGGAGCAAATCTAGGTGACCTTGTGATTTGCAATGAGTTTTCAGATACATCACCAAATATGTGGTCTATGAAAGAAAAGTGTGCTAAGTGGGACTTTATTACAATTAAAAACTGCTCTGTGAACGACACTGTTAAAAGAGTACAAATCAGGCCATGGATCGGGAGAAAATATTTACAAAACATATCTGATAAAGGACTTGTATCTAAAAGATAGAAAAATAACCTCTTAAAACTGAACAATAAGAAACAAATAACAAAATAGTCTAATGTTCTGAACAAGACACCTTAGCAAAGAAGATTTACACGGATGTCAAATGAGCACATAAGATGCTGACATCACGTGACATCAGGGAATTACAAGTTAAAACAATAATAAAATACCACCACACTCGGCTTCTCACATGTGGCTGCTCAGCTCAGTGTTTGAGTGTCGTCCCCACCTGGCAGCTGGCATCCTCGAGAGAGTGAGCAAGGAGGACACACTGCTTTTTATGACTTGCTTTTGGAAGAGACACACCTTCACCTTCTCTGCACAAGACGTGAATTACTATATCCTGCCATGCTCAGGACACAGCTTGACCACAACCCATGAGAAAGTCTGAATGGGGGCCACCCAGAGAACCGCACATGGAGACTGCGAGAAAACTTGATTCAACACCACTCAGCTTTAGGGCATCGATTATGTACCAATGGACAACTAATAAATCCACCTTTATCAACCTATGCCTACGATCATGTGGAAATTTAGCATAGATGCCACCTCCCCTCAGTGTCACAGGAAGTCACGGCTGTGGCAGAGACTGCCTGTTTGCAAGCTCGTGTCCCCTTCCTCCATGCTCAGAGTTAAGCTGCACCTCCCACCCTGCCTTCACCTAGACGGAGGTAATTATGCCCCCTCCAAACCTGGGTCAGGAAAGTTCCCATGTGGTAGGCTATGTCTGAACTGTGTCCCTCCCAAAATTCCTGTGTTGAATCCCCACCCCCACCCCTTTGTGATGCTGGTTGGAGGTGGTGCCCTTGGGGGAGATTAGGGTGACATGAGGTTGTGAGGGTGGGACCCCCATGACAAGATTAGCGCCCTTATGAGAAAAGACCCAAGAGAACTGCCCGCCCACCAACCAGCTTGCATGTGAAGACGAGAAGGTGGCCGTCTGCCAGCCAGGAGGAGCCGTCACCAGGACCCACGCTGCTGGCACCGTGACCTCAAACATCCACTCTCCAGATGGCGAGAAATACATGCCTGTTATCCAAGCCGGGTCTGTGGTGTCCTGCGCTGGGGGCCTGACCTCCCTAATGGGTTTCACTTTTCCCATCTGCCAGCCAGAAAGAGGGACCCAGGACAACTTTGTGGACCACACGTAGAAGGTGTCACAACCCCCAGTAGCTTGGGTGCCCACAAGACCACATGGAACAGGGCCCCTTGGCTACAGCCACCTATCGGGATGCTTGTTATGAACGTCACATGAGTGAAAAGAAACTGCTGTGCTAAAGACACGGGGATTTCAGGATGCGTTTGTCACAGCAGCTAGTGTTGCCTCTGCTTTGCTGACAGTGCAAAACCACAGTCTCGTCACTTCATTCCACTCAACTGTCGCTCCGCCTGTCACCCAGAAAACAAGGGGATGACGGCCACTGAGGGCAGCCTGTGTTCCAGCACCAAGCACTCTGGCGCTGCAGATGAGCCCAGGGCTGAGACATGGGGGCATCGGTTTGAAGTTGATGGGTACCACCAGATATGCCACCAGGTCACTCGTGCTTGTTTGCTCACAGGAGGGAAGGTCGCTTTGCAGTGACACCTTTGCCACGTCAGAGTGAAGGCACATGACAGTTTCTCTGACAGTGACCAGGTGGAATCTTTCTGCTTCCTCTTTCTCTGAAAGATAGTGGCCTCTTCCTGACTGGATCGGGGCCATGAGTACGTGCTCCGATACCCCCCGGGGCATCTCTTCAGACCATGTGGCCGCGAAGGCCCAGCAGCGAGCGCCTGCTCACGAGGGTCCCAGTGGTCCGCAGACCCGTCTGTCCTGCAGCCCAAGCCAGGTGGGTAAGAACGGTTACCTGATGTGAGTGCCTCAGTGTCCTCGTCTTCGCAGCAGGGGCAGTGACAGCACTGACCTCAAAGGACACTGTGGAGATGGCCAGACAGCCATGCGTAGTGCACAGCACAGCAGTCCCGTCCACAGCGGTCACTGATCAACTGCTGTGATGTCACGATTATGATGTGGGGAGGGGCTACTGACCCCACCAGGAACGAAGGCCTCAGGCTCCGGGAAGGGTCCTGAGCGCCACCCTGTCTCCCACACGAGCCTCTTCAGCTGGGTGGTGGCCTGGCTGCCCCAGGCCTGGCTCCAGCTCTCCGTCCTGGCCGCCTCTGAGCTCTGGACTGTGACAGGATAACCGCCCTGCCCCTGGCCGCTGCCCCCAAGGGGACAGGGCTCTGCAAGGCTCACTCTCTTACCAGATGAGACTGCTGAGTACAGGTAAATGGGGCTGGCCTACAGGGATTTGTGGGGACATGTCTGCCTCCCCGGTGCTACACCACTGCTCGTCCGTCCGTGTCTGGCCCAGGGTGACTGCCGAGCAAGACAACAGTTTCCTGTCTGTTGCTTCCATGTAACTTCATGTTCATGACAGAATCACAGTCTCCTCAATACCCATGCTGTCTGAGGAGCTGAGGTGCAGGGACCTAAGAAGTCAGTCCCACGTCACAGGCCATGTAGCACAGGGCCAGGCGCGGGGCCAAGGAGATGCAGCCCTGCCCTCCTGGCTGCAGGCAACAAGGGACCAACAGATGTGTGTAACGGGCCAGGTGTTGGCGAAGCAGGACACCAGGGTACAGGTGGGAGGTGACATGTCAGAGCCTCAGGAAATGAGGGAACAAGTCACACGGCAATGTGGGGATGATCCCCCAGCAGAGGACTGAGTCCTGGTGGCACCAAGCAGCAAAGCACCAGGCCACTCCCGTCCTCCCCACCATTCAAGCAGGGCGTCCCACAGCCTGTGCAGTCCCCGCTGGAAAGGGGTGCCTCTGTATAGCCTGCTATCAGGGGCCTCCTGTCCCCTGGGCAGGCCTGGATGCGGCCGCTGCTGGGGTGGGAGCCCGCCCTCCTTGCTGGCGCAGTTCTCTGAGCACCCCACTATTTCTGACAGCCCAGGGAGCACCAAAGCTCCCACCAAATGGGGCCAGGGGCCACCCGTGCTCCATACACACAGGGTGTAGGACTGAAAGCTTCCTGGGCTCCGGCGGGAAACATGCAGCACACTAGAGGGTGACAGGCAGAGGCTCGGAGACCCCGACAGCACAGGGAGCCAGGGTCTGTGACCCTTGCTGCCAAGCCCTCCCTGGGTTCCCCAACATCACCTTATCACATTCGGCATATTGGAGTCACCAGAAAACATGGCATCACAGTAAGTCTCTAGTGGCCACATTCTTTAGACAAATGTTTTCCTCTTAAACAAGGTCAATTATTAAAGAATCTAAAAAACAGACGGTCTTGCACACATGGCTTGTTGAGGCTTAAAATGGTTTCTTCCACTGGGGATGGCTTTTGGGGTCTTCACCGGAAAACAGAGCAAAGTTAATACCTGGAGAGAAGGCTCTCCTGCACCGATTGTTCAAATGACAGTGGTGCCATGCTGTGTTTGTTGTGCTGTGTTTTGTGTTGTAGTGTGTATGTTGTCTTGGGTTGTGCTTTGTGTCTGGTGTGTTTGTTGTGTTGGTTTGTGTGTTGTATGTCATGTTTGTTGTTTTCTGTGTTGTTTTGTGTATCTGTTGTGTTGTGTTTGGCTCCCTTGCCTCTGTTTCTGCAGAGTGGGCATCTCCACTCTCCTGCCTAGGAAATGGGCCCGTTAAAGGGGTTGCAGTAGGACGGGCGTGACAGGGCACGCACTGTGCAGTGTAGACGTGTGGTGCAGAGCACACGGGACACACCAGCTCGTGCGGCGGATTTTGGACAGAGACAGAGGAGTGGAGAAGAGCCAAGAAGGACAGAGTATGAGAGGCGTCTCTGCCACGGGGCCACGGGCCCCAGTAGCTCCCAGAATTACGCCACAGCCACTCTCCTGCAACCTCTTTGTTTTCACAGGCTGAGAACAACGTCTATTCATAGCTCTTAATTTTTTTTTTTCTTAAAAACTAGTTCGGATTAGCAAAAAAGAAGAAAAAACATAATCCTACCAACATCAGCCACTTTCAATACTTTTATGTTTTTTTCCACTGTTTTCTGTGTGTTGTTTTCCTGAACATGATATTATATTGTTAAAAAAAAAAAGTAAATCAAACCAACATGCTGTTTTTAACTAAATTTTTAAATCTAATTGTGACTATGAGGCACCAATCAGAAAAGTGGTCCCACTCGTAGCAGGAGCCCATGAGTCCAAGTTACCGAAGCTGAGTAACTGCAGACCTGCCTTCACCTGTGTTTCAGATATTCGGAAACACTTCTGAATCTAAATATTCTACATTACAAAAAGAAAGAATACATCACAGATAAGATTTAGTATATGTCACTTTAAAGATTTCTCATATAAATCTGTTTGCAAATCAGAAATCAGTCCTTGAAGGATGAGCTCAGTTTTATGCTCTGAACATACGGTCACCACGTAATGCTTGGTCATTCACAGAATTTTGCACGTATAGAATTTTCACTGCAGAGCAGAGGCAAGTGAGAGTGGCCAGTCCCAAATCTCAGGGCTGTTTGCAGCAAAGTGACCCCAAGAAACCTTAGAGAGTGGCCAGACGCTAGAGGCCAGCTCTCAGAAGGCCACCAGGGGCCACCGCAGGCAGGGGAGCCATGCAGGAAGGGGATCGGGCAGGGTCCCAAGCTAGGTGCCCTTGCCTTCTGGGGTGGCTGTGGTCGCAAAGCATGGGGACAAATGCGGGATTTGGCGCCCAGGTGCTGCTTGGCACCCACTCAGGTTCCTCAAACTCCCCAGCACAGAACCCTGTTATTTCCCACCTGACCCCCACTGACCCCCCTGTGCTGGGGGCTGTGTTTTGCAACAATGAATTCTTCAAGAACCAAAGACATGGACAGCTATCAGCTGAGATTCTATTCAAGCAACCGATAAATCATGTTAACAAACATTCACTAAGCAACAACGGTAGACAGGGACTTAGAGCCAGGGCTGCAAAGGAGGCGAGGTGCCTGCACTCCAGGACATCCG
This sequence comes from Rhinolophus sinicus, assembly GCF_057876585.1. Lineage (NCBI taxonomy): Eukaryota > Metazoa > Chordata > Mammalia > Chiroptera > Rhinolophidae > Rhinolophus > Rhinolophus sinicus. Next base: position 88,225 of record NC_142502.1, on the reverse strand, counting down.
GAGATGAGGCAAACCAGGAATCACTGCAGAGGGCAGGGCAGTAGGTTAGGAGACGGGGAGGTGGGGCCACGTGACAGTGGGGAGCACACGTGAGGCTTGGTCCTACTGACTGCTGCACTGAGGTTAACATGTGCTGGGCCTGGGCCCCACGCTGACACACGTCACCTCACTCCTCACCATGAGGAAGCCCTGAGGTCACCCTCACTTTACAGAAGAGGAGACTGGCTTCGCCTGAGGCTACGGGCAGTAAGTGACGGCACTGGACCCCAGAGCTCAAAGCTCTGTATCTTTGGGCAACAGGCAGCCTGGTGTGGCCAGAAAGGAGGGTGTGGGAAGAGAGGGCAGGTGCCCGGGTCCTGCGAAGCAATGCAGAGCTGGCCACATCCACGCAGTCACAGCTGGCCTGACATGGGTGACAGGCGACACAGTGAGCCAGAGGAGGGCGCCTGGGAACTGGCTGCACAGCTGTCCTGCACACGCCAAGAAACGGACAAGCCTGAGTCCTTGGACCCTATTTCACATTAGTGCCCAATACGTGCTCGATTTTCCAAAATACTGCCCCTGGGCCCTCCCTCCAGTCTGATGCCTGGGGACACACAGAACTAACTGCACACCCTGGTCTTCTTGGCAATCACGCCCACCTAGACTTTCCTTGAAGTCTGGCTAGTGCAACCTGCTGGCACACCACTTGTCATAGCTGCACTGCTGTGAAGGAAGGATGATGGCAGTGGCCCAGCCAGGTCATTCACCACATTTGCATGGAACCCTCTTCCTACAGAAGAAGTTTGTGTTGGAACATAGCCACAGAGAAAATGGGGACAAACTTTGCCTTTGCTGGACGACTCTTTGAGATGGACTCTGCTCCTCCCAGAAACTGCTGCAACTCGGGCAACATGGAGTCCCCCACAAGATACCCACTGAAGGTGACACTGGCAATAAAGCGACACCCTGGATGTGGCTGCACCTCCCCATGGCACAGTCACAGTTGATGTGACTTGTCACATTCCCACCTAACCCAGGTCATAGAGGCAAACTTGAATATGGCTTTAGTGTTCGGGAGCCAAGGGAGAACCATGAGCCCAGGGAAGAACGAGGTGCTCAACGGTGGCACAAACAGACTATAAATGGGTTTGCAAAGGGCCCACACAGGCCGTGGGCTGATTCACGGCGGGCCAGTAAGGGCAGCGCAGGCCAGCAGGCTATTCTGAGGTCAGGCTGTGAAGGACACCCGCTGTGTGCCACAGGCCACTCCCTGGACACCGCTGCCCAGGAGAAGCCACGCCCTGCAGCCCACAGCTGCACTCAGAGCCACGTTCCTCACAGCCTCTCCTTTCATGGTTGTCAAGCACCTGAGCCCTGCGGGCAGGAGGCGCCATCCCTGTCAAAAGCCTGACTCTGTTTCTAAAAGGGAGCCAAGGCCACCTGAGCCTCCCAGAAGAGGGACAAGTCACACTAGCCCTGCTGCCATGTGTGCCAGGCGGAGCCATCTGCAGAAGCGGGGACATGAAGGGCATTCTGTAGGACACTTCAGCTGGTAGGTTAAATGTGGCCCACAGCTGTCACTGATGCACTGTCCCAAAAATAGTCCCAATGCAGAAATAATAAAGGTAATGGCAGAGGTGACGAGGAGAGTAATAGCATCAGAACTGTAATCCTAGGAATGACAGTAATACACACAAATATTTAAGGTATAAATAACCTATACAAATTATGTATGTGATATACAAAAACACTATTCAAAGAAGGTGTTCACCACAAGCGAGCAGAGAAGCAGCGTGGAATGTGGGGCCAGACTTCAGACAAGTCACAAAAGCAAAAACAGCCTCTGCTACTGGACCAGGGAGTCTGGCAAGTTTGTTATTTGAGAAAGCAAGTGACATTTATACTATGAAAACAGAGCCGGATAACATGATATTGGAGACAAAAAGCACAGAAACCTTGCAAGAAAAAGCATCGGCCTGAAGGGAAGTGTCCTCCTGTGTGGCCAGGGGACTGTGGCAACCCCCGGGGCAGGAGGAAAGCCCTGCCCAGTCTGAGTCTGGGGCCTGTGATCGAAAGAAGTCTTGTGGCTTTTTAGAAACTGAAGCTTATCTTATAGCAGCATGAACTCAAACACCCGAGACTCTGAGATGCGTGTCCCACCACAAGGAGGTTTCTATCACAGTAGACTATGTTTAACTACCAGCTCTGACTCGCTCATTCGCAATGGTGAGACATACCAATTTGGTGGCTCCGTTGATGAAAAACTGAACTGCAGCGGTCAAGTGTCTAAATCGAACCACCAATTTACAGAAACCACAGGAATGCAGTTGGTGATACCCAGGAAGTGGGGACTCAGCAGGACACACCTGACTCCTCTGACAGTTTTAGGGACGCAGACAGGTGCTCATCTGTTTGGATCCAGGTGTGAAAATGCTGTGAAGGAATATTTACAAGACAATGAGAACATCTGAACACAGACTGGACATTTGAAGAACTATAGTTATTATGACACTGTAGTTACATGTTAAAACATGGTCACTATCTTTTAGAGGGCTGAGCTATTTACAGATGAAGTTACAAGATTCCCAGGACGCGCTTCAAAACCACCCAGGGGTGGGAGGAAACAAACTAAGAAAGGCCATGAGAGGTTCCCGAGTGGGAGAAGGGTACACGGGGTACCCTCCATTATACTGGCCTCTTGACCTCTTTCGTATGCGTTTGAAATGTTTCATAATAAAACACATGAATGAATGAGTGAATGAATAAATGAAACATGAGGGGACTTCAAGGAAAAAATGGCTTGTATGTCGGAACAACCCCAGCATGCTGGCACCTGAGGTGACACACAGCTCCAACCTGGCCACACACAGCAACGCGATGGTCAGAGTGGGGGTGCTGCCGTCCCAAGAGGGCCAAGCTGCACACTGGAGGTTAATTCTGAGCAGCTGAAGATCTTACACACAGGTTTTCTGCACTGCAAACTTCCAAACTTATTTTTCTTGTAGAATAATGAGGGACGTAAAAATATTAAAGGGATAAAGAAAGTAAGACTGACCCCAAACCTACACCAAACTTCCTGATGAGTTTTGACTGGTACCTTTCCCTCCAATCTGTGTGTTTGTTTCTTGTTTTTAAAGCCCTGAGCCCTGACATGACTGCAAGCTTCCAGTGAATATGATCGGCACTGGCCATTCCCCGTGGTTTTCCCTCAGCTTTTCTGTGGGGGACGTAGCACCTCTCAGCACTTATGAGTCCAGTCTTTGTGAGGGAAACTCTGCACCCTTTAATATCATCTGACTTGTTAGAATTTTGCAAAGGGCAGTAAAGACTAAGACTGCTTTCCCGTTCATGAAGCCTGAGGGAGGTCCGAACCATCTGTGCTTTTCCCCACACAAGCCAGGGACTGTGTACGTCTGTCGGAAGAGCCTCGTGGGTTTCGCTTCCATAATCAACAGGTAAATGAGACTCTCACTCTGGCCACCACCTGACTGTCCACCAGCCTGTGAATACAGCGGGCGGCACGAGCAGGCCAGGCCCCGTCAGCTGTGCCCCATGCACCCCAACTACTTGTGGCTCATGTCAGTGGTTATCACAGCAACACTCATAGTAAATAGGAGACCATCAAAGGTAGGTGTTGATGTCACATGGCTGGTTAAGTGACACTCTGTCAAACTACCTGATTTTTTACCAACTCAAATCACGCCCCCAGTCAGGTCTGTTCCTAGCTTGACTGCTAGGCCTGCATCCAGAATGAAAACGAGGTATTGTGAGAGGCTGGTCGCTTCCTTTGGATTCATGCAAAAACGGAACAGGAGTTACTGAATGTAGAATGCTAAGCTTACAAAGCTTTGCCCTAAAATTAAAAAAAATAAACAATTATACATACATATAGTCACAGGATATAAAGTGCAGCATAGGGAATAGAATCAATGGTATTGTAATAGCTGTGCATGTGGTCAGAGGGTAGTAGACTTGGGGGGGTTATCACTTTGTAAGGGGTGTAAATGTCTAATCATTATGTTGTTTTGTACACCTGAAAATAATAAAAAAAATATAATTAAAAAACAAAGCAAAAAATAAAAAAATAAATGGGAAGTCTGGGAAGCAGCGAAAGCACCATACTGGACCACTCCACTGCGCTAATTTGGTTCCTCCTTCGCAGGTTCCACCGCGTCCCCAGGGCTGTGCACCACGTTCAGTGGCCAAAAGTGTCCCACACAGAGTTTTCATGAATGACTTAGCCATGTCCCAGAAGTGGTTCTAAGGAATTTTGAGCTACAACACGCTCCTGGTGACGGGCTTCTATCCACCTACATGCGCTGCCCACCAGGTCCCCACCAGCACTGGCCCCACATGCCTGTCCTAGCCCTTTCACAAAGGACACCACGAACACAGCACAGGAAGCTTGCATTCGGGGTTAGGGATGCACCCTCACACGTCTCCCTTCTCAGAGGAGCTGCAGCAAAGCCTCGTGCTGGGTGCTGAGATGCTGCCAGCCATGTTCCTCTCGCAGTCCTCAGCTCCCAGCAGTCTCTGGAATCCCCACTTTGTCTCGTGTCCCCTGGCTGACGTCGTTAGGACGTGGGGCGGAGGACTGGCATTCCACCCAGGGCCATACCCCAGGGCCTGGCTCAGCGATGGCACACAGCCGATGGTGTGTGGGGAAATGAATGTTGGAAGCCCAGCACAAGAGCCCCCAAACCCTGGCTCTTTCTTGTTATCCACTCAGGTCCCACCACCTCCTCCGTAACCCTTCCACTCAAGGAGACACCTGCCCACACTCCTTGTTCCCCTCCTCAACCTCGGATGTTCTTGGGCTGGTTGGTCTACTACCTACCTCAAGAGAGCAGGGGCCGCACCCCATTTCCAGCCACACCCCAGGACCTGGAACAGAGTAGGAGCTTAAAACTACTTTTGAAAGAGTGGGTAAACTGAGCACAATGAGCGTCTGAAGCAACATCCCGGCCTCACCTCTAAATAAACACCATAAATAAGCAAATTCTAGTTTCTTGGGAAAACTATGCTCTCATGACGTAGCAGTGCCGGCTCACATTCTCTGGGGCCTGCGGAGAGAGCCTGAAGAATCGCTCGGGCTCTGTGACACTTGTCGGGTTTTCTGGGCCTGTCTTCGTCTTCTGTGCCTCTCTTGGTCCCCATCTCCCCCTCAGAAATGCTGGCAAGTGATTGTAAACTGCCCCTAGGAAAAGCTTCTCAAGAAAACCACAAATGGGGAATGCCTTATGACATTTAAAGCTTCCTGGAGCTTTCCCTAAGCTCGAGAAGGTTCCAGAGAACTTGTGAACAGCACCCTCACACAGGGCTGCCGCATTCCTACAGGATGACGTCCAGAGACCCTAACCGACACCCCGAAATTTGGAGATAAAAGTTCCTAGGCTCTTAAATGACCATGAAAACAGCCCCATGAGCACAGAACGTCAGCAATGGCTTCACCTTCTGGCCTCACCCGTGGTTCTCAGCTCTCAGTTCTGGAAGTTAATGAGGGCATTGGTACAATAGAACCAAGAACACAGAAGAGAACAGAATCCAACAACAGCTTCTGAAATAGAAACAAATATTTAGAAAGAACAAATTAAACAGGGACTCTTGATAAGTCCGATGTTTCAAAGACAACCTTGAATTGAAATAGTTGGTCAGACACCACATTACCACACGTTTCAACCTTTACTTTAGAAAATGTGGTCCTTAGTCCACAGACTTTCCTTTTACATCCAGTTAGGCCAGGTCTGCCTTGGACTTGATTTTTCTTCTGAGGAAAAGAGGTAAGAGGCAAAATTGCCTGTGACTTACAAGGAAATACGCTTGCCAGTGGACACTGAAAGCAGCACAGGCATCTCCTATGAAACCTACAGGCGGAAAGTTAAATGAAGAAATGCGAGACTTTCTTGAGGTGCATTCGAACACGACTTGAAGTGAGCGGACTGCTCACTGTGACTCAGGACACTGCTATGTGACTTTGTGGCATCTTCTACCACCGGCACCTGCACAAAGACCTCAACCAAAACCTCAGTGGCACTTACAGACTCGGGTCCCTAGGTTATCAGAACACTAACGTTCAGCTGAAAGGAATTTACCAGAAATAAAAGGACAAGAAATAAAAGGACTTGCTGGTAGCAGAACACAAAGAAAAACGGGAGAGGGACAGAGACATGGAGAGAGGCAAAGAAACAGAGAGAGGGAGAGGGAGCGAGAGACCCACCAGTGGAACCGCGTCTTAACCTCAGTTCTGCTGGCAGTCAGATCCCTGGGCAACTCCCGTAAATTTCTGTTTCCAAAGAGATTGTTTTGATTTTTGTCTCCCCAAACCACAACCAGTCCCTTCTCCCTTCCTCTCTATTTCCCCCGCCCTCCCCCAACCCTTATACACACCCAGGACCTGCAGTGTAAATGATTCCTTACCAACTTTTCGGTTTATCTCCTCCGGTACAGATTATCAATTTTGCTGGTTTATCGTCTCTTTCCACATAGATATCAGCAGGACCTGAGATTCGGAGCATCAGCAATGCGCCCCTCCTTCCAGGTATGGAGCCTGGATTTCGGATCACGCTCAGGGCTTTCTCACAGCTCAGCAGGACACGCACTGGGGGAGCTTGTCCAGCGACCTGCTTCTTTACATACACGAGATCCCTTCCTACTGCAGTGTCCGGGCTGGGCAAGCCAATACTGCCACCTGGTGGTGGCCTCTGGGAGCGCGGCATGCAGATCCCCAGAGGCTGAAGGAGTCTGTCCATTTCCAGGCCAGGAACCAAAGCCTCTTCCATGCCCACCCACAGCTCCCCGCTCAGTGTCTTGGTGGCCACGAGTCACAGGCTTGAGGGCAGTGTTGTGAGATGACACTCTAGGTCACCGATACTTTCCCATTCAGCTCTGCGGACATCAATCTACACCCATATTGTTTTTGAATGGAGATTTTTCCCATCATAGAATTTTTTTCAAACATGACAATCTCCACGGAGCCACAAAGACCTGGGTGCGCATCACACAGCAGGTACCTACAAAGCGCCTCCAGGACAGATGCTGGGCACACGCTCACAGACGTTGACCATGGCCGGGGCAGTCAGGGCCTCACCCCGTTGGACATATCATCACCGCATCTAAAATGCAGACACACCAGGAACCCCACCCTTTTCGAGAGAAAACCGGCCCTAGGACGTTGACAGGCAACCCCACCGTGATCCTGTGGGTGAAACTGCCCCTCTCACCTGTCCTGTTGGAAAGGAGCTACCTGTCAGAATGCTAGGTGAGGCTCGGGTAGCTCCTCCCCTTGCCTTCAGGCTCCAGCAGGCTAAGCTGTCCATGGACAGCTGCCCCCTCCTCCAGGAAGCCGCAACTTGGAGAAGGTAACTGCAGCTCCTTCCCAAGTTCAGGGCAGGCCTGCTGTGGGAAACCCTGCGGTGAGATGGGTGAGGAGCAGGCGTCTCCTCCACAGCTGCTGGGTCACTTGAGGGCACTGGGCACCAAAGCAGGTTGGGTGCTGAGGTTGGTGCGAGTGTGCTCATGGCCCCAGTTCACAAGCTGCAGTGTCCCAGCGTTCCCCCCGCCCCGCGCCTCCCCCAGCAGCCTGCATGCACTGTGTGGCCTTCAGGCTGCAGCCCCACAGCCACTTGCCCAGCTCGGAACTGCTCCAAGTCAAGTGCTGCAATAAGCCCTCACACGTCCCCCAGGGGGTCTCCCAGGGGCTGCTCATGATGACCCAGCCCGCCTGGAGAGCACTAAGGAACTTCCAGCTTGTTCATGCTCCACCTGGGTGTTTTTGTTACAAGTGCAGATTTCCACGTCCCAGCCCAGTATGCCTGGGGTAGGCCCAGCAATTCGCTTTTAGCAAGTGCTCTGACAGAGGGGTTCCCATCACTTTGAAAGTGACAAATAAAGGGGATGGGGGACCCCCGAGTCAGAAGGCATGTTAATGATCACTCTCGGGCCATGGAGGGCTCTCCCAGATGTTACATGTATAGAGGCAGAAAACCCCTAAGGGTAAGAGTTGGGACATTTGGGTAATGAAGACCATTTTCCTACCAGATGGTCCGCACCCCTTTCAAGCATGCTGGCAGTCAGTCTCAGCCTGATTTTTGGCCCATAAAGAAGCAGAAACGTGTAGGTCACAGCTCAGCTGTCAGCCAGCACCACCTACAGGGCAGCCCATCAAACACCAACTGCGGAGAAATATTTGTCTTGTGTGGAAAAGCCAACATCACACAGCACTCCAATTGAGTGTGTGAACCATGATCTGGCTGATGCTTCCAGAAAGCACCATTTCCGGCCAGTTTCTAAGACGTGCAGGTAACTTAATACCTTCCATTCCGTGCAGCAGACAGGAGTGCGCCTCTGGTGCGTGAAGTCTCATCTCACGGCAGCTTTCCAATCATAACCCTAACGGCTAGCTCACGGTGAGTTACTCCCCTAATGTAATCAAGTGCTAAGAGGCTGCCCTCTTCAGGTGAGGAATTATGCTTGAATGATCTAGAAAAGCCACTCTGTAACGGGCCGGGCTCCCAGTTACTCCTGCTAGCACATTCTCCTGAGGTCATGCTGACTCCAGCCTTTCGCAAACACAGGCCTTCAAATAAGACCATATTCCAGGTCTAGAGGAAAACTTAAAATAATTTATACCAGAAGCTGGAAAAGATACCATGAATTTGGAGAACTTCCCCAGAAACCTTGAGAAGTGAGGACCTTACAGAAAATTCTAGACACATACAAATGTGTATAATGTCAAATAGTGAAAAACTGAATCCTAAAATCAACAAAAAATCCTTTGAAACAAAGAACATGCCTCATTTACGTAACTGCAATGGTTAATTTGATGTCAGCCTGACTGCATCACAGGGTACCCAGATTCCTGGCTAAGTATTATATCTGGGTGTCTGGGGATTTCTAGATGAGCCTAGCATTTGACTCCGTAGGCTGAGGAAAGCAGGTGGCCCCAGTGGGGTGGGTGTCACCAATCTGCTGAGGGCTCGGGTAGAACAGGTGGGAGGAGACTGAGCTAGCACAGCAGAACTCCTGACCGGGAAGCAGCCCTGCCAACACCGTTCTCCTGGCCTTCGGCTCCTACCTGAATCACACCTGAAGCCTCCCTCCGGCTTGCAGGTAACCGATCCTGGGACTCCTCAGCCTCCATATTCACGAGTCAATTTCACATACTAAATTTCTATCTGTGTTTATCTCATTGGCTCTGCTTCTTTAGAGAAGGCATACAACAGGAAGAAAAATGTGCACTGTGAACGGGACAGTCTAGTTGTCACTTGTGACACTGAGAAACACGAATGAGATCTCACCGTTGTGGCCCCAGGGCCTGTGACAGAGCATTTAACAGCTATTAGAATAAAATTTAAAATATTATCTACTAGGGTTTTAATAATTTTAATTACATTCTTAACAAGTCAACAATAAAATCTCATTACAACTCACCTCCTAGGCTACATTGTACGATTTGACTCGTTCAACACCAAGAAAGCTATTCCAACGTTCTACGTAATGGAGTTAAAAATGTATTTAACAGTTCTAAAACAAAAGTACTTTAGCTCTCAAAACTTAGGTCTCAATTTTAATCTTCCTAAACAAGTGTTTGGAAAAATTATCCCAGATTTCTGGCTAAAGCCCATTTCCAGGGCTATCAGCTTTCATAACTTTCTTCTACTCTGGCTGATTTGACGATGTCTCCAAAACAGCCATTCCAAACTGCTTGCTTAACAACCCCAGGAATGAGAACCCTTTGATATTCTATTTAGACCCAATAATTTCTTAATAAAACCAAGATGGTGTAAAGGTAAAACCTGTGCTGTAAAGCTAGCCCGCCCTCACGGCAAGCTGAGCAGACTACAAAAATCCCAAAGCACCCCCTTCACAAGATGGCCTGCCACCCTAAGGTGGTGCTGACACACTCATCAAAAAGCCAACTCTCCCAGCCAAATTTCTTGCTCACAAACGTAAGGAAAAGCTGCCATGGCCTGTTTGTATCTTCATCCTAAAAATACAAAAATAACTGTGGAAGACAGAAAAGGGGAGAGTGAAGACAACAAGGAAAAAGAAACCCCACTTCCCAGGTTGGTGCCACCGAGAAGACCAGTCCTAACAAAACGAGCACTTCAGGGTTTATTTTTTTAATAAAACAGCTGGTCAGTCCTTCCTCAGGGGAACAGTCTCTTCCGTGATGCCCTCCTTGGTCACAACGCAGATCCTGAGCGCGTCCCCTGTGTACACGTCGCGCTCAGCAGCAGAGATGAAGACGTCTTTCACAAGCCGCAGGGCCCTCTCCAGGGTCAGGGGCACGTGCTGCACGTTCTGCATATTCTTGAAGCCAACCTGGTGGGACGGGAGGCCTGAGTGAGATGGCGATGGCCCCAAGGAGGCCCAAGCCCTGTGCCCTCCCAGGTCTGGACTCCTAACGAGCACATCCCACAGACTGGGACGTCCCTCAGCCAACATTCTGCGACAAGGATCTCGGCCCAGAGAAGCACACGCCCTGGAGGCGGACAACGTCTTTAACAGTGTCGTGACAGAATGCTCCATAGCTAAGAAGGAAGGCGAGCGGGACAGCCCAAGCCGCCAGAGCCCAATGTACGGGATGAAGAAAGGTTTCTGCAGACAGTGCACTGAGTGCGGGCGTCTGGGGAGTAAACAGGCGTTACAGTGGGATGACATTCAGCCCAAGGGGTGGGGGTAGCCACAGCCTGGAGACAGGACAGGCACAGCACCTGAGGGATTGGGGTGGAGATGGGACAGGGTGTGGAGGACGAGCAGTAAGCAGAAGCGACTGTATGTAACATACTCAGAAGAGCGAGGAGGAGGACCCGGGGAGTAAGCTGGAGGCAGAAAGATGTGAGCAAATAAGCAGTCATCCAGGCAAGCTGCCATGCAGGGCTGACCTAGCCATCAGACATGGAAAAGGGGGCCAAGCTCAAATATGCTTGGGAACTAGAATACAAAATTAGATGACACTAGTGGTGAGACTGGGGAGAAAGGTGGAGATCACAAGAGAAAACGTGGACCAACCACTGTCAACACGACTCAGAAGCCGTGGGCATATGGGAAGAAGTCAAAGCCAAGGGCGGGGGAGCCAAGAAGGGCTGAGCGGGCAAAGCAGCCAGAGCCCCCGGCTCCGGGCCTGGGGGAGCAGTGCCCGGCCCGCACGCAGACACGTTACCTGGTTGTCGAGCAGGGGCTGCAGCATGGCACTCGCCGAGCCTCCGGCCTTGAAGGAGTCTCTCTGGTAGGACCCCACCGGGTCAAAGCTGTACACGGCTCCCTTCCCTGAAGGAAGGAGACAGTCTCCATGAGGAGCCCCAGCCCATGGTCACAGAAATGTCCCCAGAGTCGGGTACAAAGTGGACTACCAGCTGAGCTAAAATTTCAGCCCAACTTCAGTGAGAAGCACACTCACTGTTGTACAGTGAGACCCAGCACACCTCCCCGCAGGGGCCCACCGGCCATCTTGTGTCCACCATGGTATTTGCCACCAGGCCTCCCTCTCTCCGTGATGACATCATCAGTCACCTCCCTGTGGCTCCCAACACGCCGCAGGCAGGCAGGTCAGCGGTCACAGGCCCTTCCCTAAGTGCTGCACCAAACTCCTAGACACACTCCCAGTAAAGGAACCGGGGTGCTTTGGGTTCGGACTTGAGCTTCCTGGTGTGAATATGGACGGACGGTCACACAGGACACGTACTGTGCATTTCTGAATGACTAGTGAGCACGCTGTTTAGCATCAGCACCACAGAAACAGTTTAATGAGGAAGAAATTTAAGAAAAACACACCAGCATTGCAAAGGGTTAGTTTTGCCTAAAATGTAACCACTTGCTTTGTTCCACCAGAAGTAAGAAGCACACCTTTTTTTTGTTAAGAAAAATAGGATTTGAACCCTACCCCCCACCCCTCAACTGCCATTCTTAGCTTGACAGCTAGAGAACTAGGAGCTCCCGAAGCATAAATCCTTATGCCTTTCTTCAAAGAGCAATCTGGGGCCGACCCAGTGGCTCAGGTTGTTGGAGCGCCATGCTCCTAACACCAAGGTCACCGGTTCAATTCCCACATGGGCCAGTGAGCTCTTAACTACAAGGTTGCCAGTTCAATTCCTCGAGTCCTGCAAGGGATGGTGGGCAGCGCCCCCTGCAACTAGCAACGGCAACTGGACCTGGAGCTGAGCTGCGCCCTCCACAACTAAGACTGAAAGGCCAACTTGAAGCTGAACGGCACCCTCCACAACTAAGATAGAAAGGACAACAACTTGACTTGGAAAAAAAAGTCCTGGAAGCACACACTGTCCCCCAATAAAGTTCTGTTCCCCTTCCCCAATAAAATCTTAAAAAAAAAAAAAAATAACTGTGTTCTGCATATGAGAACTCATGGATCACTTACAAGGTATGAGTTCAAGTGACATACCTGACTTTGCAGCACGTTGTACCTAAACTAAGCACTGCAGTGGTTACCCTGGAGATGTGGGATGAGGACAGCCTTCTCACTCCCTACGGACACCTGCACCATCAGCTGTGTGCATGTCCCATGGTGCCATCACGCACACAGAAGTCCCTGCTGAGACAGTGGCCACTGTGGTCACCTAAGAACCTGAGCAACTGCTTTGGCTGGAAGCAAGCTTGGGACAAGAAATAAGGGCAGTTCACTAACTCCAACACATAGGGAAAGGGATACAAGGAATAAAGCCAAAAGAACAACTGAATTTCTCATGAGGCTAACAGGCAACAAGCCAAAGGAGGCCCCAAAGCTTTACCCAAGGGTAAGTCTCAAACCCATACACAGTAGATTTGAGGAAAACAAGAGTGGGACACGTCCAAGGACAGAACTTCAAAGACAACTTAGAAAAGAAAAAAAGACATCTGTGACAGCAGTACAGAATGGCGAATCTTGACTGTGGATATAAAGTAACTATTCCTCATCAAAATGCCAAAAAGGCATGATTTCAATGCAAAAAATGACATAAAACAAGATTACGTCCTAGAAAGAAATGCAGGCAAGCCTTAAACGACGGAGGCCTTTCTAGCAAAGCAGGACACTCAATGCCTTTAAGATTGACAGGTATGACTATAAAACTCAGAAACTTGTGTGGTTAGAGACACCCCCCCACCACCACCACCAAATGTAAGAACAAAGCACATTCCCGGGAGTCATCGACCGTTACATGACAGAGGGCTGACAGTTGGGTGGTGTTCTTATCGATCAATAAGAAAAACACTGACCTGCAAGTCAGGAAATGAGGAAAGCTTAATACACGGGTCAGATTCCAAGGAAGAAAAGGTCATAAACATGAAAAGAGTCCCAACTTTAACAAAGAAAACATATAGATGAATTAAAACAATAAAATACTTCTTCAGCAAAAATCTTTCAATTATGTTCATTTCGATACCGTTAAGGACACAGGAAAGCCAGGTACTCACGCTCCTGCGGGTGCAGCGTACTGCACGCCCTTCCTGAAGGGCAAGCCAGCGATGTCATCAAAAGGCAGAAAGTATATATTCTCTGACCCAGCAACTCAAATTCTGGGAAAATTTTCCCAGGGAGGGCAGTATAGTAGGAGAAACACACAAAATCATGTTTTTAAAGATGGTCATCAAGATGGTTGTCATATAGTTTATAATAAGGACCCCTGACAGCACGGTGGGCCAGCTCTGGGGCAGCCCCTTGAGGCATGAAAGCATTGTGCTAGTCTTTACTCACCAGCACAGAACCATGTCTGTGATAACACACCCAACATCCAGTAACAGGAGTATGGACGGACCGCGGGCCAGCCCTGCGGTGCGCAAGCGTGGACACAGTACGTCCAGAGGAAGCACATGTCCCAGAGGCTAACCAGCGATTTTCTCTAGAGACAAGGCTTGGGGTGCTTAATACCATGTTTCCCCGAAAATAAGACTGGGTCTTATACTAATTTTTGCTCCAAAAGATGCATTAGGGCTTATTTTATATGACAAGCATCCTGAAAAATCATGCTACGGCTTATTTTCTGGTTAGGTCTTATTTTCGGGGAAACACGGTATTTTCACCTTTGTATCTTCTAAAACTACTTGAACTTCTGCAAGTATTACTGTTTTTATTACAGAAAAACTGAAGCCATTATTACTTTTGGGGGAAAAAATTTTAAAGCGAGCATGACAGCAACAGGAAAGTTAAAGGCACAGAGTGGAAAGCAGATGGCTGTTTACCCTGAGGGTCAATCGCGTCCCCACTGTCCTGAGGGTCAGTCGTGTCCCCACTGTCCTGAGGTTCAGCTTGATCCCCTGTTCTGAAGATCTCAGAAAGGTGCACTGCTCTCCATGTCCCCCCTCTAACTACACAAAAGACAGGAAAACAGGAAATTTAACTCTCTTGGAGACCGGCAGAGGCTCTGGACTTGGGGGCACCGAGCTTAGGAGTGGACAGGGGAAAGGGCAGGGATGAAAACAGAAGCATAAGTGGGAAGTTGATGAGCCGACACAGACTGTTACAATCAGATTTGGGTGTCTCACTCTCGATATGAATGCGTAGCCAAAAATCAACAGAAATTTGAAGGAACCCCCAACGTAGCAGACAGAGGCCAAACACAGACAGAATGAAAAGAGCAATCTGACAAAGGGCAAGAACACAGGAAAACTTCAAAGGAAGTAGAAAAGATCCAATAAGAACAGGACACTTAAAAAAATAAGGAAGCCAGAAAAAGAAATGAAAAAAGCTGATTGTGGAGATGTGAAGAAAGAGGACACCAAAGACAAGGAATTTCAGAACACCAGGATTTAATAAAACTCCTAAAAGCTAAGTCTCAGAAAAGGTTTCGATTTTTTTTCCCAGAAATCTGTGGGGAGATGTACACCATAAGCAACAAGGAAATAAGCCAAGAGGACAGCACTGGTAAGAGAGCCAAAGACTGGAGAACAGGAAAAAGCAGAGGACTGTTTTATTACACACATATGAACTTCTGAGAAATATAAATTAATGTAAAGATCAAAGCAAACGAGACGAGATTAAAAAAGACAGAAATGCCTGAGAAAACCACCAAAACAAGGGACAGTGCCACATGGAGACCAAAGAACGGCTTGAAGGCAACAGCTGCAAACCCAAACTGCATCTCTACCGCTCAGTAGACATGAGCTTTCCCAAATTAGCCTCCCTGACACTCAGAAAAACTCAAAGGACCTCTCCGGCCTGCTGAAATTCAATGGTAGCTATTATTAATATTGCTAAAATTGAATGTACTAATCTGACATTCAAACCAGACATAATTTAAGTCAAAAAGATACTAGAAGTGCCATGCTGGGTTAGGAAAACTAATCCGTGGCCAGAATTGAATTACCCAGGTTAAGGGTAATTAATTTCTATCAACCATTTCTATGCCTTACATTTTCTGTTTTCAAGTAAGGTTGAAAGCCTCGAAAGAAACTGTGTCAACCTAAACCGTGGTCAGTAGAAGATCAGAATGCCTCCAGAAGCCATAATGGGGGTAGCAGCTGAGAGAGGGACAGCAAAGAAATTCCACGGGACAAAAAGGGACGTAAAACTGGAAAGAGCTGTGACGAGTCCACATCTTCCTACCCTGAATTTTCACTCTCAGAAGAGATTTATTTCAGTGACTGCCCTCACACAGACACTGCTGTCACTTGTGTCTACAATGGACTACAGTGGCACAGATCTGCCCTAGGAGAGTGTATTTGGTTTCTGGAACATACCAAGTCAATACACATCAGACTAGTGGAAAACATCGGTGCTCCAGCCGAATAACACCACACCAGGATGGACATGTCGAGTGACAAGAGCGACTGTCTCAGGCCCTCCTGGTCTAACTGACAGAAAACCAGAGGCATTTCAAAAATGTTTCCAAAACACTGGTGGAAATGCATGCATTTCTTTCAAGACATCACTTTTTAAAAACTCTTTAACAAACTGCCAGTACTTAGGTTAAGCTTCTCCAGGTCAGGTTTCTTTTTGTAAGAATAAACCCCTAATTATCTACTACTTAACCTCCTCTAACATCTTGAGAAAACAGTAAAGTAAGTAACTGCCCAACACTCATTATCAGAGCCTCAATGCTGCCTGCTATGTCTCTGGACAGTCATTTACATCCTTCCATCCCCTGAATTATCAGAAGATGTGCTGCGGGGCAAGATGGCCTGGCCGGCTCCTTCGCACTCTGGGTG
Organism: Rhinolophus sinicus; assembly: GCF_057876585.1. Lineage (NCBI taxonomy): Eukaryota > Metazoa > Chordata > Mammalia > Chiroptera > Rhinolophidae > Rhinolophus > Rhinolophus sinicus. The sequence goes on along the minus strand of NC_142502.1, from coordinate 72,103 downwards.
GACACGCGCCCAAGAAGCACCCCCTCGTGTCCTACCTTCTTCATCCAGTCCCCCGATGATGTTGTACACATAATACGGGAAGAAGCGCCTGGAATAGAGGATTGTGGACAGCATTGCAGCAATGGCCCCCGTTGTCATTGCCTTGTTATTGGAATGCTTGTACATCTGCAGTGTGACGACAACAGGCAGAACACATTACACTCGAGCAACGAGCAACAATGTAAAAAGAATGAGTGTACATCTTGGTGGAAGAGGAAAGGACACCCGTTTCTCTCGTCATCCAAAGCCCCAGTATTACTGAGATAAAATGATAATTTATCGCACCCTATTACTTGGGGGGGCTTTAAACATTTCTATGGAAAAGAACGCTAAGTTTGCCCTCAGCTCCTGGCTTAATGACAGTTTTCCCCGTCAGCCTTACCTCGGGCACTGCCGTCAGGAGCAAATGCACACCACCAGGGCACATGAGGTGACCCAGGGACAGTGTTTCAAGCCCAGCTGCCCTCTCTGAGTCTACACCAGGGTCAGCAAACTGGAGCCCATGGGCCAAATCCAGCCCACCACCTGTTTCTATAAATGAAGTCTTACGGCAACACAGTCTCTCCATCATTATATATCGTCTATACCTGCTTCTGTGTTTCAACAGCAGAGTTGAGTAGTGGCCACAAAGACCAAATGCCCCTAAAAGTGAAAATACTGACGACCTGGGCCGTCACAGATCGTTTGCTGATCCCTGATGAGACCAGATGTAAGTAAGTCTCTCTCTTTGCACAGCAAACATCGCTGAGAACAGAAAAAAACGTGGGCAGCACCCTCACCTTGCGGGAACCTAGCACAGGGCAGTGATCCCGCTCACTGAGGCATCTACAGTGGACAACAAAAGGGCCCCAAGCAGTCCTTACAGCGCTCTCCGATCCGACACTCACGTCGCCCTTGGGAATCCTTACTCCACAAAAACCACACACCAAATGATGGCACATATCTCTTAAGAGAAACCTAAGAAGTACTGTGAAATCACAGTGACAGTCAAAATACTGAAGAAAGATTAGAAATGGGCTACAAGTAAAGGATAAGTCAGTGTCTGGAAGAATTTTCCAAGCTGAAAGTTATAAAAAAATTCTTCACTTCATTTTAAAACCAAGTACCGTTTTATTCCTTCACCATTTATGTACTAATATGTAAAAGAAAAATATCGAGGACTGTGCATTAAGTTGAAATCACTGTCCCTCATTTTATTTTCACAAAACAACTTTCCACGTCATGCTTATTTTTGTCCTTTAAGTTCCATTTATAAATACGCATTAAAAATCACATACATGTGTCAAAAAATCTAAGTCACTGAAGCTTTCAATAAAAGTAAGGATTTTAAGCATTAGTAATTGATCAATATTGAAATGTAATCATTTTCACACTGGCATCACTCGTAAGTGTAAATCATCTTAAGTGTTACTCACAAGTAACCAAAACAGCATGTGGTCGCCCAGCTAATTTTTCTCATGTACCACACAGACTTACCAACAAGTTATGACATGCATCCTACAATATTAAACAAGAAAACAAAGGGTATATAGTATTAATACTGTCCATGTCATCAACAGCTATGAAAAAATGTTCACTGGGCTCCAATCGTTTGAGAAACAGACCTATGAGTTCTGACAATTAAGCTCATGAACTTGTTGCAATGATGTTGCTAACCTTTCTTTGGTATCAGAGGGATTATTCATTATGAATTTGTACCAACTGGACAAACAGTTAACCAAGTTGACTATTTGGAAGTGCTGAAAAGGCTGCATGGAAAAGTTAGACAACCTGAACTTTTTGCCAACAATTCATGGCTCTTGCATCACGACAATGCACCAGCTCACACAGCACTGTCTGGGAGGGAGTTTTCAGCCAGTAAACAAATAACTGTATTGGAACAGCCTCCTTACTCACCTCATTTGGCTCCCAAGGACTTCTTTCTTTACCAGAATATAAAGGAAATATTGGGGAAAAAACAAACAAAAACATTTTGATGACATTCAGGACATCAAGGGTAATACCATGACAGCTCTGATGGCCATTCCAGAAAAAGAGTTCCAAAATTGCTTTGAAGGGTGGACTAGGCGCTAGCCTCGGTGCATAGCTTCCCAAGGGGAGTACTTCGAAGGTGACTGTAGTGATACACAGCAGTGAAGTATGTAGTACTTTTTCTAGGATGACTTCGCGGACTGAAATGTCTAAACTTGTACATTTCTGAATACTTTTAAATGGCAACAGAACCTACTGCAACTAAGACTGTGTATTTACTGGCTGTTGTGAACCAAATGCACTGTAACACAGTTCAAATCTCTCCTATGCTACTCTCCTTGACACTGCTAGAAGCCAACACTGCTTCACACACAGGCCACAACCAGGATGGAGACCCGTCTTCACTTCCATCCGTCAGCACTCCTCTGTTCTTCACGCCTCCCCAGCTCGCACAGAAGACAAGCAGGCAGTGACAGTGTCAGACCCTTTAAAAGCTGCCAAACAGGCTGGTCCGTCACCTTCTCTCGCTTCTTCCTAAACTACCCCTCTCCTCTCTCCTACCCCCATCTCTCTCCTGTCGAGTCTTCCTCCTCAGCTGGCTGCCAGCTGAAGCCCGTTAAGGTGTTAGGTGACAGTGGCTCACGAGGGCCTCTCTCTGGATGCTTGGCTCACTCCTGGTTCCTGTTTTGTCCACTAAGCGTGCAGGGTTGTGCGGGGGAAGAACATGGCAGCTGGTGGCATTCCAAGTCAAGCTCCTGTTTAAAAGCTTGCCTTCTCCACAGAAACTGATTTGTTCTGTTTCTGAGGGAAGAGTATCTTGAAAAGAGCCCCCTCCCGGCCACCCAGAAAAGGCAGAGAACGCTATGTAGTACACAGAGCTGAGAATCAGAATTTGCCATAGGTTTACATTATGCTACTCTAATGATGTGCGTTACGTAACAGTAGCATTTCACTTCTAGGACAGGTTAGTTTCACAGCTATTCTGCGCAAGTCATGCTTTGTGCTTAAAAGAATCTAGTGAATCATTACAACTTTTAGTAGTGTAGACATGTAAAAAGGATCTACCTTTAGTCTTGCTTCAATAATCTTTGTCAGGGTAAGACAGTCTCCATGAAAACCACTGCATCCAATGACTGTTTTGTCTGTTCTGTAAAAAACACATTTCAGGAAATTGAGTTGGTTAGACAGTAAAGCAAAACATGCCATGAGCGGGCCGGCCCGGTGGCTCAGGTGGTTAGAGCTCCATGCTCCTAACTCCGAAGGCTGCCACACATGGGCCAGTGGGCTCTCAACCACAAGGTTGCCAGTTCAATTCCTCGAGTCCCGCAAGTGATGGTGGGCAACGCCCCCTGCAACTAGCAATGGCAACTGGACCTGGAGCTGAGCTGCGCCCTCCACAACTAAGATTGAAAGGACAACAACTTGACTTAGAAAAAAGTCCTGGAAGTACGCACTGTTCCCCAATCAAGTCCTGTTCCCCTTCCCCAATAAAAATCTTTCAGAAAAAAAGAAAACAAGCCATAGCAAGTTTACATTTAAAATCACTATTTCCGTTATTCAATAAATGGTATGGCACCACTTGTTATCCTTTTTTTTTGGGGGGGTGTCTATAATCTGATATCTAACCCCTTACACAAAATGCATTATAGGTGGATCAAAAACTAGAAACTATGAATGGACTAAGGAAAACATGGGTGAATTTCTTGTAACCTTGGGTTGAGGGCAGCTTACTTAAATATGATACAACCCAAAGTCCACACAGAACTTTCATAAATGTGACTATATAAGAAAGGAAAACTTCTATAGAGAACAAACAAACAAAATATAAAAGAACAAAGAAAATATATTCGTAGTGCACACAACAAAGTCTAATTTTAACTTTCTTAGTGTACAAAGGGCTCCTAAAAATATGAAAATATCAATACCGCAATAGAGGTGTGATACGCAGCAGGGGACCAGTTAATGACACTGCTGCACATCTGAAAGTGGCTAAGAGAGTAGATCTTAAATGTTCTCAGCACAAGGAAAAAAAAAATAACCTGTAACTGTGTAATGTTGACAGATTTGAACTAGATTTATTGTGGTCATTTCACAACACATACAGACAGGGAATCATTACGATGTACAGCTTAAACTAATATGACGGTGTATGTCAATTACACCTCAGTAAATCACACAATGGAAAGGTGAGTAAAATTATGAAAGTCACACAATAAGAGACACAAGTCACCACAAACATATGAAAAGAGCCTCCATGTCACTGTGAAATCCGAATCTAAACAGGAGATGGTCCCAGCCCCCTGCCTGGCTAATAATGCATGATGCTGGAGAGCCTGTGGGAAATGGCTGCTCAGACATGGGAAAAGTGGGCACCAACCTAACTGTGTGCAAGGGCCTGTTGGCAGTGTCTAGTCCAACTTAAAATGCACAGCACTTCACTCAGTTAACTCCACTGCTAGAGACTCATCCTGATAACATACTCACAGTTTGCAAGGACAGGGTCGAGGCTTACTTGTATAAGCACCCCTCTTAATGGCTATCCAAACAAAACAAACAGAAAACCTAGATGCCCACCAGAAGGGGAATGGTTAAATTTTGGTGGAGCGCCGAGCTCCTAACACCCCTAACGCCGAGGTCGCAGGTTCAACTCCCACATAAGCCAGTGAGCTGAGCCCTTTACAGCTAAGATTGTGAACAAGGGCTCTCCCTGGAGCTGAGCTGCCGTGAGCAGCTGGAGATCGGCATGAGCTGCTGTGTGCTGCCGTGAGTGGCTGGTGGCCAGTGTGAGTGGCAGCAGCCGGTGAGAGCTGCCATGAGCTGCTGTGAGCAGACGACCGGCGACCGACTGCCTCAGCCGGGGGGAGCGCAAGGCTCATAATGCCAGCATGGGCCAGGGAGCTGTGTCCTACACAACTAGACTGAGGCAACGGCTTGAACTGGAGTGGGGCGGGGGAGGCAGACGAAGAGGGGGGAAAAAAAAGAAAAAGAATGGAGTGTCTCCAACAGGTGGGAAAGAGGTGGGCTTGGCTGTAGGTTGGCTCCAAAGGGCACGTGATTAGGGGTGCAGAGGCAGCTTCCACTGTATGAATGTTCATGGGAGGATGGGTGATAGGGACACAGGAAATTGTTAACGTCGTATCTACTTCTATACCTAAGGTCATAAATAACGAGGGGTGTTCTCGAGTAGCATGCATACTAAAACAACGTTACAAAGATGAGCAGAACCCAACACAAGCAGGGTATCAATAAAGTCATGTTTTCAAATTTTATTTGTAACACTTACTACTTTCCAATTATAAAAGTTACATCTTAGAAGAAAGGTACATGGGTGCACTATGAATCAGGAGAGAAAGGGGTGTCAGAAGATGGGAGAAGTGGTCAGAGAGGGAACTTAGAAGATGAAGATAAACTGCACTTCTTTAGGTTTAGACGCGGGCCAGCCCTGAGCCAGGTAGACAGGGATCTTCTTTACCCACTCCTGACAGCTGCCCCAGCCCCGTTCCAAGGACCCAAACTTCATCAGTCCCTTCCTGTTACAATTCAGGTTGAGTAGACTCTTCTGGACCATCCAGAGAACCAACCACCATTTAGAACTGTTTCCGAAAAACGTTAAATACAAACCACTGCTAATCTGCAAGACGCATTTTGCTGAATTATGCAGACATTTTTTTCTTTTATTACGTGACTTTATTGTCATTATTTTAGAAAAAATATAGGTAGACCATTAAAACCATGATCCATGGATATAACTGCTTAGGACATGGCTAAATTGAATGTTTCAGGCAAGAAAAAGGGTGGGGCAGATTTAAAGAAATATTTCATGGATTATTGAATGGATAGAAGAATGGAAAGATATGTGATAAAATAATGATGTAAAATGCTAATTAGATCTAGGTGACACTATATGGGTGTTTACCACAAAATTTTACTTTTCTTGTATATTGGAAATTTTTCATGACACAATGTTGAGATAAAAATATCCAGGTTATTAAAAGCACTGTTGGAACCCAGATATGGCAAGTATCATGAAGACTGCATACTGAAGTATTAGCAAATGCTAATTTGGAAGACTGTTTCCTAACCAAAACGCAAGCCACGCTACAAACTCACAAAACACACCATTTAGAAACGCAATCTTGAGCAGCATTAAATTTTCACATGGGGAAATGTGTCCTTACAGTAAAATACTTACAATTTGTAACATTTGGGGCTGTCCCGGGTGTGAATTGAAAACCCTTCACTCAATCGAGTATCAGAAGCAACAATTGAAAAATCTTCTCCAGCAATTGCCAACACAGTACTGAGGAAAAAAAGAAAGACAAAATATTAATGAATTCCTCTGGATGGTACTAAAGCCTCTCCCAATGGAAAAGTGTGCAGTAGCATGTCTAAAAAAAGTACACAACTTAATTAAAAAACATTTTATTGCTAAAACATGCTAACCATCCCGAGCCTGTTGGGAAAATGGCATCCACAGACTTGTTCCACGAGGGCTGCCAGGAACCCTCACTCTGTGGAGCACAAAGCACAGGAAAACGAGGTGTGCCTAGTCGGAGTGCGTAAGATCAGGGTTCAGATGGAGGGAGTAGGGGCACAGGATCCCTCGGTTACCAGTCATCTGGAAGAACATTAACGGCTTCCTAAAAACACAGAGCCAGGGTCCCTTAGCACGAGGACTGTCAGCACTATGAACAAATCAAATGCCTGCAAGGCACTGATGCAACACAATAGCCAAAGGCCAAGGCCCTGCCCATGGGGTCAGGTACAGACAGTGGAACGAGAGCACGTTATCCAAACTCAGAGAAGAGGGGTTAACGTTATTCATTTCTGGATATCCAAGCCCTTATATGACGTCTCGCACCCAGTAGACACACAAATATCTGCTGAAAAATGAACAGAAACCAAACTTCACTTTGTGGCTATGCGATTTCTGATGGCTGTTTACTGCAGAGGCCTATAGCACGAATTCCAGACTGTCCGGGTTCTCATTCTGATTCTCCCACTAGGCAGATATGAGACTGCGGCTAAGTTACTTAACGTCTCAAGGCCTCACTGTCCACATATGTAGGTCACAGGTCCTAACAGTAGATACCTTAACAGGGTGTTACAAGGATTAAATTAGTTAATAATTGTGAAGCCGCATACTAGTGCCTGAAACATAACTGGTGCCCCAGTTAGGTAGCACCATGGTGGCATATGTACCAGGCAGTATGGTGACCACAGGGAACCTAGGCTCTGCAGCTACCTAGGACCCAATCTTGCCGCTCACCTAGCTCTGTGACCTTGGAAAAATTATCCAAGTTCAGGTCGATGACAATAACAGTTTCTGTGTTACAGGGTGACTGTGAGAGTTAAACGACATAATTCATAAAAGCCCCAGCACAGCACCTCAGAGAACAGAAAGCACTCATAAAACTTCATTTTACCAGAGGTGGGATGTGCAGTAAAGGTCTGAAGTGCTAAGGATGGCATCCCAGATACTGTGGACAGTGACTGAAAGGAAATGCGTAATAATGCAAACAATACATGCAAACTACTTATTCAGGTGTCCCTTTATGTGTAAGTAAGATGAGGGTCATGAAGCTTATCCAATTGTGGGAAATGCCAAATACCAAACTAAAGATTTTGGAATTTTAGTGAGAACCCATAAAGATCTTATGAGCAAGAATGAGAAGAGTTCCATTTGCAAAGTGGAGCTTTAAGAATACTACTGGGACAGCAACACAGTATGTGAAATGGGATGGAGACACTTCCAATAAGACTAATGCAATACTGTGTTTCCCCGAAAACAAGACCTAGCTGGACAATCCGCTCTAATGCGTCTTTTGGAGCAAAAATTAATATAAGACCCGGTACTATATTATATTATATTACATTATATTATATCCGGTCATATATTGCAGTAAAATAAAACCGGGTCTTATATTAATTTTTGCTCCAAAAGACTCATTAGAGCTGATTGTCCGGCTAGGTCTTATTTTCGGGGAAACACGGTAACAAGTTAGCAAAGAAAAGTATTACTTACGATAAAGCTGGTGATAAAAAAAGATACAACTTAAATGTAACATGCAAGAAAGCAACATTTTAAAAGGCCCCCTCCTGAGTATTTCTTCCCTGAACTTAAGCTAAACCTTAAAAACAAGCATTTATCTATGAAACTAAGCCTGGCCAACTAAACCTACTTTCTATTTAAAATAACAGAAACGATTACCAGGTGGTTCGACTGGACCTTTTAGGTACAGACACAACTATGTACATAACAAGAACCGAGCGATGCTAACTTGTTAATTCCAAGCTAACGCTGCCTCGCCTGCGGCATGAGGGAGACGACTAGACGGTGAAGGGCTCGGTCCATTTGCGAAGGTCTCCCGGACCAGAGGCCGGGTTTCGATTTCCATCTGCTGCCTCACTGCAGCAGAGCCGGCGGGCAGTGCGCACCTGGCCGTCCGCAGCAAGACCCAGGTGGCCGGCGCTGAGGTGCAGCCGGAAGCCTAAGACTGACGCGAGCAACTCACGGAGACCTAGGTCTGCAGGGTGGCGGGCAGGCATCGGGTCCGCGGCGACCCCCGCGGGCTTGAGCAGGGACGCTGGGGTGGGGCGGGTGCGAAAGAGACAGGGGCGACTCTCCGGGCCTTACCCTCCGTTGAAAGCGTAGGGCGAAAAGCGCAGCTGCACAGGGCCCGCGACGCTGTGAGGCTCCATCGCCAGGTCTCTGCCGGGGCCCGAGTGCACGGCTAGGGAGGACAACATCGCGCGGCAGGGTTCCTGCTGTCTCACGGCGAGATGGCGGCCCCGGCCGGAAATCCGCCCCTTCCGGCTGTTCCGCGGTGCTCCTTCCCGTCGTTCCGTGTCGCACAGATACCCGGCTCCTGGAGGTCCGCTCTGCAGCCTGGCCTGTGGGTAGCGGAGCGCCCCGTATTCCGTGGAAGCTTACAGAGATGTAAAGGCTTTCTTGCCTAAGAAAACATTCAAATTCACTCCTGATGGACAAAAACTTTTAAATCTGAGCATACAAAAAATTTGGCAAAACTGTGGAGCAACGGAAAGTCGAATCCTCCATTGGAGTGTAAACTGGTACAGCCATATCTGGAAAAGGGACTGGCATCGCCTGGCACAGCAGATGTACACACCTTAGGCCCCCGCAGTTCAACTCCGAGATATGCGCTCTACCCAGAAGACCCGTGCATCAACGTTCATATAGCATTGTGCTTAATAGCCCCAAGCTGGAAATGAGCCAAAGGTCCATAAACAGCAGAATGGATAACCCCAACTGAAGGATGTCACAGCAAGGAAAATTAACCGATGTTAGCTGACTATGAGTCTTATAACGTTGAGCAAAAGAATACACACTGCATCACTTAGGAGTACACAGTGAGTAGGAGGGGCCTGCTTGGCTGAGGTGTGGGACTGGGGTTCTGGTGCTGGCAATAGTCGCTTTCTTGATTTGATTTATAACCATCCTGTACATGCGTTTATTCACTTCCTCATATGAAAATTCTATTTTACAATGTTTAAAATGTTATTTTTTAAGAAGCAATCAAGCAATTGGCTAATACATGATGGACTAGTGATATATACATGGAAGTCTGGAACCAGAAAAGATTTTTGAAAGTACTTGTTTAATTAAAACTCTCCCCATATTTTACTGCAAACAAACAAAAAGGATAGAAAAAGGACTTTCTTTGATGGTTATTGACAGAGAAGCATTGTATTTATTCAGGTACTGTCCTGGATACAAAACAATCTATATAACATTCCCCATCCTTAAGGGGCTCACAACCTCACTGGGTATATAAAATACAAAGGAAGCAAAACAATAAGCAGTATGAAGGGGTTCAGAACAAGTCTCCCCAGAATGTGCCACTTTGGCATGGGAATTATTTTGAGCCGAAGACAATGGGGGATCCAAAAGACTCAGGAAAAACTTTTTACCTCCCCTTTAACTGCCTAAAAGAATGTAGCTAGATGGCTTGGTCCAGTAAGAGAGCGATCACCAGAGATAACTGCGAAGAGTATGAGCCAGGTGTGGTGGGCTGGGGGAGCTCGGCAGGGCCTGTTTGTTCAATGTCCTCTCTATGTCCTGTTGTCTCTTTCATGGCGTGGCAAACATTTGTTTACCAAACCTTTGCTCTACCCATCTTCCTCAGAGTTCTCTTCCTTCCCTTTGAAACCGCAGATCCCTATCCCCTTGTCCTTAGCTCAGGATGGCACATAAGCCTCAAATGACTGACTGCCAGGGATCCTCTTATTGTCCCACAATAGTACATAATAAAATTTGTTCATCTCCTGTTAGTCTGTTTTATGTCAATGTAATGAATAGAACAGCCAAAAGAACCTATAGTGTAGAGGAAAAATTCTCCTCCCCTATAGGTACAATATATGATTATGTCTAAATGAACTACAGAAACAGAGATGAAGGTACTCTGGGATCTAAACAAGCATCGGGAAGCAAATAAACAACTATGGACAGTCTCATTGTGACAAATGTGAAAAAAGAGCATAAGATGGTAGTAGCAGATGTAAAATATACTTGACTCTGTAAGCCAGGCTGTCTGTTTTTGTTTTTCTTATCTTTTGATATGTTTGAGAATAGGAAGCATGCACTGACTGAGTGCTCATCATGTGCCAGGAACGGTTCATGCTTTTCCTTTTTCCATCTCTCAACGTCCATTGATGGAAACGTCTGCTATTAGTCCATTCTGCAGACCAAGAAACTGAGGCAGAGAGCCAGGTAACTTGACAAAGTTCACACAGAGAGTTGGCTCAGAAAGTCCACATTTAAAAATCTGTATCTCGCTCTTTTGCACGTAGACGGTGGGCCGGAAGGTGCGTGTTCCCACACCGCTGTGGCGGTTTTGTTTTCTTTTCCCGAATAAACCCTCTTTTTGATGAACTATCTAAAAAATAATAAAAATAAAAATAAAAATCTGTATCTCGCTCCTTCCAGCAACGACCAATCAGAAAACGCTCCGGCCTGACGCCCTCACCCCGGAAGTCCTGAAGAGCTCCGCCCCGCCTCTCAATACCCTTCAACCGATCATCCCAGGAAACACAGGAAGTGACAGTGCCCACACTTCCCATGGCCGCCGCTCCAGCGTGGGCACCTCGCTGAAGCCAAGGGCGGGACTGGCGGAAGTGACAGTATAAACGCGCGCCAGCCGTTCAGTAGGGTCGGGAGGGTGGCCGAGGCGGGTGCTGGGGCCGCCTACGGCTTAACTCCGTTTTCGCGGGCGGGTAGTGTTCTCTGCAGTGACTCCAGGTAACAGCCCTTTAGCCTTTTATCTTTTCTGAGGGTTGTGCAGAGCGACCACTGCAGCGAGGCCCCGGGGCGATGGCGGTGGGAGACGCAGGTGGGCGCGCAGGCCGCGCGGGAACGTGCCTCCCGCCCGGGCCAAAGCCACTCGGCCTGTACCGGCCGCCCACCCGCCGATTCGCCCGCTGCCCTCTGCTGTAGTTCGTAAGCGGCTTTCGGCCGTAGGAGCGTGGGGTGCAGGGCGCGGGGGGAACCCGGACTGCACGGTGCCGCGCACCAAGCCCCGGAGTCCTCCTGTCCTGCCGTCGTTTCTCCTGACGTGGGAGGCTAAGGACTACATCCTCTTCGTCTGTGTATTTGCAGCACTTCTGTTGTAACAACAGGATTAGTGTCAAAAGCGTGTAACCGTTCGTATATCTCTGACATTTTCTGAGGCAGTTTTCATGCTTATGATGGTCTGTCAGTAATGAGTATGTAGTCCTTGGGGTCCTTTGTCCTCTGAAAGTGGTTATCAGATTCTTTCATTTATTCCCGAAATAGCTGAGTGCTTGCTTTGCAACTGCACATGCTTTAAGTGACTGTGGGTTTTTGACTTTCCACATGTAACTAGGACCTGTAAGTCTGTGTGAGAACGTCTGATCAAGTATTAATGTTTAAACTGAAATCTGATGATAATAGCACACATTTATCCTGTGCTTCTGTATGATAACTAGATGCTGTTTGTGACATGTTAATCAGTTAATCCTATTTGATTCAGTCAGTTTTCACAACAACCCTGAGCAAGTCAGGGGTCCATGTGAACTAAACTGATCAAAAGGTCTTTCAGCAGCCACGTGGTTCTTTTGTCTAACACTAACTTCAGATGTTTAGCCAGTAAAGAGTAATTTCAGGAAAGCCAGACATAAGCACACTTTGTATTTATGTGTTCTAAAGAGGTAGTTATTGCATGCGTAACAACATGGTCTTTTATTTATTTTTATGTCTGTACTTCTTAGTGTTTTATTAAAGTAGCAGCTCAATAACCAATAGACTAAAGTGTATTGGACTTAAATTAGGTATTTATTGAACTTAACGCCCAAACTTTGAGGATATAAAATTGATTGGAATACTTTAAAACCTGAACTTAGCCTAATAGAGTTGTGTAAACGGTGGGTAATAAATCTTTCTACTCAGATAAGACAGTTCGCTTAGGAATTGGCATTTTTCCCCCCAGAAGTTTTCAGTGCCGAATCACGACACCTTAAATTGTAACATTATAAGAGTGTTTAAACAGTAGCAAAACAGGTTTTATTTCTGTTGGCGACTTGGCATGCAGTCACAGTTAACATGGAAAGAATAAGATTTCAACGTTATTGGTAAAAGGAAGTGTATTCCAAAATAGCTTGTGTTTTGGGTGGTGTGGGGGGTTGTGTAACCATGAAACTGGTTTATAAGATTGTATAATGTACCTGTATTCTTACATTAAACTTCATTCTGTCCTCAAAGCAGCATCAGTGTTCCCTGCTGTGCCTGAAGATAGAGAGTTGAACTTGCTGAGAAGAGTGTGCTAGGGATGCTCTAGGAAAAGCCTGAACGCTGAGGCGAGCTCCAGGCCCAGGTGTTGATTTGCCAAAAAGAAAGCAGTCATCATGGATCAGAACAGCAGCCTGCCACCATATGCTCAGGGCCTGGCCTCCCCTCAGGTAACACAGCGGTAGGGGGTGCAGTCCAGCTGTTGGCGTTGTCAGAGAGAATATGGAAGGGAAGGAAATGTAGCAGTCTGTTTTGGAAAATGGATGTATAAAGTTACCACGTGACCTAGCAATCCCACCGCTAAGCATTCACCCCAGAGAAATGAAAACACAGTATACACAAAGCCTGCACACAGATGTTTACAGCACCTTTATTCATAATAGCCCCAGCACGGAAACACCCCTAATGTCAGCAACTGGAGAATGATCGTCACTGTTATTGCTAACATGTCAGTGTTTTCTATGTGCCTGTTATCGTGTTGGATGCCTTCAGTGGATGTCTCTAGGGTAACCATAAAATTTATCATCCAAACTGAGATAGATCCTCTTTGAGAGTGAGACGGGGAATCACCGAAGCGGTATGTTAGGATAAGAGTTTAAACAAGATGCGTGCTCACTCCAGTTCTCTCCCTTAGTCTTTCTAATGACCTTCACATGTTACTATCCCCTAGAATGCACGAATAGCTAAGCAGCTTGTTCAGGTTCTCACACGTGGTAAGTAGCAAGCGTGGATGGCACAGCCAGGTCCAGTTCTGAGCCCTAAGCCGTTACCTGCTGTGTCGTGTAAAGAAAGGGGGTGTATAAAGAGCAGGTTCCTGTCGCCATGCTCAGGGACCTGTCACACTGGAAGATGCCCGTCCTTCCCCAGGTGCTCCCTGCACACAACGCCCAGCTGCTGGCCTGACCCATTTCCTCCCGCATTTGACAGGGCGCCATGACCCCGGGAATCCCCATCTTCAGCCCCATGATGCCGTACGGCACGGGGCTGACCCCACAGCCGATCCAGAACCCCAGCAGCCTGTCTGTCCTGGAGGAACAGCAGCGGCAGCAGCAGCAGCAGCAGCAGCAGCAGCAACAGCAGCAGCAGCAGCAGCAGCAGCAGCAGCAGCAGGCGGTGGTGACAACGGTGACAGCGGTGACAGCCGCAGCACAGCAGGTGGCGGCCCAGCAAGCAACTCAGGGTGCCTCGGGCCCCACCCCGCAGCTTTTCCACTCACAGACTCTCACGACCGCACCATTGCCGGGCACCACGCCCCTGTACCCCTCGCCCATGACCCCCATGACCCCCATCACGCCCGCCACACCCGCCTCCGAGAGCTCTGGGATCGTGCCCCAGCTACAGTGAGTATCTGAGCATCCTGCCTGGAGGGCCCCAGGGCTGGTTGTCTTGGGGTGTTGCTCTGCCGGTGTTGTGGCCAGAGCTGTCTCCCCTCAGAGCTGGTTGGTGCCCCAGGGAAGCCCTGGAAACAGCTGTGGAAGTTGGGCAGCTTGTCTGTGTACTTGGCGAGCAGAAGCAGCGCGCCCTTCCTTTTGCAGACGTTCCTGCAGCTGACTGGCTCCTCGAGCCTCTGTCGTCTCCTTCCCTTGTGGTGGTGTCTTAGGTCTCTGGGAAGATTCACTCTCATTGTCATGGAATTCGTGGAGTTGAGTGGCCTTGTTTGTCCTTACTGCTTATTGGGACAGCCGTGTCTAAATATTTGAAGAGCTGAGGATGGGTGTTTGTGGCCTGAATGGGTCTTTCTGCCTAAAGGACGTGGGTCAGGATGGGGTGCACTGTATTCATACGGGTGGCACGTTCGTTACTCAGCCGTCCAGAGGAGGCAGCTTGCTAGTGGAGCCCAGGGTATTATGCCAAGTGCCGTGAGCCGGTCACAAGACACACACTGTGAGCCCAGTCTTGGGAGGTGCTTAGTGAAGCTCCGAGACAGGAAGTGGAAGGGTGGGTGCCAGGCTGGCGGGGGGAGCACAGGGTTATTGCCTTGTGGGACAGCTTCCGCTTCCCAGGGACGATGGTGGTGACAGCTGCACAACAGTGTGAGTCCGGAATGCCTCTCTGGTCTGTGCCCTGAAAGATGGTTAGATGATGAATTGTAGGCTATTTGTGTTTGAACAATTGTTTAGAAAGAGAATACATTACTAGTTGTGTGACTGAGTTTGTGACAGAGGCACCAGAACTTGCTGGGTTCAGTTCATGAGGGGACAGTGTAGCAGGCAGGCGTGCATATGAAATCGCTCAGCGGGAAGTAGGTGGTGGAGAGAGATGAGCACGTGCAGTGGGTTGCCGCCCGAAGTGGCCTCACACATGTACACTGAACAAGGCAGCCGTCTTCTTTTTACCACACTAGGAGCCACTTCTGACAAGAAGTGTTGCATTTTGCTAGTACAAGAAAGGACCAGAAGCAGCAATGAGCTAGACCCAGCTGGAGATGTGTACACAGGACATGGCCATCGGGTCCACATACAATGGTTTATGGGCAGTTTGTTCTGTTCAAAGGACATTGCCCATTTCAAGTCTATACTTGCAAAACCAGGAAACTACAAAATTAAAATTTGGGTTTGCTTTATTGAATTTTTATTAAAATTTGTAATAAAGTTCTTTTCCACTATATATTTTCTTTTGTTAAGTTATTCATGAACTGATACAAGAATACTCAAGAGGGAGCCTATTGGGCCTAGATTAATAAATGGTTATGTCTGGTTTTCTTGATTGACTGTTAATCATAAGAAAAAAGCAGGTGTTTTTTCCTTTGTCAAAGATACTGAATTCTTGTTTTTCCAAAAGATACTTATTTTGAGAGGACCGAGGAAGTCATGCCTGCCTCTTTCCTTCATAAGTAGTGGTTTTAGGAATAGGGGTTATGGTGACGGTAGCTCAGAGCTCGTGGATGAGCTGTGTCAGTGTAAGTGAAAGGCTGAGGCTCTGGAGAGAGGCAGGCTTGAACCCTGACACTAGTCCTCGGAGGCCTTGTGTGTCCTGAGCAAGCCAAGCCTGTGTAAGCCTCAGTTTCTTCATCTGAAGATAGTTATTACTGCATGGTGCACCATCAGTACTAAGTAACAATTCATGTGAAATGCTCTCACACCATGGTATGTGGTACTTGTAAAACATTTAATAAATGTCAGTGATTTATTAAAATTTCTAATTAAGAAATTAAGTTAAAACTAAACTAATGAAATTAAATTAGTTTTGTTGAAAGGATCAGATTTTAGATAATCATCTAATACCTCATCCTGTAAAAGGTAAATAAATAAATCATGTTTTCTTTTCAAATTTCTTGCAGAAATATTGTATCCACCGTGAATCTTGGTTGTAAACTTGACCTAAAGACCATTGCACTTCGTGCCCGAAATGCTGAATATAATCCCAAGGTCAGAGCAATTGTAATGTATTGTAGACTGTAATAATACAGGAGTTTACTTCTACAGGTCCCTAGATGAAAAAGTCTGCGTCATGTTATGCATTAATGCTGTTTGTAGAGCTGATTGGAAATAGGAGGGCACTCCACTACTTCCTGGTATGGTTGTAATCTGATTTACTAGTTCCCTCAAGAAGTAGAAAAGGCTTATCAAATAGAAAAGTTATAGTTACAGAAGCTGGTCTTGAGAAGCAGCAAGTTCAAGGTAGAAACGGAGGTACTGGTGTGTATTAAGGTGTAATTAGCTAAAGAATACAGTTTTGCAAATGTTACTTGTTGAAATGTATGAAAGAGCACACAGGTCCAGGGGCCGCTCACTCAGCTGTCACAGGGTGTTGGTTCTGCCACCCTAGCATGCAAGACCTAGTGTGCCACACGCAGAGACAAGGGTGTCTTGTGCAGGGACACGTGGCAGATGCTTTGACAACTGTATGCCCTGGGTCCTTTAGTAGTCGGGATGTTCTTTGTCATGGTTTGGTTCTCCTAAGAGAAATCAGCAGTCTGGCAAGACCTCGTTAACGATTGTGTCTGACTTTCAGCGGTTTGCTGCTGTGATCATGAGAATACGAGAGCCCCGGACCACTGCCCTGATATTCAGCTCTGGGAAAATGGTGTGCACAGGGGCCAAGAGGTAGGTGGGGGGCCCTTGTGCTGGCCTTGGCTAGTGTTCTGTGCAGTAGGCCAGTTCTTCCATAAGACGTGGTTGCTCCCTTGTTAACATGGTTGGGTCTGATCACTTCAGACAGCAGTCATTTCGTCTTCTTCAGCTTAGGCATGAGTGTCAGACGTACGTTATCATTGCTTATTCCCACACAGTTCAGTTATATTTTATGTGTATTTGATAAAATGTAATATCAACATTATTAGGAAGGATCCCTTTAAGAGAAAGACTTTATAACACAGTCACCCCCCCAGTGGAAAACAAATGGGTTGAGTCACAGAATTTCAGAGGGGATGGTGAGTGTGGCAGACCGCACTGGACGAGCAGTGTGACAGCACAGTGTGTGGTTGCCGGTGCCTGCCAGCCTCGTGGCAGCACGTAGAGAACGCACCTTTCCCGTCACATGCTGTTGCCGTGCTCCGCCTGTTTGGAGTGAGCCTGTCTGAAGGTTAGCGTTTCGGGCCTTGGCGTCTAACACTGTCTGACAGCCCCCATACTTGGCAGGAGGCACACGTGGGGGGAGGGCTAGTAACATCAGCTTCATAAAGCTTTTACAAAGGGAAGTAGATTGAACTTTTCAAAGTAAAGATGATTAAAATGCACTCGGAGGTGTTAACGTAGAGGGGCAGTCGATGCTTGTGCTTAGTATGACCTTTGAACTTGTCCTTCAATGACGGGAAAGACATGGCTGTGTCCATCCCAACTCTGGTCTCGATTTTCAGCAGGCAAGACGTGGGCCTGTCCCTGGCTTCCACGTGACTCTTCATGTAGGAGTCTGTCCGCTGCTGTCCTCTGGACGGAACACCAGCGACTGGCTTGTCAGCGGATGCTGGGTGTGGGTTTCCTCCCCAGTCTGTAGCCTCTTTGTGCAGAGCATTTCCCGCAGACAGAATAGTGCCTGTCTAGTTCGGTAATTACTTTATCCAGATAAGAAACCATAAATAAGTTTACTTTCCTGTAAAAAAGCACTGCCTGTGGGCTTACATTTTGTCACTCCTGACTTCGCCCTTGAGTTCCTTGTTTATGATGGTTTTATCACTTTCACCCATTTTAGCGAAGCTCTGCTTCGCTAAGTCACAGCTTCACCTAACAAATAGTCACGCGAATGGGCAGGAGACTTAGTGTGTACGTTCTTCAAGTCTGAATCTCGTCAATATTTTCCTGCCAAAAGGAAGCCCATTCATGTTGGTCTTGGCAGGCATCTGTGGGCTAAAGTACAGTGACAGTGACAGTGATGGTGACAGGTCTGTGACACACTGGGCTGTCAATAGTCTGGTCATGGAAAAGGTGCTCATTGGGGCAGGCCTTTGTTTTCTGCCTTTATAATGAAATGGTTCGTATCTGCTGGTCTTTTATCCCCTTGGGTGGGGGTGGGGGGGTTGGTGACCAGTTACACTTTTTTTAAACACCTTTCCCAATTTGGACTTTTTATAAGTTATTCCTCTAAACAACTATTTTGGCTGTGTGGGTATAAGTCTCTCCCATTCCCTCCCGTTCCCTCTCCCCAGTGAAGAGCAGTCCCGACTAGCAGCCAGGAAGTACGCCCGAGTCGTGCAGAAGCTGGGCTTCCCAGCCAAGTTCTTGGACTTCAAGATTCAGAACATGGTGGGGAGCTGCGATGTGAAGTTCCCAATCCGGCTGGAGGGCCTGGTGCTGACCCACCAGCAGTTCAGCAGGTGAGTCTCGCATGTGCTGGTGCGTAACACGCTTTGGCCGCCTGTGTGTCCTGCGGGGCCTCCTGCCTGCTGGCAAGCAGTTGCGGCCCCTCTCACCACCTCTACCTTCCACCCCACCTGCTGACATGAAAGCGCCCCTCACCAGGTGTCACTGACTCCCCTCGGGCATATTTCATTGTTTTAAGTACGATTTAAGTGCAGGAATTAAATCCACAGCCTCGTGTGTCAGCTTTTTCCTCAGCTGTGTGACCTTCTAGTCTGCATTGTCGGCTCTCCCAGCCAAGCGTAAGGCTGAGTGACGGGACTGTCCTTTCCGCCCATGCGCCGTGACTTCCCAGCAAGGACTTGCAAGGTCCTGGCCACCTCTGTAGCCTCCCTCTCACAGCACCCTCGGGCACCAGGCCCTACACACCTGGGAAACGCAGTCGCGTATCTGCCCAAGCGTCTTCCTGAAAACCTGTCCTACATTTTCCACTAGGTGAAACACTCCCCTGCTGACTGCTTCCAGTATCAGCTAACACAGCAGGGTTACTGGGATTCCAACTAGGCATGATGGTAGTGTATGCAGTCAGGAAGCCCTGTTGTCCAGCCAGTGTCTGCTCTGTCACTTTAGTTAACTTGCCTGGCCAGTGCTCACACAGCTAGATTATTCCAATTTAAAGAGATGAGACAGGAATGGAAAAAGACAAATTGTTATTGTCCGAGCTTAGAAATCAATGATACAGGCAGACTGGTCCAGAGTGACACCTGATGAGGGTCAGAGACCACAGAACATTAAGGTAAAGCTGTTGTTCTCATGTCAGAAAATCCAGATTCATCACAAATGGAATTATTTGCCTTCTAGTGCTGGTTGGTCAGAAGTTGGCCTCGCTGGCCTTTAGTCCTCTGTCCTTTGCTGTGACTCAAAGAACTGGGCTTTCTCCTGATCGGGTGGCTGTTTAGTCAGTGTTTTCCCTTGTATGGGTCCTCATTTTGTTTAACAGTATGGACTTTTAATTTACAAATTGTTTTTGTCCTTTTACTTCTAGTTATGAGCCAGAGCTATTTCCTGGTTTAATCTACAGAATGATCAAGCCCAGAATTGTTCTCCTTATTTTTGTTTCTGGAAAAGTTGTATTAACAGGTAAGTTACAATAGACAGGGTGTGGTATCTGAACCTTTGAATGTCATTTTCTCAATGCTAAAAAGTAATGTCACCGAGTTGGGACATTTCGCTAGCAACTGGGAAAGATGCTTCTGCCGCCCTTTTCTTTTCTTCCTACCCTAACACCGATGGGAAATGCACCCATGGGAGGAACCGGAGCAGGTTCCTGCTGGTCCTTCTGCCAAAGCATGACCTATCGGGGGTGGGACAAGGGAGCACCGCACTGGATAAGAGGGCGTTTTCAGTTGGAAGTTGTCCTCTGAAGCGTTGGCTTTCACCAGCAATGTCATTTTGAGACCACAGAGGAGCGCTGTTAGGATCTTGGCTGGAGGCAGCAATTGGGACAGTGAGATGCAGCCACTCAGGGCTGCCCTGCCTGGGACAGCAGGCCAGCTGCAGAGAGGAAGGCTGGCGTCACCTGGGGCACTGCTTTTGTAATTCCAACAGCCATTTTAAGAAAATACTGCTTTAAGAACAAAAGTGGGATTGTGACAAGGGGTTCCATTGCTAAGGTATTAGTGCCTACGTCTGTCAGTCTAGCTTGGCACAGAGACTACGTCTGGTCAGTCTAGCTGTGATTTTGTTTTAAAGTCACGATTTCACCTCTTAGTATGTTAAGAAATACCATTTCCGACTCTCATCTCCACTCCGCGTGTCTTCGTAGGTGCTAAAGTCAGAGCAGAAATTTACGAAGCATTTGAGAACATCTACCCTATCCTAAAGGGCTTCAGGAAGACGACGTAGTGGCTGTGTGCGCCTGCCTTCCCCCACCTGCTGGTTTTTTAAAAATAAATAAGTTTGGGGACATTGAAGTGGTGCTGGTGGGGATGGCCCCGCTGGGCTGTGGGTGACAGCCTGCGTGTGCCCGTGGGCACGTCGGGAGGGGCGCACTTCTCCACAGAGACCCAGCCATGCCCCTGTCTAGGCGGTGCTGCCCATTATTTATATTTAGATTTTAAACACTTACTGCTGTTGACAAGTTGGCTTAAGGGACGAAACTTTAGTGTTAGAGCCACCTTTACAATTGACTGGACTTTTAATTTTGTTTGATTTCTTCCCCTTAAACCAGTTTTTATATTTCTACCAGAGCAGTAAAAATCTTTTTTAAAAGTGTTTTCTAGTTTGTAACTCCTAGGGTTATTTTTGTGCCAGACACATTCCACCTTTCAGTATTGCAGGACAGAACAGGTGTGTTCATGAGAACGAACAGCTGTAAATATTTTCTTTCTTCACAGTGCTCTGTACAATAAATGCTGTTTATAAAGTGTTAGGTTGATGTTATAAATGGTGCCCTGTAAGGTCCATGTGGTCATACTGTTAAAAAGTTGTATTTTAGATATAATGCCTGAAACCATTTCAGTGTGTGTTTGCTTGCTTGCTGTTTCAATCAACATTTCATTGTACGTTGCACTGAAAGTAGATGAACTGCCTGAAAATGTAAGGCTGCTCATGAAAGAGGTACTTATTGCCCTCCATATATCGAACACCTCCTCCTTCCCAGATAACACTGCCTGTAGTTCTCACTCTGACCCTGCAACCACCACCCAGAACCTTGCCGGCCATCCCAGAAGCCCCCCGTTTTGGCTCCCATCCAGCCACGAGCCCCATGACCCCCTACAAATAGGCATTACCCTAATAGAGGTTAGTCTTCCATTTAAAAAAAAAGAAGATATGTTTTCCTATCTGTTTTATTCCTGAAGTTTCCTCTCCATCTCTTTTCCTTAACATTTCAGGCTTTTTGGCTGGTGGTTTCCTAGCCTGTGTTTTGCTGTTTGCACACTCACGGTGCAGTTCAGTTTGGGCCTTGTTCTGTTTCCTGTGAATGGGCTGCTGCATCCAGAGCCTTGATCCCTTTGTAAAGACTACAAGTGGCGTGTTCTTTTGTTAGTAATCAAGTGTTTGGTTGTTTCTCCTCTCTTTGATCCATTAATTTGTTAGTGGGTTGCAAATGGTGAAATTCTAATAGTTTCATTTTTTTTCATATGTTCCTTGAATACTTTTTTAAAGTGATGCACTTCATACACCAGGATAAATGCTTGCGTTTTTCCCTTTGAAAATTTTCAAGGTAAAATACTTCATGAATTCACAGATATACCCAACTCAAATTCAGAACCACAGGGGTTTTATTTGATCGATTCTTTATTACTTATTACCTGTTACACTGAGAATTCTTAATTTTTAAAAACACATGGGATGATGACTTAAAATACCCGGTAGGTAGTTATTTATCCCACACGAACACACTCAGTCTTACAAAAACAAGGCCAGCATCAATAATAATGTCGAAAGCATTGAAACGTATTTGTTATGGTGCTTTCTGAGTTGTCAAAGCGTGTGGAGACCAGGACTCTGATCTGTCAGGAGACAGGTTCAGGGTGTGCTGTCTATAGTGGGGCTGAGTGGTCAGGACAGGCCGTCTGGGCCTAGCAGGGATCTTGGGTGATGGGCAGGAACCCTTCCTGGGATGAAGTAATCCTGAAGCCAAAGGACACATCTCTCGTGTGTTCAGTAGGGTTCAAAGCTGGGTCCCGCAGTGTCTTCTGCTGCAGAACAAGCCTGTCTGCATTAAGACCCAGAGGATGGCAGGTGCGGGGGGTGGAGAGCAAGAGGGGGAAGCACGTGCTCCCAAATCATCCTAGTCCCTATTTAGTCTTACGCCAGCTCCACATCTGTATAAACTCCTTTCCATTTAAATTTCAGTTGTGTCATTTGCAACTAAGGGTCCTGACTCATAGAAAAGTTAGGATCAACTGATGAGGAGAAATTTAGCAGCCTGCTGAGAATACAAAAAGCATTCTTGGCCGAAGTTACATGATTTCAGGTGTTACAGTGAAGTCTTTAATCCATTTTCAGTTAACTTTTGAGTGGTGTAAGAAATGGGTCCAGTTGCAATTTTTTTTTTTCACATGTGAAGATCCAATTTTCTCAGCACCACTTATTGAAAAAACTCATCTCCACTGAGTATTCTTGGCTCCCTTGTCACCTATTAGTTGACCGTATAGACGTGGGTTTATTTCTGTGCTCAGTTCAGTTCCATTGGTTTATTTGTCTGTTTTTAGGCCAGTACTAGTGTTTTGATGACTTTATAATATAGCTTGAAATCAGGAAGTGTGGTACCTCCTGCTTTGTTTTTCTTTCTCAGGTTTTCTTTGGCTATTCTGGGTCTTTTGTGGTTTCATATACATTTTAAGAGTTTTTTTCTCCTGTGAAAAATGCCACTGGACTCTTGACAGGGACTGCAATGAATCTGTAGACAGCTTTTGGCAGTAACATTTTAACAGTATTAATTCTTCCAATCTGGAACACGGATCCCTCTCCATTTATTTGTCTTCAATTTCTTTCATCAGTGTCTTGTAGTTGTCAGAGTTTCTAATAACCTCCTTAAATTTCACCTCCTTAAATTTACTCCAAAGTATTTTATTGTTTTCGATGCTATTATAAACGGGACCAAGTTATTTCCTTTTCAGAAAACTTGTTTATTGTTAGCTGTTTTTAACACGGTCACCAAGTGGGCCCTGTGACACTTACTTTCTGGTGATTTGGGCTAGCTGTCTCCCAATGGAGAGGGCCTGTGAACTCTCACCATCATCTCCAGAGCTTGCTGGGGATACACACCTAAAGGACAGCTTGGCTGATGACACCAACATGCCTGTAATAATGTCCACGTCGTCTGGTGATGTCTCCAGGAACAGACCTTAATTAATGTGCTGGAAAATCCTTAGCACTCAGGATGCTTTTCTGTTTTGCAAAACTTACTATATGTAACATATCCTGATTATGAGTATTACTTATAATTTGAAGGCCCCACTAGTCATTTTCCAGAAGCCACTGAGATACCAAGCATGATCCTTGCCACCAGTTGATGGGAACTTTCCACGTGTCCTCCAGAAACCATGGGCTGTCTCACCATAGTTATCGGTGATTCTGATTTAACCTTCCAGCGTCAAATTTAATACCATTCCCTCCCTTTTTAAACATCGTATGTAACCAGTCTCCCCGTGGGAATTTCATGCTTCGGTTTCCCGTGTGGCACTGTTTTATGTGCATGTCTCTACGAGTTACGTGTACCTATGTACACACACAACGCGGACCACTCAGCCAGGACTTGGGACCCAGTAACCGTGAGAAAGAGACCAGAATTAGCTGACAGCAGCCAGCAACTTTGCCTGTGCTCTGAGCAGGCGTCCCTGGGGCTATGGGAAGCAGGGCTTCTCACAAGGGAACTACACCGCTCGGGGCTGCGGGAGCCTCAGATTGGTTGAGGGCAGAGGTTCAGAAACCACCGCGCTAACACTGTCCCACACCTGAAAGCTGAGCTCCGGGCCTGCCCTCAGGCTGTTGCCTCCTGGGCCAGATGTCCCTGGGGCGCCCTAGGGAATCCCGAAGGCCCAATCCTGCACCCTCAGTCTGGTTTCCTTGCCCATGCACAATGGTGTGAGGTGCAAAGGGTGACCGGTGCTCTCGCCTGTCAGTCTCATCTGTACGCTGACCACTGGCTAATCAAGGTCAGTTTCAAAGTCAGGCTGTCTGATCGCAAACCTTTTCCTGATCATAACTGCAGCTACTTCAGAACTGCTGGGCAACCCTCTCATACTCACAGCCCAGTATTTTCATGTCTAGGCTTCCATGTATACTAGAGCCTGTGACAGACAATCACTTGTTATCAGACCAGCCCCTTGCGGTTTTACCGAAATATTTTTCTCTGTAACTTTGCAAATTTCAGGGGAGAAAATGATCTGAGTGGTTTGACTTAATTAGGCACATTTAACCCATTTTTATTGAAGAACTATACATACAAGAAGATTGTTTCACTTAGCCCACCATTCAGCCCACCTAGCATGTATTTTCCACATTGATTTCTGTGCTCTGCACATACACAGATATTTTTACAAAAATCTAGTCATACTATGAATACCATCTATAAAGGTATCAGGGTGTCAATTTAGATCTTTATCATACTTGGTGTGCACGCAGGTCTCTATCATTAAAACTGGATAGCCTTCCACTATACAGATACCCCAAAATGTATGGAATTCCATCACTGGACATTTTTGCTTCCCTACTATTTAGACATTGGAAACAATGCCTAAAACAACGTCTCTGTACCTCCATCTCTGGTACAATTACTTTCTTAGGTCAAAGTCCTAACAAGTGGAACTGCGAGGTCTAAGAGACCACAAGCATTTCAAAGCTTGACGACAGGGTCTTTAAGGTGTATCTGTTACATCTTGTTTCCAAACAAACTCCTCGGTGTAGCCAGTGCCTTGTCTACAGCTTTCGGCGCAGGTGAAGATGGCCAGGACACCCCAATCAACACTCCTGCCCAGTCTGTCGGCCTTTAGGTAGTTGAGCAGCTGAGGCATGACCTGAGAAGAGGGTGACAGTCACACCTGCTTCAAGGCAAGGAGGCCGGTCTGCTTTCGACAGACCTTCCCTGCCAGGGTGACTGTAGGGTCCCTGAGCTCGCAATCTCTACACCACACAGCAGAATTATAGATATTACACAACAAGCACATTTGACCTAAAAATATTTTACAACTCTGTTCCTTCAAAACCCCTATTTCACTTGGTCTTCATTTGGTCTTTCTTTTCTACTTGAGAAAGAAGTTCCCAAGTACAGTGGACTGGCTGATCTATTTGGCTCAGCTGGTAATCTAATTATTTTTATCAATAATACATCACAAAATAGGACTGGGGCTTCCATTTGGGCAGCTGTTACTGTCTGGCATTTGAAAGCTGAATAGTAGATGCTCTTACTGTGACTGAAAAAACTCGAATAGTAATGAGGACAAGAAGGAAATCGACTGGTGTCTGTACAGAAGCCAAGTCGTCAGCTGGCAAAAGGAAGACCCACAACTGCCACCATGGAGAGGAACACGCTTCACACACCGTCGGCTCATCTTGGGGTCCAAGAACCAATCGGTTTTGGAGGCAGTCCTCAAAATAGCTTTCTTCCCTTAGAAACGAGTATCACCTACCACTTTGTAAGGTGCATGAACCCACGGAAGAGCATTGCTACTCAACCAAAAATGATTTTGATGCTAACAATTTCTTTTGAAAAATCATTTATCTTAATGATTACATCCACTTGTTTTCTTTATAAATCCACAAACCAAGACTAACAGAGTAAGGTTCCAAAACACTCCTGTCACAAGAATGATACCTTACAGAATGAGACCTTAATTAATGGAATAAAATATATTATTTAAAATTACAAAGGTAACCATAGAGCCTAAAAATAACAATATAACTGCACTGGGAGGTAAGGTCAGGTGTGCTGATAGTGGAAGCGAGTACCTTTAAATCCTCATGACTGCACAAGTCAGTCAACACAGGTCTGAAAACCATCAAAGTGACCGATGTCAGAAAAAGCATGTTATTTAGAGACAGAAAGAACTACTGTTTAAAGCAGTAAAAGACAATTTTAAGCCCTGAGGTGGGGCAGGAAGCTTCTGATTTTCACTATGGCACCTTCTATAAAACTGTCTAGACCCCTGTGCAGGTTCCTTTGATCAAGTTTTTAATGTTTGAAAACATAAACTTGGGTGATCATGTACTGAAATAGTCTGTATTTAAGGTCATACCTGGAATTCAAATAGTCTCCTGGCACCACAGGGACAATCTGGAATGTCCTTTTCCTGGGGGATATTTTCACCAGAGATCCAGATGGGGGCAATTCCTCGGCCGTATCTGAGAATCTAAAATCAATCACGGTCATGTCCCAACCACCGACACGTCACCTAAGTTTGCAGGGGCAGTGTGCAATCCGACGGTTATTTGGAGGAACTCTGTACCTGCTCCCACAGTTGATGGAACAGCCTTCCATAAGGCAGCTTACTGTCCCCTCAGACCTGGCACCCTTATTGCCTTCTTCATGTCATCAAAGCAATCCTCAGAACTTCAGAATTTATTTCTTAGGTGACATGGTCAGATTGAATCTTGTGACTGTTTGTAGAGGTCGAACAGAACCCTGTTCCCAGGACTGGGCCCTAAAACCGACTGCAGCCATCTGTGCCCTCCTGCACATGAGCTGCACTAAGAGGTTTTATGAGGGACAAATAAATACCACATAAAACACGGTGTTTAGGTCAACACTACAAACAGGTAAATGTCATCACAGTAAGGCCTCATGTAACAACTGAGGTTTTCCCATTTTGTTAAAAGCACACCCACTGCGAACAAGCACTTTCTCGGTGGTCCAGACCTAGACCTCTTCTCCCTGTGAGCCCTGGACACCTGATCCAGTGACTGGTTTATGGGCACTTAACTGAGCTTTCTCTAAGGACTGCTGTTCATGACGATGGGAGTCAAGGAGAACAACACTGAAGACAGCAACATGCGGACACACAATCCCCCTCTATTCTTTCCACATTGCACATGTGGTTACGTCAGCTCACAATGTAACTCAGGATCCAGGATCCTTTTTACAAAACCAGTGTCTCTGTGTTAATATGTCCTGTTGGTTTTACAAGCCCAAGGCCCCTGTTGTCACTGGTGCCTGAACTCCATGTGTCGCAGGCCACATGCCTCCCCCAACACTGCCATTAGGATAAACCCCACATGATGGACAGCACAGCTGTTGTCCTTCCGTAACTACTGAAAACCTTTCCTGTGTGTGAAGGATGGCTTACAAGACAGCTTTAGTGATGACACCCCTAAACACTTCTGGGAAGAACACAGGGGGCTATATGCGTTCTACCTTACCTGCTCTGGTTCTTGGGCTATTTTAGTTTTAAACTTCTGGAAAATTTTATCTTCCCTGGATTCATGTTTTGCCATAGAATCCAGTTCTTCCTCAGGTGCTTCACCTGAAAAACCATCAACATAATTATTATGGCAACAGGAATGATCCCCATGACTTGCAATTCACATCTGCTGAGGCTGCCAGTTTCAAAGAACCAGCTTAGTGTTAAGCCAGACTGTGGAGGCTGCATGCCCCCACAGGCTCTCCCAACTTAAATTCCTTCAAGCTGGTGCTTTAAGACCATCTCAACATCCTGGTACTCCAGAAGCACTATTTACTACAGGCTGCTGGTGAGCACTTCTCTTCAAAGCTTCACATTTATAATAACAGACCCAAGTCCCAGGCTCAGGACTGCTGTGCACACACGACAGGACACCCAACAAACACGAGCCCTTGCTATCACCACTGTCCTTAAGCCGTCTGCACTCGTGTCTCAATTCTGTCCATGTCTCATGCCTTCCTCTTCCTGCTGGTACATGCGCTCTGTCATCACATGCTCACAGTGAAACTGCCAGCTCGTTCCTTTTCCATTCTCAGTTACTGGAACCCCAGCTACCAGCACCACTGCTGTCCACAACAGGATTTAGTGTCTGTAACATGTATCAGGTTATTTTTAATATCCTGAGTATGAATTACAGACCAATAAGTCAACATTCTAACCTGGGATCCAATCTAGTGGTTTAGAGCGAGTTCTAGTCAGTGAGACTGAGCGCGAACTCCAGCTGTAAAACTTACAGCCAAGAACCTGAATTTCCTCATCGCAAAAGGGGATACAGTTGTTAATTCACTATGGATTTTATTGAGATCATACACAAACAGCCCTTGATGCAGAATAAGTGGTGGTAAATGCTGGCTACCAACCAGCCTCGTAGGTATGTGGTCAGCGCAGGCACTGGAGTACAATCAGCTCTGGAGAGCTAACAGAATCACACATCTAAAACTGGCCGGATCAGAGAAACTAACTTGGAAAAGTCCCCTGCTGCTGACCAAACACTACGCCAAGCACTGTCACATACACCATCTTGATCTGAGGAACAGGTCTGATACCCCATGAACTCACCCATTTTCCAGCATCTCTTGCAGCCCTACCCAAGTGACCTCCTGGACACTTCTTGTGACATATGTGTATAAAAGCCAAGACAGACCTGATATATGCCAAGCACGGGAAGTACAGGAAGGATACTTTCAAAGGAGGCAAAGTTAGGAAATTATATACCGGTACCACAGCTTCCAAAGTGGACTGAGTTTTCCTCTCAGTACCTCTCTTGACATACTGAGCCCTTTCTTTTGTGCACTATGTTTAATCACTTCATGAACAAAGTTCTGAATTAACTCCTTACCCATGCTCCCTGTAATCTCCGATTCATCTGTTTCCACAACTTCAGGTGTAATCTCATCTTCTGTTTCTATTACAATTTCAAATTCTGGAAAAAGGAAATTGTGGTCTGGAACTGTATTGTCCAAATTATCTGAAACAAAAAAGGTAACTAGCACCGTTAGCAATAATTTATTTTTGAAGATAGTCTGATAAACTCTTATATCTAAAGTAGGTCCCATGTAGTAACAGTTTTCCCTAGTAAATTTATCCATATAGTTCCAGCATTTCAGGTCACGAGTCATAAATTAAATGCCTCTCTGAAGGCAAGGCTGGGATACAACTAAGTGGGCAAAACCTCAAAGCTCCTTTCACAAAGGCGTAACTACCAAACTTCTGAAAAATATTACGCCTTTTGTAACATTAACTTTTACCCTCGAAATAAAAGATTTGTGTTGGCAGATGTTATGAAACTAAGCTGAAATTTAAAAATAAAAAACTGGACTCACCTGATTGTGTACAAGCCTGTTTATGTCCTAATCTCCAGTCTAGAGTCTGATGCTCCTTACTGCAGTAATGTGCCTTGTGACATCTAGAGCACGTTTTGGGTCCTAAACAGCCACAAACCCTGCAGAGATGAGCTCCAGACTTGAGCTGGAGGCACACGGATTCTCCTGTCTCAGGAGGAGACTCAGAGGGTGGTTCATAGGAGTAAAAGTCATTTTTCCTTGGTAGCTGATTTCTAAAAACTGACAGAAAATGAGGAGAAACATTGTATTTTTAAATAAAACAATATTTCAACTCAAATGTTTGAGCCTCCATTCCATAAAGGACAGAAAAGCCACCTATTTCTTGAAAAGACAAATAGAGGGCAGTTTCTGCTTTCAGGAAGCTTATTTTCTGAGAGAAAAGGAAAAAAAGTGCAAAAG
This sequence comes from Rhinolophus sinicus, assembly GCF_057876585.1. NCBI lineage: Eukaryota > Metazoa > Chordata > Mammalia > Chiroptera > Rhinolophidae > Rhinolophus > Rhinolophus sinicus. The sequence continues at coordinate 42,444 of NC_142502.1, read as the reverse complement.
AAACCCGTAATTATAAGTCTAGACAACAGTCTGGTACCCACAACTCAGTTCTGCGGTGATTCAAACTAATCAAGTTAATAACGAGACTAACGATCCGCAAAAGTATGAAAAAGCCATTGGGACCCCGGTATCTGAAAACCGACCCTTTTCAGCATCTGCACGTAACCACGCACACTCAGCACCAGCTACGCAACACGCCGGGGGCTGGGAACGCGCGCGCGCGCAGACCGGGGCCCGAGCGGGAACCCCCGCGGGCGGCACGGACCCCCGAGGCAGCAGCGCCGCGCCCCGTCCGCCCACAGCCCCGCTGGCGCCAAGCGCGGGCCGCTCACCGCGCAGGCCGGCGCAGCACGGCGGCGCCCGGCAGCAGAAGAGGAACAGGGCGCGATGGAAGGCGTCGGCTCTGCCGGGCAGCGGCGCGTACAGCTGCAGCACGAAGGCCAGCGGGCGGCCGCACAGCGCGCAGGCCAGCTCCGCGGGCCCCGGCAGCCCGGCCTCACCTAGCCACGCCGGCCGCCCGCCCACCTTGCTGGGGAACTGCTCGCTGCGCAGCCGCCACGCCGGCGCCGCCTCCGCGAAGCCCAGCTCCGCCGCTCCAGCGCGTGCGGCCGCCATGGCGCGCGGGGAACCTGGCGCGCGGGGAACCTGGCGCTCGGACAGCCGCAGCACCCGGCCGGAAGGCGGAAGTGGGCACCGGAAAGCGCGTGGGCATCCGGCCAAAAGCGATTGGACAACAGGGGAGGGGGCGTGGCTAACTTCCCCTCCGTGACTGAGTCGGGCGCGGCCACTTACGTGGGCCTTCGGGGTGTCTGGATCCCGGGGTTTGTGTGGCTGTTTAGGCTGCTTAAGGGCTATGGGTCACGGGTGCTGGAACCTTTGTGATAGTCCTGCATGTACTATGGGGACACTCAAGAGGACACTTGTGCTCCCCTGTTGTTTTTCACCTCACAGTAAACAGTGAACACCTGGCCTTTTTCTTTTTTTTATATTTTATTGGAGAATATTGAGGATCAGTGTGTTTCTCCAGGGCCCATCAGCTCCAAGTCACTGTCCTTCAATCTAGTTGTGGAGGGCACAGCTCATCTCCAAGTCCAGTCGCTGTTTCCAACCTTTAGTTGCAGGGGGCGCAGTCCACCATCCCATGCAGGAATTGAACCTGCAACCTTGTTGTTGAGAGCTCGCGCTCTAACCAACTGAGTCATCTGGCCACCACTCGTTTCATTGTTGTAACTACCTGCCCAGATATCCTGTGGAGCAGTTGCTTCTCTGTCCTTCAGACTTCCTGCCGGCTTGCACATCGTCACACTTCACAAGAGATTTTGTACACAGAACAGGGGTGGATGGGATTAAGTTACTCTACACATTTCTCTGCAACTTGTCACTTCACAGAACACATCATGGGGACCTGCCAGGTCAGGAGCTGTGGCTTCGCTAGTCCTCATAATATTGCATAAGGGAGGTCACTGGCCACAGCGATGCAGCCTTGCAATGCTATTGGACTTCGATGTCATTCAATTCAGTCGTCATTTCAGCAGTGCCACCAGGAACACTTAAGTGTGTCCTAAGGGACTGTATTAGTTTGCTTGGGCTGCCATAACATAGTGCCACGTTAGATGGTACAAACAGCAGACATATATTTCCTCACAATTCTGGAGGCTAGAAGTTTGAGACGAGGGTGTTGGCAGCGCTAGTTCCTCCTAAGCAGTCTCTTCTTGGCTTGTAGATTGACGTCTTTTATGTGTCACATGGGCCTCCCTCTGTGCTTCCAAGTGTCCTCACGTCTTCTAAGGATGCTCGTCATACTGGATTAGGACCCACCTCAATGAACTCACTTAACCGTAATTACTTACCTGAAGACCATAAACCCAAATACAGGCCCATTCTGAAGTTGTAGGGGCTGTTAAGTCAAACTGTGAATTGGGTGACATGATTCAGCCCATAGTACATACTAACCCCTCACAGGGTTTTTGTAGGGTCCAACGGATCAGCCGTGGTAGGTGTGTACCTGGTGCCTGGCTCTGCAGAAAGGGATGCAGGATATGCTGTGCTGTTCGTGGCAATTACTTCTCATGAAAATTCACCTGCCTCACCCATCACTGGCCTGTAGCATTTCTGAGTTTGGAAAGGCAAGTGGAAAGCAACCCGTCAAAGGGTTTGAGATTCCACGTAGCAGCCCTTGTCCTGGTCCTTGGTGCAGCCAGATTCAGGATCTCCAGACACAGCAGGGGGCCACTGAAATATCTGGGATGGTTGTGGTTGGAATTCATTTGTTCAACAATGTGTTTTAAGAACCTACTACAAGCAGGCAGTTTTGGGACACTTAGCATAACTCAGTGAATGAAGCAGACACAACCCCTGTGCCTCATTTCTAGTCAGTGAGCCAGGCACACTAGACGCCACTCACAGGTCCTGTCCAGCATCCAGCAGACCTGATGCCCTCGTGGCCTCCTGTACATGTGGAGGCCTCTCCCCATATTCTGACCAGGCTAATGGGCCACAGGAAAGCCTACACAAGTGAGTGGTCTTCGGGTACAGAAGGAGGGCTCCATGGAGGAGAGTAGTGGGTGGGGAGGGCCTGGCAGAACGCTGATCTCACACATCCCACAGGAGGGCTGAGGTCTGGCGGCTTCCACTCCAGGAGGACAGGGGTCGCAGAGAGCTGTGGGTAGGTCCCAGGCCCCTGGTGCCAGCATGGAGGCTGGGCTGAGTTGTCCCCCAGAGTTCCAGCCCCACCACTGTCCCAACTCTGCCTGTCCCTCTCCACACTCACCCCTCCTGACCACTGTCACCAGGCCCGAAACAGGAGGTATGCAAACATCTGCTCACAGGTCGGCTTCACCCCTCAGTCCAGATGCCCAGGTGCAGGGAGGCCGAGTGTGTCCAGGCCCTCAATAACTGTCAGTGGGAAGAAGAGACTCACACAGGCTCTGCTAAACCTGCTGGGTGAACAGGACAGCGACATGGGTTGGCGGTGGGATAGGGTGGGATGTCCCCAGTGTAGGTGCCTAGACACAGCTGGTCCCAAACAAGGTGCCGTGGAGGGCACTGAGGAAGGAAAGGCCAGGACTCTGACTTTGCTGCCCATCTGCCCCTCCCCCAAGTCCACTTCTGTGGTGGGAACTGGCCCACCAGATGCAGGGCTGTGGCCAGCGCCTGTGCTTCGCCTGTTTCAAGCTGGAGCTGTCTAAGCACTGGTCAGCCTCCCACCGGGAGGGCCCACGCTCCTTCTCCGCATCCACCTGGAGCAGCCAGACCCACTGAGGCCCAACTGGAAGCTGAGGGGACCCAGACCCACTGAGGCCCAGCCGGAAGCTGAGGGGACCCAGACCCACTGAGGCCGAGCTGGAAGGCGAGGGGACCACAGTCTGGGAGGACTGTCTGGGGGTGGGGGTCGGGTTCCGGCCTGAGTTCCCTTGGAGGCAGTGGCATATTTCCTCGTTGGAAAGCAGCAGAAAGTCAGGCAGGTGCATGAGCCTGTCTCCTCATCCTGCTCAGCCCAGAGCCACGTCCAGCTGTGTCTCTGCCAGCTGCACTAGTGCTGCAGCCAGTGTCAGCTCCATCAAGCCCTCCAGAGCCGGAGCGAGCACCGGTGGTGCCAGCTGGCCCACTGTCTCTGGTGAGTCCTCCATCTACAGCAGCACCTCTAACAACCGGGCAGCTCCAGCCCCAGAGCCTGGCAGCCAGGTGTTGTGAGCACTGAGAAGCTGCCGAGGGACGAGAAGCCTAACCTCTCCCAGTTCCCTCCAAGGCTGGTGGCAGAGCAGTGGGCTTTCAGGGTCGGGGCACAGGCCTTCCCTCTGCCAGCAGCTGCCCTGGCCTGCCCTTCCCTGAGCCAGACTCCTGTGAGCTGGGGCCAAAGCCCAGCTCTGCCCCTTACCACCCGTGTGACCTGGGCCACTTCCTTAGTCCCCGAGCCTTCGCTGTCCACTTGCGTACAGGAAAAGTGGACACTCAGGACCTGCAGCCCGGAGTGGCTGTGCCTGTCAGATGAGGCAAAACAGACACGAACCTGGGCAGGCCTGACTGATGTGGTGGGGGACGGGAGCTCACTGTGTGCCTGTCTCTGGGTCCCCCACCCATCTGCCCAGGAGGCTCAACAGTCTAGGCACTTATTATGCACCAGGTGTGTAGTGAGCCTCGAGGAAGACAGACACAGCCCGTGGGTGTATCTGAACCTGAACAGGGAGTCAGACCCCGGAGGCTGACCAGGGTCCAGGAAAATGCCCCCTAGGACCAGCTTGGAGCAGATGCTACTCCCCCTTCTCTGCCAGCACTGGGCCCTGGGTCTTCCAGTGCTGGGGGCCTTCGGAGGACAGAGAATGAATCCCTGGGACTCACACAGGGCTCAGGCCACATCATGTTTCCTGAGCTCCAGCTCTGATGAGCGACCCCTGCCTGGGATTGAGGGGGACTGTGGACATGAGCTGGGGGGTGGCAGGGCCAGGTGACACTCCCCTTTTCCCCTGAGCTGTTCAAGATGGTGGTGCCCCACCATTGTCTGGGCTCTACATGGCCCTGAAGGGAAAGCCAGGCAGCGAGCACCTGGCACCCACCATCCGCACCACTGTCACCCAGATCAACATTGTGGCCAGCGGCATCCTCGCCACCCGCCTGGGAGACCTGGTGTTGATGCCCAGGTCGGCCAGGGTGCTGGGCCTGCAGCAGGTGCCAGGGTGGCCATGGGAGGCCCAGCAGGGTCCTTCCCAGAGCCCTGAGAAGTGCCTGTTTGCCTGTCTCAGCTCGCGGGGCTGAAGTCGGCAGCCTGAGCCCCTGCACAGGGTCTGAGCCCCTCCTGCCAGGGGCACACTGACCTGGAATCGCAGGTCCCAGTGTTGGGAGGCTTACTTCCTCCCTGGCTCCTTCCTTGGGTTGAGCTAAAATCCTCCATCCTCCGAGTGTCTCTCTTTGGATCCTAAATGTAGCCTCCTTCAGCTCCCTGAGCATCTGTTCTACCCAGGAGGGGACATGGAAATTGAGGGGGACTGAGGCTAGAGCAAGCAGGGCTTCCACTCCCCACCCCTCACAGCTCCTCCCTCCCCAGAAGCGAAGGACCCTCAGGCACTTCCCACAGCTCACCACCCTTTGTTTTCTGCAGAGCTCCCGCCTTGATCCACCACCTGAAGGAGACTGGGAATGTCTCCAGGTGGGTAGGCCTGTCCCCATAGCAGGACCAGGGTGGTGAGGGGTCTCCCATGTGTCTGCCATGGCTCCCTCAGCAGCTGGTGCCTCCTGGGAGGCAGCCAACCTTGGGGACAGGGACTGGGCTGGTAGGTGGGGTCTCAGCCTCCCTGGGACCTCAGGCCACCAGTTGTGCTTCAGGGGTCTGTTTCCTTAAGTGTCAGATCCCGGGTTGGGCCACATTAGAGATTTTCAAGTGTCCATAACAACAGATATCAGCCCATTTGAAACTCAAAGTGGCCAAACAGCTGCTCAATAGAAATAGAAAAGGTGACCCACATGACAGCCCCAGCCCAGTCCCATGGAGACCTTCCCGCTCAGAGGACGCCAGTGAACACGCTCACCCAGGCTGTTTGAAACACCAGAGTTTCCCATGAAAGACACAGGCACGTAATCCCTCCCCCACTTATTCCTCAGCGCCCCTTTCCCTCTTTCTCCTCCACCCAGGATGAGCTCCCGAACATTTAGAAAGCTCAGTAGCGAGGATGGGTGTGTGTGTGTGTGTGTGTTTCTGGACATTTGATTCTGTTCCACTGGGTTGTGTCCAGTTTTATGCCAGTACCATATCGTTCTCATTTCGTAGCTTTGGAATACAGTCTGAAGTCAGGAAATGTGATGCCTCTAGCTTTGTTCTTTCTCAGGATTGCTTGAGCCAGTGGAAGTCTTACGTAGTCTATGCATTTTAGGAGTTTTTCTTTTTATGTGAAAAATGACACTGGAATTTTGATAGAGATTGCATTGAACTATATTCATGGCTTTGGGTAGTAGAGACATTTTAACAGTATGAATTGTACCATTTCATGAACACTGCATATCCTTCCATTTATTTGTGTCTTTTTCAATTTTTTTCCGTCAATGTCTTACAGTTTTTTGTTTACAGATATTTTAATTCCTTGGTTAAACTTACTCCTAAGTATTTTATCATTTCTGAAATTATTGCAAATGAGACTGTTTTGTTTCTCTTTTTCTGATCGGTCTTTGTTAATGTATAGAAAGAATCTAATTTTTCTGTGTATTTTGTATCCTTACTGGATATATTTACCAGTTCTAACAGATTTTTTTGGTGGGATCTTTAGGACTGTCTACATACAAAAGCATATCTTCTGCAAACAGAGACAATTCTTCTGTTCTGGTTTGGACGTCTTTTATGTCTCGTTCTTGCCCAACTGCTCTGGCTGGGACTTCCAGTAGCACATTGAATAAAAGAGGTCAGAGTGTAGACCCTGGTCTTTTTCCTGATCTTAGAGGGTAAACTTCCAACCTTCCAACCTTTCACTGTTGAGTGTGATATTAGCAGTCACATGTGCCCTACATTTTGTTGATGTAGGTTCCATCTATACCTAATTTGTTGAGAGTTTTATTTGTAAAAGGCTGTTGAGGTGTTAGGGTTAGGGACAGTCAGGATCAAGGACAGGGTTAAGGGTCAGAATAAGAGTCAGGGTCGATGTTAGACGGCTAATGTCATGGTCAGAGGGTCACAGTTTAGAGTGTAAGGATCAGGGTTGAGGGTCTCAGTGTCCAGCGGTAGGGTTTACATTTAAGGTTGGAGGTTCGGAGTTAGGATTAGAGGGTTAGGGTCGGTTTAAGCCTTGCTGGCCCACTTCCTTTCCCTTCTTGATCTCTGTGAGGCTTCTAAGGTTGGACAGGACTCGCTCAGGGTCACTCATGATCAGGGTTTGAGGGGACCATTCGTTGTCTGTCCCACAGTCCTGGACTCTGGTCACTGGTTTAAATCCAACTCAACCACAGTCCAGGGCTGTGGAGGGCCTGAGTCACACAGGGTTTCCACCTGCCTTCCCACCAGGGAAGGGGTGGCAACCCCCAGTTCCAGCTCAGCCCTGACACATGAGGGCACTCAGTAGACACGTGTTGATTTATACAGTACTGGGTGCAATGACCTGCCAGCCGCAAGGTGCAGCCTTCCTGAGGGCTGGTGGGGCCCTCCTGGGACTAGCTGTCTCCTTCTTCCCATCCAAGTGGGCGGCAGGAGACAGTAATGTCTCAGGCAGGACGGCCCCAGGCCTCTGACTATCCAGGGAGGCATTGCGGTCCTCCAGCTCAGGACAGCCATGCCCTATCAAGCCCCCAGGGCCAGTTACTGAGCTGACCATGGTGCTGGGGCAATTGAACAGCTACCTGGGCAGTGTAGACAGCCCCTTGGGATGTTTCACTTCCCAACATCCATGTGGTGAGACAAGTACCTCCTATCTCACAACCCCTTAGCTGGCCAAGAGAGGTGAGAACCCTGCAACCATTAAATGTGGCCCTGGCCACAACAGCCACAGAGCAGCCCGTGGCCCTGAAATCCTTTGGCCTTCCGGTGGTAACAAGCCTCTGACGTTCACACTCAGTGAGGATCACAGATGTGGGTGCAGCTGCGTCTCCCAGTGGGCAGTCTCACACTGTGGCCAATAAGAGAGTGAGAAGTGGGACCTGCCAGGCCCAAACTCACCCTTAAACTTGCCTCTTGCAAGCACTGATTTATTTCTGCCCTTAAAAAGTATTAATTTGTTTTACTTCAGTAAGTGTGTCCAGTCCCTTGAAATCAAAAAAGTCCTCGCTGACACAGCAGAATCAATAACCCCTGAGACTCCCTCTGGACGGTGTCCTCACTGGGCAGGGCACATGGGGGGGGACATGAGGATACTGGGTGGGGTCAGGGTTAGGGTCTCTCTCTCATGTGTGCATGGTTCCCATATGTGTGAATTAAATCTGCTTATTTTCTCTTGTAAATTTGTCTCATGTCTATTTGATTATTAGAACAGCCAGAAGAACCTTGAGGGTAGAGGAAAATTTGTTCCTCCCCCACCAAAGCAAGTAATGAAATAGTTAATGAAAGGCGAAATTTGGGAGTGTATCTACATCACCGTGTCATGACAAAAGATTCAACAATTTAACTAAAGTAACTTAGTCTCAGGACTGAGTGATTAGATTAATGAAATATGTGACAATCCTCCAACTTAACTTCTGATGTGAAACTTTTATTACAGATTCAAAGATGGGAATGAAGAGGACTAAAAGTTTTGCCTGTGGGGATATTGACTTTAAGTTGGTTGTTGGGAAACAAAAGAATCTGAAACAGCTTTTGACCCTCCCTCTTTCCTGCCTAAGAGATTCAAATGGAAAGACCTAGTTTAGGAGGGGAACTTGGCATAAACTCCTTAGCATAAGGCGGGAAGACGCCCACTGGAGTCTGCTGACCACCCCTCCCCCATGTCCCATTATTTTCTGGGTAGACTAACAATGAGTGTACCACTCTTCCTAAATTACCTGCCAAGCACCCAATCTGACCTCGCTGCCTTTGGAATTTTTACACGTATGTGAATTCCCCACGTGCATATGTTAAAATTTGATTTTATCTTACTCTGATTCTATTAATTGTGTGACCAGCTGAGCTAGAAGAAGTTATTACCATAGGCAGAGAGCACAAGGTCACAAGAAGAAGGGGGAAGAAAGTAAGATGTGAGGGGAAACAAAACAGAAATGCAATCATTCCGAAGAAAAGGTGTTAGCTACAGATAATTGTGAGGGATTACAACACTATTAGCATCTCAGTCAGGGAAAAATTCCTAAGACAAGGTGCAGCTACAGGTAATTGTAATGGGTTATAACACTATTCGCATTGCAGGCAGGGAAAAATCACCACTTGTGTCCCCGAGACAGTTCCTACAAGGGAATCCCTCCTCCCGTTAGGAAGGAGTCATCAACAAAGACACGCCCTGGGAATGCGCTGGAAACGCCCAGAGATCACCTGTGACTCCACCTTTGAATATTTCCCGCCCTCATTCAGATATAATCCTAAATTTTCTTTGTTCTCTCACAGTTGCTCTCTTGGTGGTCTTGTGCATGCCTGCATTTTGGAAATATATTTTCTTTCTTTTAGTAAATCCTTGGCCGGCTTGCCTTTGTTCATGATGCATTGTTCCTACGTCCTGGAATGCCTTCCTGGGATGATACAAAGACCTCATCTCCTCTAACACTCAAGATGAGAGCAAAATAATTTTTTTAAGCCCCCACAGTATTGGGGAGACTGCAAGGAGAATTACTGCCTGGGGCACTGCTAGCGCCTGGAAACCGCTGCAGCTGGGAGCTCAAGGACATCTGCAGGCAGAGGTAAGCGGTGTTTTTGTTCACCTTGCCATCCTTCCTGGTCTATTTCTGTGGGGTTGGGGAGAATCTAGAAGTGCTGCATGTCCCTTTCCTCTCTTCTACATGTAGACTGGCAGGAAAAAGTGTTTATCAAGCTAGCTTCTTGGGAGTAGCAACTCGCAGGTTTTCTTTATTGATTTTCCCCTCCCAGAGATGGTTATTTTTTGTGTCTATGTCTCTTGTGTCATTTGTTGTAACAAGGAAATACCACAGGGACCGAAAGCCTTTGGCTTCGTTGTTTAAGCTGTGAAAAGGCTTATCGGTTTGAGTAGCTATTAAAATCCTATCTTCAGTGGTCAGACTATGGATCCTTCGAATTGGAAAAACTTCTAAATTGGAATATGTGTCAGAGAACTCTTGTGACAAACAGCTGTTTGATTGGACCCTAGAGAAAGACCCCATTTTCAATACAAATGAATACAAGGAAATTTAACTACATTCTTAATGTTTTCAATGAGTATTTAGCTTCTTGGGTCATATCAGATGCTAATATCGGTATTAGGTTTAAAAAAGGCAGAAGAGAAAATCAAGAGATGTGCAAATGTTAAAAACCTTTCTGGAGATTTAAGATTTAGAGACCAGTTATGTTGAAACAGGTTTTAAAGGATTTAAAACAGGATTGACAAAAAATGGAAGCTGATTTCTCAGTCTGATAGAAATGAGAAAGTCTCAGCATCTGCCCCCGGGCTCTCTGCTGAGTAGATCTGAAATGTAAACATAGCCCACAACTGCCCCACGCCTGCTGAGCTAAATAAAATAAAAACTTGAAAACGGGCACTTTTAACAACACAAGCCTCCCTCGTCCAGCCTAGCTCCCCTTTTCCTGCCTCCTTAATGACTGAAGCATAAATAAAACCCTGAGCACAATCATCTTAGCAGTAGACAGGAAGACTCCATGCAGGAGCCTCATAAAACTTTACCTGCCACGTGTGTTCAGCTTTTCCTTAATTACCTGTGAATCTCCCATTTTTACATACAACGTCGAAGAGCCCACTCCCACCCTTGTAGAAAATGTCATATTTACCTGATGTCTCCTCACTGTCTTTGGAAATTTCATGGTTATGTTAATTCTAGGTGCGCATGTATTACAATTCCTGGTCTCTGTCTGTGGGGTTGGGTAGAAGTTAGAAGGTTGCAAGGCTTTTGTCTCTTCTGATTTTAGATTGGCAGAAAAAAAATATCTGTGAACTTCTTGCCTATACATAGATAGTCCAGGGTTTTTATTCTTTCCTCCCACAGATGTTCACTGTTTCCTGTGTCTGTGTCTTGGATGTCGTTTGTCCTAAGAAGGCACTACCATGGGGGCAGAACACAGGCACAGGCTGCCGTAAGCCTGTCGTTGGAGCCGGCCCCACAGGCTGGGGAGTTAAACGCTTCTCTCCAGACTGGCGTCTGCGGAGACAAACTTTGCTCTGGGTCCCTGTCTAGAAACCGCTTGAGGTTTTTCTTTCCTTCTCGTTCTGTGTCCCAGGAGCTTGGCTTTGTGACCGAGGAAGCTAATCCTCTCTCGTCCCCACCATCGGCCAGGTGCACATACTCCATTGCACCTGGTGGCCAGTGGGAGAAGCTGGGGTTCCCAGTGCGCCTCTGCCTGGCTGTGCCAGCTCCCAGGGGAGTGTGTCCTGAGGGGCCTCTGCCCATAAGGGGCATCTGTCTCCCCAGCCTTCCTTACCCGTTAGTGCTGGACAGATCCCAGTCTAGTAGCACCTCCCAGGGACCACGATTTAGTGGGTTTGGGGCTGAATGTGCCTTTCGTTTTGTGGGAGACCGGAGACAACCTGTCCATTCCATCATTCCTACTGCCTGTGTGACGAAAGTCTGTGCTTTCTCTTATTGTCTTTGTTTACTATCTGCTCTGGGGGGGGGGGTGGGCTGCGTCCTCTGCACTCCGTATAGAGGGGCCTCTGGCTTCCTGGCCTGACCCTGAAAAACTTTTTGTATAAAACTAGAAACTTTTTGTATAAAGGTAAATGCTTTCTCAAACCACACCTTTTGGTTAAGTAGCTCAAGTGAGAATACAGGTAGGGAGTTATTCAAATATGAAACACAACAAAAGAAGTCTGAATTCTCAGAATCTTTGCTTATGTCCTAAAGTGTCTGATAATATGTAGATAACAAAATATTGCTATTAAGTCTTTTTGCCATTTATTTCATTTGTATAGTAACCATATTGAGAAAAATCTCCAATCATTGGATTATAATTTTTATAAGTTACACTTAGAAAACTAATATTTCCAGTGTTCAAATTCTGATGATAGAGCACTCTTAAAAGTGTCTTTCTGGAGGTGCCCGGTTAGCTCACTTGGTTAGAGCGTGGGGCTGAGAACACCAAGGTGGCCTGTTCAATCCCCACATGGGCCACCGTGAGATGCACCCTCCGTGAAAAAAGAAATAAAAGAAAAAATAGAAAAAACGTCTTTCTGTGTTTTATAAAATAAAGCTGTAAATGACAATGATATATAAGATAAATGTGTATGTTAAAAAAAATCACCTGACTTAGACCGATGGGTTTATTTCTGGGCCCTCAATACCATTCCATTGATCTCTATGTATATCTCTACGCCAGTGTCACCATGTTTTCCTTACTGTGGCTGTGTACTAAGAATTACGTTTGGGAAGGGTGAGCCTCAACTTGATTTGGTTTTTGAAGATTGTTATGGCTCTTTGGGCTTCCTGGAAATTCCTATGAATATTAGGATCAGCTTATGCGTTTTCCCCCAAAGGCCCTGGGGCCTTTTCATAGGAATGACACTGAATCCGTACATCGCGTCTGTTCTGTTGCCTCTGACCAATTTCCATCATCAGGGGATAGCCTCACCTTTATTTATCTAGGTTTTCTTTAATTTTAATTTCTTTCAGCAAATAAAGACATTGTTTTGTAATTTTCAACGTAGAAGTCTTGCACTTTGATTAAAAGTATTCCTAAGTATTTTATTAATGTTCATGTTATTTAAAATGGACTAGTTTTCTTAAACTCCTTTTGAGATTATTCCTTGCTAGTGTATACAAATAAAACAGATTTCTGTGTATTGCTATTTTGTCATTTAACTATGATATGGAACATTATCACATCTCTGTAAGTGATATAGATCTTTATATTCTGTTTTTGTGACCTACTTCTGATTTGACTGGTGAGGGGCTATTAGTGCCCCACAGGGCTACAGTTGGGGCTGAGGTGTGGAGTGTGGTGCTGAGTTAGGGGTTAAGGTTAAGATTATGGTTTACAGTTTGGTTATGGTTTATGTGTATTGTTTATGGCTACATGTGTGTTATATGGTTTATGGGACTGATCATGGATTACGTTAACAGTTCATGGCTATGTGTTTTTGGTTATAGTTTATGGTTATAGTTATGGTTTACAGATATGGTTCCTAGTTTGTGGCTTCTGGTGATAGTTTAGTATTATGGTGAGGGTTTAGGTTATGGTTTATAGTGATGGTTATAGTGATGTTTATGGTTGTAAGGTTTTACAGTTTATGTTAAGGTTAGATGTAGGCTTAGGGCTAAGGGTTTAGTGTTTAGGTTTTAAAGGTTAGGTTTTAGGTTTGGGTTTAGGGTTAGGGCTCAGTGATGTGGAATCTGTTGCTTTCCTGACCCAGCATCTGTTCTCTGGCCCCAGTCCAGCACCTCAGCTTCCAGGGAACCTCCCCTCAGTTGCTTCTGGTCCTACCTGCCATATCAGAATCGAGACTTCCTGGGTGCGGGAGATGAGGATACTGGGTGGGGACCGATCTCAGGGGAACTTCCGAACTGCTTTGCCCCCTTTCCTTCCCTGTCCCAGGAGAGGGAACTCCAGAGCAATGTGATGAGAATAAGCCGGAGGAAGAGGTCCTGAATGGCTAATTGATTATTATTTGCCTTATTTTAGGTCCATTTTGTTAATGGCAATCATCCATTTCAATGCAATAGGTTTATTTTATTTTAGTTTTACTTCCTCCTCTCTTTTCAGAATTGTGACACTCAGCGAACAAATTCTAATGCACTAGTGTTCACCAAAGTCTGTATTTTATTCAGGTTCCTGCATTCAGGCTCGGTCTCAGTGCTGGCACCTCTAGCTGTTACTGCCGACACCAGACAGGTTAATGCTGACAGCTGGGGTACCTGGTGAGTGAATTGGGGTGTTATGATAGGAAATGAGACCTGGAGAAGAACATGAGGCCTGATAAAGTCTCAACACTGTGCTGATGATAGAGACTTTACTCTCTAGCTCAAGTGAAGCTGTTGGTGGTTGTAGGCACAGGAAGAGACAAGATTAGATCCCTAACTTAGTTAGAAAGATCTACCCGGTCACAGTGTGCAGGTTGCACTGGACGAGAGAGGGACGGGAAGCAGGGAGACCAGTGAGAAGACTGCGAGAGGTGGTGCTGGCCTGAGCTGAGGCGGGCACCATGAGTTTGAAGAGGAGTGGGGGTGAGAAGACCAGGGAGGGGCCGTGCCAAGCGGTGTCATGAGGATGAAGCTGGCACAGGTGCCGCAGTCAGCACTCAGGGGACTGTGGCTGTGTGCACACCAACAGGAGAGCTCATTCTGCCACAGGGACACTATTGGCTAAACTCGAGATCCTTCCAGCCCATAGAGGTAGAGAAAGGACTGAGAGGCGGAGTGAGGGCCCATCATATGTGGGGCAGGAGCTGACCTGCTTCATGTCACTGATCTCACAGCCACCTGAGAGGGAGCAGTTATCCCCACCTGACAGGTGAGGAGACTGACTTTCCATGTCTTTGCCTGAAGTCACACACTAGTATGTGGAGGGGACAGTCGCCAGCTCCACCTGTTTGGCGCTCAGGCACCCCCCCCCCCCCAATGGAAGGGGTCATCCCAGACTCCATTCTGAGCAGCCTTGAAGCTCCTGTCAGTAGTGACCTCAGAGGAAGGGAACATGGGGGAAAAGCAGAGCCATGCCCTGGGCTGAGGAAGAAGAGATTTTAAAAGGCCCGAGCTCAGGCCTGTCATACCTGTGGGGGAGTCGTCAACACAGGGATCTGGTGTTGCATCTCCTCCTGGGAAGGGCCAGGCCACCACCTCCCTCCCCACCTGTCTCCATCACCAGCTGCCTGCCCTGGTCCCACCCCAAAACCTGCCTGGGTGAGTGCATGGCAAGGTGGACCATTAGGTCATGTGCAGATTTTCTTCAATAGAATGACCATGACTCCACCCAACGCTTCAAGGACTATTTAGATCACTTTTTGTTTGTTCAGGATCCCATGTATGCAAGCTCTACTGGCCCATGTGGGCCCATTTCGGTCCTGGTTTTGGACTCAGAACTGTGTTAGAATCACTGTCCCGTTTAATTACCTGTGCATGGAGATACTAATTGTTTCTGCCTTTTCCGTGAAATGGGATCAGTAGGTGAGCTGAGGCCTGTGAAGGGCCTGTAACAGGATTTATCTCAAAGAGAATGTAGTCCCGGGGCCTGGATTCTCATTTTAAGGCCAGTGGGCAGGGAAATGCTCTCTGCTGCCATCTCGTGTACATATGGGGAATAACTCCTGGTTGCAGGTGATCATGAAAAGTTATTCTCTGCTGCCATCTCGTGTACATATGGGGAATAACACCTGGTTGCAGGTGACCATGAAAAGTTATTCTCTGCTGCCATCTCGTGTGCATTTTGGGAGTAACACCTGAGTGGAGGTCAAGATAAGCTCTTTCCAAAGGCTTCTGAGCCAATGTGTCACACCCAGGGCTGTGCCCTGGAAGCTGCCCGCTGGAATGTGGGGTCCTGGAGGTGAAACCCGGCGCACGGCTTGGCACACCTGAATTAACTACCTTCTCACCTGGCTCTTACCTATGCTGCCTTACGTCACTCTCCCCTCTTGCCTCCCGACCTTCCCGAAAGCCATTTTAAAATTAAAACCGTGCTTAGAGAGCCTCTGTAAGACAGCACATCTTGAGGAAGTGCAGTGCAAACTAAACATTTATTTTTCTTGTAAAAGAGGCAGCCCAGGAGGACCAGACCAAAAGATCTGAGAGCCGAAAGCCTGGGCATGGAAAGACCACGGTGAGGCCTGCATGAGCCAGACAGCAGCCCCAGGGAGAGCTGGGGAGGCAGGCTGTGGTGGGATCCCAAGCTCTGGCCTGGGCACTGGGGCTGAAGGGGCCTTGGGGCCTCCACTCCTGGTGCAGCATTTGCAGGGGGAGCTGAACACCAAGCTCTTGGGGCAGCTTTGCTGGAACAGCCACTGCCCTGCACAGCTGTGGTAGCTGGACCTGTCGGTGGATTGGGGTAGAGTCCCTCAGCTTTTCCCTGCCATAAGGTGTCTTCTCCAAGGGTGGGTCCACCCTGAGGTCCAGAGTGCTGGCCTGGTGTGGATACTCCAGTCCTTGGGGATCTACGGGCTTATATGGAAGACCTGGGAAAACAGTGCAGAGCCAGCCAAGGACATCCCGGGAGATCCCAAACACATAGCCCACACCCAGTCAGTAACCATGGGCTGGCAGCAGCTCAGCACCCCACACCCAACATTCTTTGTCTATTTTTGCCCCCGTCTGACCTCCTTTAGTCTCTGTCGACATCTGTCTGTCTGACTAGCTTCAAGATATTCATGAAACATCTGCTCTTGTCATCATCCTGCAGTGACCCTTTCAAGTACCCAAGAGACCTTACTTCACCCCTAGCTTGGCATGTGTTAGCTACACACGTTCCCTTTCTATCTCCCTACCTCTCCTGTATGTGGGGTCTCTGACTCTTTCCTGTGTGCGGGGTTCCCATGTGTATGTATTAAATCGGCTTATTTTCTCTTGGCTAATCTGTCTCATGTCTGTTTGATTATTAGAGCAGCCAGAAGAAACCTTGAGGGTAGAAGACAGTTTGTTCCTTCCCTCCACCTGAGCAAGTCACCTAAGCAGGGTAGTTACTAAAAGGTGAAGTTTGGTATTGTATCTACATCACTGCATCATGAAATAAGATCCAACAATTTAACTAAAGTAACTTATTCTCCGGATTGAATGATTAGAACAATGAAATACGGAACAATCTACCAATTTAACTTCTGGATGTGAAACTTGTATTAAAGTTACAAAGGTGGGAATGAAGACGACCAAAAGTTTTATCTTTGTGCACATTGACTTTAAGCTCCTTGTTAGGGAACAAAAGACTCTGAAACAGCCTTTGACCCTCCCCCCTTCCTGCCTAAGAGATTCTGATGGAAAGACCTGGTTTAGGGAGGGAACCTTGGCATAAACTCTTTAGCATAAGGCGGGAAGACGCCCAGTGGAGCCTGTTGACCACCCTTCCCCCATGTCCCATTATTTTCTGGGTTGACTACCAACAATTTACCTCCTGAGAGTGTGCAACTCTCCCTAAATTACCTGCAAAGCACCCAATCTGACCTCGCTGCCTTTGGAATTTTTACACGTATGTGAATTCCCCATGCGCATGTGTTAAAATTCTATTTTACGTTAATCTGATTGTATTAATTTTATGATTAACTCAGCTAGAAAAACTTATTACCATAGGTAGAGAGCACAGGGCCACAGGGAGATGGGGGAGGAAAGGAAGGAAGATGTGAGAGGAAACAAAGAAAACAGAAATGCAATCATTCGTAAGAGAAAGTGCAGCTACAGCTAATTGTGATGGATTATAACACTATCAGAATTCCAGGCAGGGAAAAATTCCTAAGAAATGCTACAGCTACAGCTAATTGTAATTGTCCATAACGGTATTCGCATTGTAGGCAGGATAAATTCTCCACCCCAGGAGGAGGGGAATCCCTCCTCCTGGTGGGAAGGAGGCATCAACAAAGACAGGCCCTGGGAACGCCCTAGAAACGCCCATAGATCACCTGTGACTCCACCCTTGAATATTTCCCGCCCTCATTCAGATATAATCCTAACTTTTCTTTGTTCCAGTGCAGTCACTCTCCTCGTGGTCTTGTGCACTCCTGCATATTGGGAATATATTTTGTTTCTTTTATTAAATCCTTGGCCTGCTTTCCTGTGCTCATGATGCATTGTTCCTAAGTCCTGGAATGCCTTCCTGTGGTGATAGATACAAGGACCTGATCTCCTCTAACACACAAGATGAGAGCAAAAGAATTTTTTTTAAGCCCCACAGTACTGGGGAGCCTGTGAGGAGAATTACTGGTTGGATTACAGCGCCTGGAAACTCTGCAGCTGGGAGCTCAAGGACATCTGCAGGCAGAGGTAAGCGGTGTTTTTGTTCACCCTGTCATCTTTCCTCGTCTATTTCTGTGGGGTTGGGGAGAATTTAGAAGTGCTGCGTGTCTTTTTTCTCTTTTCTACATGTAGATTGGCAAGAAAAAATGTTTGTGAAGCTGGTAGCGACTCAGGTTTTCTTTATTGATCCTTTCCTCTCAGAAGTGGTCATTTTTTTCTGTGTCTGTGTCTTGTGCCGTTTGTAATCAAAAGAAAATACCAAGGGGAGAGGGAGGTGGTAGATGAGGGTAAAGGGGATCAAATATATGGTGATTGCAGGAGAACTGACTCTGGGTGGTGAACACACAATGTGATTTATAGATGATGTAATACAGAATTGTACACCTGAAACCTATGTAACTTTACTGAAAATTGTCACTCCTATAAACTCTAATTAAAAAAAGAAAGAAAATACCACCGGGACAGAAAGCCTTTGGCTTCCTTGGTTAAGCTAGTAAAAGGGCTTTTTGGTTTGAGGAGCTATTAAAATCCTATCATCAACGGTCATACCACAGTTGCTTTGAATTGGAAAAACTTCAAATTTTGAAACTGCGTTGGAGAATTTTCATGGGAAACAGCTGTTTTATTGGAACCTAAGAGGAAGACCACATGTTTAATACAAACGAATTCAAGGAGATTTAACTTTTGAATTAGTTCTTCAGCTTGTTGGGTCTTAAAAATGCTAATGTCAACATTAGGTTTAAAAAAAGCAGAAGGGAAAATCAAGAGATGTGCAAATTTTTAAAAACTGTATTTCGATCTAATATTACGAGAATCGGTATGTTGGAACAAGTTCTAAGGAATGTAATAAGTGATCAGGAACTTGACCAAAATTGAGGCGGCTTTTTCAGTCTGATACAAATTAGAGTCTCAGCATCTCCCCCAGGTCCTCTGCCGAGCAGATCAGAAATGTAAACACAGCCCACAACTGTCTGAGGCCAGAGAGCCGAGCCAAGGAAAATAAATTGCAAAAGGGGCATTTTTAACAATACAAGCCTCCCTCTTCCAGCCTGACTCCCCTTTTCCTGCCTCCTTAAAGACTGTGAAGCACAAATAAACCCTGACCACAATCCCCTTAGCAGTAGACAGGAAGACTCCATGCAGGAGCCTCACCAAATGTACCTGCCACGTGTGTTCAGCCTTTCCTGAATTACCTGTAAATCTCCCATTTTTACATCTGAAATCTAAGAGTCCACTCCCACCCTGGTCTAAATGTCATATTTACCTGATTTCTCCTCGCTGTATTTGGAAATTTCATGGTGATGTGAATTCTAGGTGCGCATGTATCATAATTCCTGGTCTCTGTCTATGGGGTTGGGTAGAAGTTAGAAGGGGTGCGAGGCTTTTTTCTCTTTTCTGAATTTAGATCGTCAGAAAAAAATATTTCTGCAGCTAACTTCTTGCACCTAGAGACTCTATATTCTTTCCTCCCAGAGGTGTTCGTTTTCTCTTATATCTGTGTCTTGCATGTCGTTTGTCCTAAGAAGTCACTACCACGGGGACGGAACACAGGCACAGGCTCCCGTAAGCCTGTCGTTGGAGCCGGCCCCACAGGCTAGGGAGTTAAGCGGTTCTGTCCAGACCGGCGTCCCCACCATCGGCCAGGTGCACTTACTCCGTTGCACCTGGTGGCCAGTGAGATAAGCTGGGGTTCCCAGTGCGCCTCTGCCTGGCTGTGCCAGCTCCCAGGGGAGTGTGTCCCGAGGGGCCTCTGCCCATAAGGGGCATCTGTCTCCCCAGCCTTTCTCACCCGTTAGAGCTGGACAGATCCCAGTCTAGTAGCACCTCCCGGAAACCACGATTTAGTGGGTTGGGGCTGGAGGTGCCTCCCATTTTGTGGGAGACCGGAGACACCCTGTCCACACCTCCATCCTGACCTCCTGGGTGACGAAGGTCTGTACTTTCTCTGACTGTCTTTGGGGGTGACCCTTTGGCTCTGGGAGGGCTGCTTCCTCTGTATTCTGTGTGGAGGGGCCTCTGGCTTCCTGGCCGGAGCTGTAAGGAGGCTGGTTGGTTGTCTCACTATTTAGTCCTCACTGTTCTTTTACAGACGATGGATCCTGGAATGGGAAAATCTTCTACATTTAAATTGTGTTACAGAGTTTTTGTGACTACCAGCTGTTTTCTTGTAAACCATCTTGTACGTTCTCTAAAGTTATTACTAATTCTGTTAATGTGTGATCCCTGTGTGAAACCACTTTATGTGTGGTAAGATGTTTTGTATCTGTGGATGGTGTTACTAGTGTAATATTTGATCGGTTTGAAGAAATTAAATGCTTATATAAATTAAGAAATAAAATAGAAACTAACCCAAATGCTTTTCAGAATCAGATGATGTGGTGAAATATTTGATATTAAAGCTGGTTATAGTTTGGGTTTATCACATAGTTATATCTGTGAAAGTCATTAACATAAAATATATTTTAACTGGGTTTCTAAAAATAAGTTTGTTATCTGTGTTACAAAATGTGTCCAGAAAATAGCTTCGGTAATAATTGATTTTGACATCTAAAATTTTTAACTAATATGTAAGATTGATACAATGAAAATAAAAAATATGTAAACTTTTTAGCGATAATTATATTCTACATAAGCACTGAAAAGGTTTTCTACGTGTATTTGGTAATTTGAAACTTAACAGTTTTGCTATCTAAATTAATGATGGATATGCATTTAACGTCTGGACTATTTCCAAATAGGATAAAATAATGAAACACTGATTACTGAAAATAGATTTATCAACTTTTTGGTATTTATTGTAGAGGAACTAAATATATTGGTGTATTACTAAATATGTCTTCTGGTATATTAAAATTTTTGTGTGTGCTATGGGGATACATGTTTCTAGAAATTATTAATATGTTCATAATTATATTAATCTAAAGAATCCTGGAGTAGCTACACAATTATTTACTTAGTTTTCACTGCTGATTAAGATGGACATTGGATTGTTTAGGCCTCTGCTGTTGTGAACAGCGCTGCTGTGGATTCATGTATCAGTGTTTGTTTGAACATCTGTTTTTAATTTTGGGGGGTCTACTTCTAGAAGTGGACTTGTACCACATGGGAATTTTTTTACGGGTTAGAAATTCCCAACTAGAGTGCACTCAGGCCACCATTTTACATGTTCAGAAGGAACATTTAAGGGTTCTAATTTCTCCACATTGTTGCTGCCATTTGTTTTATTTTTCTCAATTATAGCCATTCTGTTTCATGTGAAGGGGTTTCACATTGTGGTTTTAATTTGTATTTCCATCATGGCTAATGATCTGTAACATTTTAATGTGCCTGTTGACCGTTTGTGTGTCTAATATGGAGAAGGTTCTATTCGGGTCATTTAAAAATTAAATTCCTATTTCCCCAAGTTGCTCACACACTGAAGTGCCGCAAACTTAGAAGAGCATGAACCGGCACAGGAGCCCCTGTGACATTGGGAGGGCGACTCCTCAGCATCTTCACCATTCCCTTTTCTACCAATCAGATGTTGAAAAGACTCATTTAGTCATTCAGACATTAAGTAATTTGGGTAAACCTATAGACACAATTCTGCTAAGTGTTCTGCAATAAAAGCTTATGTTTGTAGACCTCTCCCCATTTCCCAAAGCCCTTTCTGTATGTACTACTCTATTTGATTTTTGATTACGGATTCAATCTCCTTATTTGTTACAGGTCTATTCAGATTTTCTATTTGTTTGAGATTTAGTCTTGGTAGGTGTTGTGTTCCTTGACATTTATCCAAGACCGTTACTACATTTTTAAGAAATTCCACATACATCAAGATTATTTCCCACTGCGTACATATTCTGTGTAAACATGATTGTAAATGGTTGCGTATATGCCATCTCACGTATATGTCGTATTTATAGACTTCCTCCCGTTAAATCTAGGTTGACTTCATCTATTTCTCTGCAATGAATATTCTAGCACTGTCCACACATTTAATATTAGTTCCTCAGAGTGCACTCCTAGCTGTAGAGTTTCTGCATAACTGGGTCTGTAAGCATTTTTTCCTGCTCTGACCACGTTTTTCTGAGATGATGCCTGGAAGGAGATTAGACTCAAAGTTTGAGTTACCAGTTGAGCAATAAGAATAATGTATGCAGACAATTTTCTCAGTATCTTTCTATTCCAATTCCACTATCCAGTAAACTATCTGCTCAATAGATGGAAAAATAGGAGTATAAATATTAGTCTTGTCTAATAGCAATAAGCCTCAAGTACAACTTTATTTAAAGAAGTTTTACCATTATTTTTAATATGTTCACTCATGTGAGTTTTAAGTGTCATCATCAGAACAATGAGTGACACCTGTTCCAGAGGCCTAATGCTGGAGTTCCCTCTCTCAGAACTGCAGTCTCACATGAAGAAGTGACGATTAGAAAAGGAGCCACTCTGGGCTAAGCAACTAAAAAGATTTTTCCCCCCCGTGACTGACAAGAGACCAGGCTGGTGATCAGAGGAGGGGTTGGACTTTGGGCCCAACCAGGCCCCCCCCCCGCCCCCCCCCCCCGTAGTATCCTTTCATTGGAAACAATCAGGTCAACCCAGGAGCTTGTTCTCTCTCATATGTAACATACATGAGTTCCCACGAGTTCCAATGAGACTACTGGCTATTCTGGTTTTCAGAAGGCCTGGATTCTCGTCCTTCTCTCCCTGAGTATGGGATGGGATTTAATTCACAGAGACTAAGGTCTCAAGAGCCATGTGGCACAACCCTGCTGCTGTTCTGTGGTCATCAGTGTTTGGTGGTGGCTTGTGTGTGTGCCAATCCTTGGTTGAGTTCATTCAGCAACTGCATGTGCAGACTCAGCACCAGCCCCTCTGGGCCCACTGGTACCCAAGATGCTTTTCTGGAAGCAAAATCTGACCCAGACCTAAGGCAGCCTCCTGCTGAAAGTTGCTGTGTTGCGGTTACAGGACTAGCACTGAGCCCCAACTTTGAGAGGTCAGCATGTCTCAGAGTTGGCCTTACTTGGCACAAGTCATAGGTGTGGCTTTTGGAAATACTGCCATTTTGGAAATACCTCCCCTTACACTGTTAACATTCCTGGGCTGATCCACCGCCTTGTGAGCCCCTGGTTTCCCAGTTGCTTTGGTTACAGTAAAAGCAGCAGTCATTCTGGGCTTCAGGTCAGGCCTTTTCCTAATCCACCGAACCTTACTTCCTCCATGAGCTGTGCTTTCTGGGTGATACAAAAACATGAGACACTTAGATAAATGTAACGAAACGAGGATGGTCTGTACAGTGAGAAGTATAAAATATCTCCCTTATAACTCATAAGTTATGTAGTAAGACAAACCAAAAAAAAAAAAAAAACCCCACAATAAAAATATGTTACCAGATGCTTCACTTAAAAGAATACATAGGACTGACTGTCCATTAAACCCATGTAAAGAGGCTCAGCATTCATTGGTCACTACGGAAATGCAAATGAAAAGATAAGGAGCTAGTACTTCATAGCCAGTAACAGAACTAAGATAAAAAGTGTAATAATTGATGAGTACTGGAGCGAATGGAAACCTCATCCGTGGCTGATGGGATTATGAAATAGTGCAGCATCTATGGAAAACAGTTTGGCATGTCTTTAAAATGCTAAACGTACAGTTATATGATTCATCAAGTCCATTTATCGAATTGAAACCCTACATACATGTAAAGAACAGATGTCACGTATAATAATTCACAACACGTGACTGGATAAACAAATCGGGGTATAGCCCTATAATGGAATTCTACTCAGCAATAAAATATAGCAAACTAATGATCACTCAACTGCATGGTTAAATGTGAAAAGCATTCTAAGTAGAAGTCAGACACACAAGAGTACACACTCTGTGACTCCCGGATATGCCACTCTAAAACAGATAATGTCTAATGACAACAGATACGTCCCTGGTTGTCTGCGGCTGGGGGTGGGAGAGCAACGGACTGCAAACAGGACCACCATGGAACCACTGGGAGCGATCTGTCTGTTGACGGTGGTGGTTCCATGACTATTCATTTGCTAACACTTTAAATGGACCCAGTTTGCTCTCTGTAAATTGTACCCTCAGTAAAGCCGATTTTAAGAAATACTCAGAAAAACGGATTTTGGGGAAACAAATCTTCAGCTCCAAGTGAATGCTCACAACAAGTTGTACTCATCATTGCTTATTTTAAAAACTACAGACACCTGACTGTGAGGTGCCCCGTCTGCTGAGCCCTTTACTGCATTAGGTTATTTCTATCTATAACCGTACGAGGAACATAATATTCTCCCCCCTCTAGTTAAGTGAACTAGAGTTTGGAATTTTTAAGTAATTTGCCCAAATTCACATAGCTAGTAATGGCGAAGCTTCAATTAAAAAATAACTGGCTAGTGTGTGTCTGGTCTCAATACTATAATGCCTGGCACATGGCATAGCATCTTATAAAATAGGCTATTCTAACTGAAAAAGTAAATATGCCCTACCATCGTTACTCTCTTGGGAGAATAATAATTCTCTCTGAAAAACCACTCAGAGCTCCCTCGAATACTGTCCTGTCTCCCTCTGTCATTGTGTTGATGACATAATAACTTAAAATGCAACGGCTACTAAGTTGAAATTAGAATTTGAAGGGAAGAAAGTAATTATGTTTCAAACATCATGTGGCATGTGAGTTACACGCACCATCTCGTTTAAATTTCACGGTAAATCTGTTCATATTATTAACTTCCACTTCATAAGCTCAAAGTGACCTGGGCCAGGTTGCACAATAAGAAATAGAGGGGCCAGGGTTCACACCCAGATCACTTTGGCTCCATAATCTAGAGGTGCACTATTTTCTGAAACTCCTTGCTGCCTCCACATCTGGCTAAGGATCTTGGCGGTTTACTAAGAGGAATAGAAAAGCCCTGAGGAATTAAAAAACCCCAGCATCACAGTGTCCAAAGCTATAGGCACATGGGGGGGGTCAAAGTATCTTCTTAACATTCATCCCTTCATTAAGCATACACTGATGAAAACGGTGGCATTGGTTTTCTTGTTACACGGCAGGAAGGGAAAGAAATTGATTTAGTTAACTTTGTCCTTAGCTGAGTTCCAAACTAACTATGTTGCTAGTGTCTCAGCAGCTGTACAGGAATCAAGTAAAATCAAAGTAATGGTGTATAAAACCAGCTATTGGTTGTAGTTGGCAAGTTACTCCAAGAATGAGATGAATTTAAGAGATGGATGGCAAGGGAATAG
Organism: Rhinolophus sinicus; assembly: GCF_057876585.1. Classification (NCBI taxonomy): domain Eukaryota; kingdom Metazoa; phylum Chordata; class Mammalia; order Chiroptera; family Rhinolophidae; genus Rhinolophus; species Rhinolophus sinicus. Next base: position 17,754 of record NC_142502.1, on the reverse strand, counting down.
AGATTCCACAGATTTTGGGCTTCAAACAGTTTGAAAGACCAACCGCTTTTGGTTACGTCCATCAGCAATTACAGTTTAGATATTTTCAGTGACAAAGTTCACTCAATCACACAGTCCTATGGAAAAAGATTAGATTTAGTGTGTATCACCTTATAAATAAATGAATTCTATCCTGACTGTCTGTTAAGCATTGAATTGTGTCCTCCCAAAACTCACGCTCGGAAGTTATATCCCCCAGGCCCAGAATGCGGCCTTTTTTGGAGAAAGGGTCTTTACAGAGGTCATCAAGGTAAAGTGAGGTCATCAGATCACCAATCCAATACCTCTGTTGTCCTTATTTTTTAAAAAATGAGAAATGTGGACACAGACACACATAGAGTAAAGATGATGTGAAGACACAGAGAGAAGACAGGTCTACGAGTGAAGGAGACAGGCCTATAACACATCCTTCGCTCACAGCCCTCAGAAGGAACCAATGCTACCAACACCCTGATTATGGGCATATAGCCTCCAGAACTGTGACACAATACATTTTTTTTTAAGTCCACACTATGTGGTACTTGTTACAGCAGGCCTAGGAAACTAAGGCACCGCTTTATTTAACATTGCAGCTACACCACTGGCACTGCCGATCCTCTTTAGTTGGTTATTTCTAGTTTTTCCAGAGTACTTGTTACCTTTAAAAAAAATCAATATTTATATCATTTATTATGTGTTCCCGTCTCAATGAATTTATCACAAGGAATATTAGTTACCGATGTATCTTCTGTGCCTAGTAATCGTGGCAGGCTCATACCAGGCATTTGAGAAATATTTCTCAAGTGTTGAATGAATCAATGACGACATCAACCTTTATCCAGTGAATCACAAATGGGCAGGTGTCATACATTTATCACCAACCAATAAGTAAAGACATAGTCATCTTTTAGCAAAGAGGAAGGGGAGAGGATAGTCCTTGGATAATGAAGACACCGCGCTTGGCACCTGGAGATACATCCTAACAGACATCACAATATACATAAAGGGTGGTATATGTGGAAGTGGGTAATCAGAGTCTAAAATATCATGCAAGACCAAAGGAATTAAAATAACCGAGACCACTTTGAAGAACAATAAAAAGTGTTTTGACCTACTACTGTCACGGCTCACTGTAATGCTCTAAGAACGAGACAGTGATGTATTGGCCTAGGGTAATTCACCAGGACTTGGCAAACAATAGATCATAGTCCACATCTGTCCTGCTGTCTACTATATTTCCCCCCCAATGTGTTATTATGAAAAATTTCACACATACAGAAAAGACGAAAGAATTTTACAGTTATCACTGATAATCCCAGATTTAACATATTTGTTGGATTTGCACCGATTATTTGCATTATTTCCCTTGATTTGGAAAAACTATAGTCAGTAAAACTATTGCCACTCATTATGCATCAAGCAAATGGTATTAGAGTTGATTAATCAGTAGCTATGTTATTATTCTTCATGACCACATTCACAGTTTTAAGAAATGTGACATATTTCACTTCAGAATGTCCTTAATGGAGCATTAAAAAATAATTTTATAAGATCTCAACTTTTGATTACCTGTCTTATAATATCTATGTAACAAATATTCTACAATTTGTATTTAAATTGTCCCCAGAAAGAGCACTTGTGTGATCATAAGATTTGGAAGCTCAACTTTGCACGAAGGAAAATTCATGCAAAATAAATAACAGCATTTCTTGGCAATATAAAACTGAGCTTCAAATGAAAAACAGAATTTTGGAAAAGTTGTATCTGCCACTGTGAATGTCACAGCTTCCAAGTACTTAAGACTGATGATAGTGATGAATATGATTTGATGTAAAATGAAATGTGTTCACATTCGTGAGATCTGCATAGGTCATCGAACCCATAGTTCTTTGAAATAACTAGTGTATGATGTTACAAAATCATTCACGAAACTACAATTTAAAGTGCACGTTAGACCAATGGATTGTAATATAATACCGCAAAAAAAGTTTGCCTGTGTAAAAAAAAATACAGACCCTCGCCCAAGACTGGAATGGGGAGGGTATAGTAGGGGGAGCTCTCACTGCTACACGGATGACAAAGCCCTACAGGAAGAGCCCCTTGGTTATCACAGCTCTCCAAACTCCTAGAAAAGAATCTCTGCTTTTCTGCTGGGGACTGGCAGCACGGCTGTCCACGGCTGCATGTCCTGGGTGGGAATTCTCCCTTTCCCCCCAAATAAACCTTTTTTTTGGTTGTTGAAGGAATATCTAGTTGACTTTTTGTTTAAGGTCAACATCTGTATGATCTCAGAGTGTACATTGCTACTAAATTATCCCTTGTTCAGTTTTTACTGTCTAAGAGCAATATCCACAGTTACTGGATCAGTATATTAAACTACCTGTCCTTTTTCAACTACATACTTGGGCGTGTCCATATTTCCTTAATGCATTTCCACAAGTACAAGATGTAGATTGAATGCAGAAGATACCATGAGACTCCAGCTAGTTTCTATTAAGCCTGGCATTTAAAAGATTGTCTCCCAGGGCAATGGAAATGTTGTAAATCTTGATGAGATGACTGTTGAAAAACTATCAAATTACTCAAAATCTTTGAAGTTAAAAAATTGCTCTCTTTTTAGGAGAGTTAGTGAAGTATAATATCTATATTCCATACAATTCATCATTTTAAAGTGTATCATTGTGTCACTTTCAGCATAATCGTTCCCATTTAATTATGGATGATACATTGACAGACCCCCAATGGATGCCTGAAACCTCAGATAGTACTGAACCATACATATATATTCACTTAAAGGAAGAACTTTATGGCTTTTCTTTGGTGTGTCAGAATTGCCAGCATCACTATTCTTGTACTTTGGAGCCATAATTAAGTAAAACGAGGGTCACTGGAACAAAAGTACTGCAGTACTGCTGCAGTCCACCTGATAACCCAGGTGACTAATACGCAGGGAAAATATATAGCGTGTGTACGCTGGAGAAAGGCATGATTTACATCCTGGGTGAAAAAGTACGTAATGTCACTGGATGTCATCATGCTTCTCAGAACACTGCATTTTAAAACTTAAATTTTTTTTAGTGGAATTTTCCATGTAATAATTTTGGACCAAAGTTGACCACGGAAAGTGAGAAAACATGGATCTAGGGGACCCTGGTATTCACACAGTTGTGCAAACCTCACCACTGTGAAATTCCAGAACATTATCATCACTCCAAAATGAAACCCTGTCGCCATTCACAGTGACTCCATTCCTTCCCCTATCCCCTAGGTACCATTACTCTACTTTGTATTTTTAGGAGTGTACTTAATCTGGACATCTATATAAACCCATATAAAGAGAAGCATTCTATCGGTGGCCTTTTCTATCTGGCCGTCATTTAGCGTTCTGTCAAGGTTGTTTTGCGTTGGTCTGAGCTGGTCTGTCACGATGCTATTGCCTATGGACGCCTGGGGTCCTTGTCACTTGTCGTGAGCCGCTGTAGATATTTCCCTGACCTGAAGCAATGTGGCCGGACCCGCCCTTGTTATTATTATGATTGTAAGAATGACCTCAGCAACAACTATCAGGAAACTATGAGGGGGGAAGAAAACAAGGTTTATAATTTACAGCCCGTGGAAGGTCTGACTGTCCCTGGCCACACGGTAAGGTCCTGGGTATAGAGGGAGTGCACGTGCAGACCTGCGTTTCTGCCTTTGTAGGGGCAGATGTTGGGAGTACCTTGGGTTTCAGAGATTCACTCTATATTGGGTCACTCAAGCAGGCAGAAATTTAGGTCAACTTGGGCTTTTTTAAAGGGGAAGTTTATGGGTGAGGCAGCCTGGCTCTCTCTGTTACTGTGTACCTGTGCAAGTATATTTTAGATGGATGGTTTAAAGTTGGTGCCTCAGCAACCAAAAGCTTAATGCCCAACAGTTACATTACAGTAAAACAAAACTGAACTAATTTTCAGGCACTTATACCACAAAAGTTCATCTCTGTAGTTAGGGTATTTATCAGTTTATTTTTTTATGGCTGACAATAGACTTGAACACACCTTTCTCCATAGAAAACACCAATGGGCAAAAACCACAATCAAACAGATGTTAAACATTATTACTTGCGTAAATGAAAATTGAAATCACAATACGATACCCCTTTCACACACAGTAGAATGGCTATGGTTTTGAAATCACTGGAAAGTAATAATTCTAAACTACCATGTCAACACCACACCGAAATAGTGGAAAAGACATCCCAGTGTATTACACAGCACAAGCCCTACGCAGACCCAGTTCTCCAAAAGAGGTGAAGCTAACCGCCCTTGGCGTAAGAGGCACTGTGGGGAGACCGTATTAGCGCCTTGGGTAACGTGGATGATCTGGGCTTTGGAAGACAGCAAGATTTCTAATTCCAGTTTTCCATATTACTATTCCAAAAACCACCTATATTAACCAAAACAGGGTGGTATTGGCATAAAATCAAACACGGAGATCAGCGGAGCAGAATCCAGCCAAATTTGAAGCAGCAGAAATGACACTGGGAATATGGGACAGCTGTACGCAAAACAACAGCACTGAACGCTATTTTACACCACAAATAAAAACCAACAATTTTCACTACTATGTCTTTTCTGTGCTGGGCCCTCTAGTGGCCAACACTGGCCAACACACCTCCCGCGAACCGCAGAATCGGCATAGTCTCCTTTCCTTTGGCTCTCGTTCATGCCTCCTGGGGAGACAGAGAGGTAAAGCAGGTACAGAAGGAAATCCTGTGTCGTGTCCCAGCCGGAGAGCGTCCAGGATAGATACAGTGAAAAAACCAGTTCTCTCACAGAAGATACCACTGCAGGACACGAAAGGCATCATGGCGTCTGTCACGGCAGAGGCCTCTCTTCTGATTCTCTAGCGGCCCCAGCTCTGGTGTGACCCTCTGCTCTCATGAGATTCCCATGACCACGTTTATTGTGCAAACTGCTGTTCTCCTGTGACTCCAGTGGCCATGTTTCGCGCGCGAACCTCTGCTCTTGCGCGATTTTGGCGGCCATATTTTTCACGCGTAAGTGCTGTCGGGAGATACCGGCGGCTGTGTTTGTGGCGAGATTTCGGCAGCCATATTTTTAATGCGGAAGTGCTCTTGGGAGATCTCGGGGGCCATATTTATTGCGAGATTTTGCCGCCATATTTTAATTCGGAAGTGTTGTTGGGAAATCTCGGCAGCCATATTTATCGCGAGGTTTCGGCGCCATATTTTCCCGTGAAAGTGCTGCCGGGAAATCTCGGCGGCCATATTTATCGCGAGATTTCGGCGCCCTATTTTTCCGCGAAAGTGCTGCCGGGAAATCTCGTCGACCATATTTATCGCGAGATTTCAACGCCATATTTTTCAGCGAAAGTGCTGCCGGGAAATCTCGGCGGCCATATTTATCGCGAGATTTCGATGCCATATTTTTCGGCGAAAGTGCTGCCGGGAAATCTCGTCGGCCATATTTATCGCGAGATTTCGACGCCATATTTTTCAGCAAAAGTGCTGCCGGGAAATATCGGCGGCCATATTTATCGCGAGATTTTGGTGCCATATTTTTCCGCGAAAGTGCTGCCGGGAAATCTCGGTGGCCATATTTATCGCGAGATTTTGGCGCCATATTTTCCCGCGAAAGTGCTGTTGGGAAATCTCGGCGGCCATATTTATGGTGAGATTTCGGCGCCATATTTTTCCGCGAAAGTGCTGTCGGGAAATCTCGGTGGCCATATTTATCGTGAGATTTCGGCGCCACGCCATATTTTCCCGCGAAAGTGCTGTCGGGAGATCTCCGCGGCCATATTTATCACGAGAATTCGGCGCCATATTTTCAAGCGAAAGTGCTCTCGGGAGATTTTGGTGGCCATATTTTTCACACGGAAGTGCTCTTGGGATATTTCAGAGGACAAGTTTCTACCGTGAAACTCTGCTGTCCCGAGATTCTGACAGCTATGTTTCTGTTGCCTAATTTCTCTCAGGAGACTCTGGCAGCCATGTTTCATTTACCCGTGCCCCTCACATGCAAAAATAACAGAGACGTAAGCTCTGAGAAAGAAGACATCTCCTTAAGTGTCAAGGCCGGCTAACGCGTCAAATTGTTAAAAAGGTGGTAGCCCAGTAGCCATTTTCACACACGGTTTTTACACAAACCACACTTCAGGGAGAGGCTGGCAGGAAACTGCCTGCCTCCCACAGTGCACTGCATATGAACGATGTCTCTCAGGGGCAAAGCAGACAGGACCAGACAACGCCGGAGCTCATGGAGGAACGTAGAGCAGAAGTGTCTAGCCAGAGAGGGAACTCACCTCAGGGTCACTTCTACTTAGGGCTCTGATGATCCATAATTGAGCTGTAACACTACTGAGCCGCTCCACAGCTATGCCATTCTCACAGCAATGCTGTATCACAACAGAGCCATTTTTACTGAATAAAATTTCCATCTTCACTGCAACCCCAATTTGGGAATTCCTTTTGACACTGAATTATGGTCAACGGTTATAGGTTGACAGACACCTGCTGCCAGTGCCAGATTCGGGACACAAATCCTTGGTTTCCTAACCTGTACTGGGTACCTAACAATTTTCACAAAGCTGGACAACAGACCCCGGGACATCGATCGGATGTCCCAGAGTAGAACCCGGACCCCAATTTGAGCCAGTCCCAAAGCCAGAACACAAGCTAGACACTACAGATGCTGGACAGCAACTGCCAGAGCCTCTCATGTGATGCTGGACCAAGGATACTAGATTGCAGACATCAAACCTTGAAGCCAGAGCTGGACATATCCTACAGACATGGGCCCAGACTTGAAGCTGGACCCAACCAGGCTTGAACCCCAGATACCAGAGCCCGACTAGGGACCGAACCCTGAAATCTGAGCACAGAGAGAATCTAGTGCTATAGAAAGTTTTCCAGAACTTTGTAATAACTGCATAGTAATCTATTTGAAACAACCACATCAGTAATATGCCAGAAAACCAGAACACATCCAAGTCTGTTACAGGGGACAACACTTATGCAGACCCAAGTCTCCCAAAGAGGTGAAGTTAATTAGAGGCACTGTTGGGAGACTGTATTAGTAGCCACTGTGCCTCGGGTGATGTGGGTGACCTGAGATGTGGTAGACATAGTCAGATTTTTATTTCCAGTTTTCCAATTCACTAGACCATGAACTATAGTAGCAAAAACAGCGTGGCATTGGCATAAAACCAAAGATACAGATCATAGAGCAGAATGGAGCCCATGACTGAACTCACATAAATGGTGCTAGGAACACTGGACAGCCACATACAAAAAAAATCATCACTGAATACTTACTGATACCACAAAAAAACCCATGATTTTTCACACCAAGCCCTTTCTATGCCTCATTTTCGGATAACAGATAAGTTCTTCCCCACCTCTCAGCAGACTGTACACACAGGAAGATTCTCCTTACCTTTTTCTTCTTTTCCACAGTTCCTGAAGAGATACTGAAGTAAAGCAGGTACAAAAGCACGTTCCACCTCGTCTTCAAAGATGTAGTACCTGCAGGGTAGATACAGAGGTTTACCAAGTTCCCTCCAAACAGGTTTGGATATTCTCTGAGCTAAGAGTTCAAACTGATGTCTGCTTTGTTAAATACAAAGAGCATTTTTTATTAGTTTCATGCGTTTAGAGAATGGTACAAACTACAGAATACTGAACCTAGAACATTATAATTCAGATGCCCCTTTTTCTACCTTTTGACTTAAAGCTGCAGATGTTAAAAATGTGACTTTGTTAAAATGTGACTTTGTTAAAAATGTGACTAACATATATTATGAAGAACTCTTCACTTATTGAAGGGTACATCGCTTATCACAGTAAGGTCAAAGCCCCATTGAATTGCCCAGAGTGTAAGTGCACTAGAGTTACCAAGAAAAACAGTAGAAGGAGACATTCTGTGCATACATATTGATGTCTAAAGTTCATCATTTTTGAAGATGAAGTAGAATAACCATTGCCTCCTATTCCCTGCATTTGGTTCACTATTTTTACGGGAGCATCACAGAGAGATCACAGACCACTCAACAACCTATGTGAAGCCAGTCACGATTTGCCCTTGTGTAATTTAACTGTATCATTTTCTGTAACACATTTACTATACTGGAGGGGTGAGGCCCTATGAATGTATATGGGGCCTGGAACTTCAAACCTCCCATCACCTTTTTCCGTTTCACACATCTGTCCAAATTGCTAACTCCAAATATGTACACTTTCACATTAAGTACATTCTTTAGATGACAGGCAGCACTGTAGTATTTATATGAGCATCACCACGAACGCGTGAATGATGCCTTGTGGTACATTACGACAGCTATGACATCTCCAGGTGATATATTTTCTGCACCATTATAGTCTTCTATGGTCACGTTCAGTCTCATTGACAGAAACATCACGATGTGATGCATTTCTAGAGACACAGAATGCAACTGAATGAAGACCTCAAAAATGAATGCATCCATCTTCAGTCATTTGTCATAGGAGGAAACCATTCATTCAGGTAGAGTCTTTTCAAAAAAATGGTGATGGGCAATGGAGTATCCCCAGGTGTAGGAATCAAATGGGGCCCTTAACTTACACCATAAAATACTGACTCGAGATAGATCGAATTCTCACATGCGTGAGATTAGATTAAGAAAGCTAAAAGAAAACGTGATGAATGTCTGACCTAGGACTTGACCATGGTTTCTTTAATCTGACACCAAAGGAGAAGTAATGAAACAAATAATGGAAAAATGATATTTACTCAATATTGAAAACTTCTGTGTACCAACAGAAGCTATGCAGCTGCATTATTTGAGTGCAGACATAGTTCCTGTAATGCTATTCAAAGTTTTCACGTTTGAAATTAATGGAAAGTAAATTACAATTCTACACAACAATGTCAAAACCAGACCATGAAAGCAGAAAGACATGCATTTCATAGAGTCCAAGCCCTATGCATATCCAAGTTCACTCAAGGAGGTGAAGCTGTTCACCCCTGTTGCAATCACCGTGTTATTAAAAGTCAATGTGTGAAGACTCCATCAGCAGCCGTTGGGCCTCAGGTGACATGAGTAACTAGAAATGTGTCAGCAGACACAGCAGGAGTTTTAATGGACTTATCCAGGCCACTCGAGAAAAGACAAAAAATCATAAGCAATACAGTGGAATTGACATAAACCACACACATCAAGGAAGCAAAACGGAGCTTAAAATGAAACCTACACGAATGGCAGTGGAAACAATAAACAGCCGCTCGTAGAACCATGACACTGAACCCCGTCTCGCTTCACATAACAAACACCAGCCCTGGTTCCACACCCAGCCCGGCCTCCGCTCTGTCCGCCGGGGCTCAACACCCCCTTCAGCGACTCGGCAGCACAGGAAGCTCCTCCTCACCTTCTCTTCCCTCGTCCAGTGTTTCTCTGGGAAATACTGAGAGAAGCAGGTACAGAAGGCAGTCGATGCCGTCCCCAGAGCAGCAGCGTCTCCACGGCAAACACCGTGCTAAGCAAAGCTCTCAAAACAAACTGCACCTCCGGTCGCGGGTAAACATCCTGGCGTCTCTCGCTCTCCTGGCTCTCGCGTGAATATGGTCCGTGGGTCTCACGCTGGGCTCGATCTCGGATCTCGCGAGATTAAGGTTAGGGATAGGGTGAAAGTTTACGGTTTATGTCTAAGGTTAGGGTTAGTGTTAAAATTTACAGTTCAGGGGTAGGTTTAGATGTTGGGTTTAGGGTTAGGGTTTGCGGTTTTTTGTTTTGTTTTTTTGAGTGTTTTTTTAAAAAAATTTACTGGGGGTGACAATTGTTAGTAAAATTATATAGATTTCAGGTGTATAATTCTGTATTACATCATCTGTAAATCCCACTGTGTGTTCACTACCCAGAGTCAGTTCTCCTTCCATCACCATAAATTTTATCCCCCTTACCCTCATCTACAACCCCCCCGGCCCCCCTTACCCTGTGGTAAATATTAAAGTATTGTCTGTGTCTATGAATTTTTGTTTCTCATTTTTTTTCTTGTGCTATCAGCATTTGGATTTGGTTTCAGGGTTTGGGGTTGGGTTGGGGATGCTGTTTGGGTATGAGGTTTATGGTATAGGGGTTCAGGGTTCGTGCTAGGGGTGTGGGTTTTGGGGTTAGGTGTTCCATTTTGCGGTTTAATTTTGGGGTTTGTGTTTGTGTCCTGTTTTGGGGTACATGTCTTTGGGGTTCATGGTACAGGTTTTG